>NC_083763.1:50202457-50567457 GCF_963514075.1 Conger conger | reverse complement strand
ACCCCAATAACCCGGGGAGACTTAACGCAGGGGAGAGGTGGGGAGTACAGATGAGAGAGGAGGAGGAGGAGGAGGCAGGGGCAGGGACTTGGGGGGTGGTTGGTGGAGGCGCAGGGGAGAAGAAGAGCGGGAGAGAGGAACTCGGTGTCATGCTATTTGGCGCAGGTGGTGCCCAGGGTCTCCTCCCGGGCTGGGAGACAACACCAAGCCGGTGTAAACCTTAAAGAGGATTAACCCTGCCGGAGCGCTTTAATGAGACCTGAAAGTGCTCGGCACAGAGGAGGACGGTGATTGAGCTGAGCCAGACCGCGCTCCCAGAAGCCCTCTCCGACTGAGTCACATCAAAGCGCCCCGGCCGGGAGGAGTGGGGGGCTGGAAGAGAGGGAAGGGGGGGGAGTTGGTAGAGGAATCCCTTATCTCCTCCAGAGAGGATGCTGCTCTGCTGCACGAGATTGTCTGGAGCTGCCACCTGTCCCAGCCATCTTTGAAGGCAACACTAAACCCGTGATGGATCTGACCTCCTTGAGCTCACATTCTTTTATGTCTCTCTTCATTTTCTGCTCTGTTACATCTCCCCCTTCGCTCTCTCTCCCTCTCTCTCTTTTTTCAACCTCTTCCCTCTTTCTATCCTCTCTTTTCTCTTGCTTCAGCCCCCCCCCCTCCCCACCCCGTCTCTTGAGTGCTTCACAGAGCAGCACAAGGGAGAAGAGAAGCAACCAACACTTTTTTTTATCTCAAGAGCACAATAGCAAATACGGGAGGAACATTTTAATTAAAGCCCGTTCCTACTCATGGAAAACAATAGGTGTTGTGGATCCCCGGGAGAGAGGGACAGGGAGTGCTAATCCTTCCACGGTATGAGGGCGAATTTCGGGAGAAGGCAGGCTGGGAAACCCGGTATACACCTGAGCGCTCCTCGCCGTAGGTCCAAGCAGAAGGCGGACAAACACAGGAGAAAGACCAAGAGGCAGCTAGCCACCAGTCCATCCCTCTTTCTCACGTTGTCTACGCTTGTGCCAAATTTGATGTAACTACTCTTTTTTACAGGGGTTATTCTCCATGGACAACACTTGGTATGTCCTCCAAAACTTCAAACATCTCACAAAGCTTCACCCTCTAAAGCGCGATCACGGTCTCCCGTTATTTGTTCTTTGAGAAGAATTTCATTCAATGAGGAGGACAAAAAAGCGGCAGATGTTGCAGAGACGATTGCGACAAATCCCAAGTATTCTTTTCTCGACTCTTTTAAGAGCATTCTTGCAAGAATCTCAATTTTAAGCTGGACATAGTTCTTCACATTAAAGCTACAACCAACAGACAGCTCGGGGAAATCAGCCTAAAAGTAACATCTATAAACAACAAAGAAAAAACGGTCACAGCATGTTAATGCTCGCTTTCAGCTCCTCAAACTTTCCTTGAAGCTAAATATCTTAATCTAAGACAAAAGGAAAAAAAAATACATGTGAGAATATGACATATCTTATATTGCTGGATCCGTCTAATAGGCGGCATAAAAGGGGATCATCCGATTATCTTTGGTGCGGGAGACAATAAGGCTAATTCTGCGCAGTCAACCGCGCTTCTCTTTCTTGATGAAAGGAAGTGGATGGAAGACGTTCCTTTCCGTCGCCTGCAGCACGCCCCTGGCGCCGCGGCTCGGGCCCTCTGGTGGAGCTCCTCCGCGCCTCGCCTTTCAGAAACGCCAATATTGAAGCAATCACAAAGACAAGCCCTTGCCCTTGAAACAGTTACGTGCCTCCCCGCGCCTTTAGTTCGCTCTTGTAGTTTTAATTTCTTCGGGGGAAGGGAAAAGAGACTGATGAGCCCCCGTGAGCGTCGCCCAGGCAGAAGACGGAAGACGACGGAACTTTACAAGGGTCGAGAGTTTTCTGCCGTTCAGCACAAACTGGAAAATGCATCTAGACTGGGAACATGGGAATGTCCCAGTGGTAAGGACGTAATTGGAGAGAAGAGTACCAGTCGCAGGTGAAACTCGCACATTTGCCATGGATTAGTCCAGATGGAAGTAAACCGAAAAGCGGGGAGGGCGACACCGTTCAACTAGTCTGTCTGTATATAAAACTCCAGGCCGTTGCCTTCCATGGCGAAGGTGTGACCTTGACCTATGCCTGGTGCTCTTCTCTCTCCTATTACATCCTTTGAGACATTCCCATTTGTGGCAACCTGAGATTCCCGGTGCACTGGATACGAGATATGATCCCACCAGCAGTCGGCACAGACTGGTCTAATCCCATAAAGAGCTGGTTCATAGGGATACCTCTAAAGGCATGAGGACCAGCTAATCTCTGCACACACCGTGGACCCCTGCCTTACTCCACTGACACCATTATGAAACGGACAATGGTGGTACATTAGCGCGGGATTACAGAGGGTAGATCTTCATTCTGACCAGTGGAGCAACAGGCGGACTGACCATTATATTTACAGAATATACTCTTCCCTGTTCCATTGAGCGATACTTCAGCAAACTCACGGCTAAAAGCACACACTGCTTGTAAGTCAAGGCAGCAAAGGACTGTCTGCGGGAGAAGAGCTCTATCAAATTCCCTAGCCGCCGCCAAATATCTTCTCGCATTTCAGCGACACGCAAATTCACGACTGGAGCAAGAATTGGGAAGTGAAGAAAAGAAAAGGAACAAAAAAAGGGGGCTTTAAGTCCAAAAATGCAACATTCTTTGACTGTAGAAGAAGCAAATCGGTAAGAACGCACTTGAGGGAGGCATCCTCTTGCGAGCTTGCGGCGAATTGCTTGCCGTGGCTCGCTGCTGCTAAAAGTCCACTGACCCTCTAATCGGTGCACAATGTAAACAGATGCCGGAGCCATGCGTTGCATTCACTCGTCCACACAATTAGAACCTCCATTAATCTGCTCCCCGATCCTGCTTCCTTATCCATGGAAAGCCCCAAGCATTAGTGTTGTGGTAAGCAGGATATTGACTCTTATCCAGTGTTTGCCAAAGAAAAGCTCCTAATTCTTCGGCATCACGACGATTAGGCTAATACTTATAAAAGGGTTTTTTTCCTCCTTAATGCCTCCTCTTTGTGCTCTGAAGAGGGTGTGGAAATCAGAGTAAACATAGTATCGCACCACAGACTGGGTTGGGTGGAACGTGTAAACAGGGCGAGTGAAAAGGGGAGATTTGCGAAGCTGAAGCGCCCCTACCAGCCCCGGACACGCCGCGTTCACCCCGCGAGCCCCCCTCGACCCGCTATCGCTGCGGCGACCGGGCGGCCAGGTGTGCAGGGGCTGCAGGTGTCCGTGCGTTTAGGCGCATTAGACGCTGACACGCCGCCGTGCGAAGAGTAATCGGATTTCCCCGGCTTTGGTGGCGGCTCTCTCTGCAAGCACAGCACAAAGGCGGACGCCCCGCTCTCCATCACACCCACACACCTGGGATGAATTTAGGAGGTGACTGAGCTGGGGGAGGTGCGGGGAGCGGACGGTGGTGGTGTTGGGGGGGGGGGGGGGCGGGGGTTGGGTTATGGAGCCAGGGCAGGGGTCAGCGTTTTTTTCGCACCTCTATGGCTCTGGTTCGGGGTGCCGGGGGCCCTGTTCAAAGGTGCCGGCACAGGGTCTTGGGGGGGGGTGCAGGGGTCAGCCACCAGGGGTCAGCCGCCAGGCTCTGATCCGGACGTCCCACACCTCCACACCCCGCAGACAGGCTGGGGCCAGCAGAGGAAGGAACGCAAGGGTGCCTAAATTTACAACACCTGGAAGCTCAGGAGATGACAGTCCCGGCTCCTCTCTCAATCAAAAACAGGGTTTGAGGGAGTTTACCCTTTTTTATGAGTCGCTCTCCTTCCCTGTTCCTTCACTTAAAACTGTAGGAACTCACAGAAAGTGTGATGCCTACTTGAACTCTGGGAGAACCCTCCATCATTTTAGAGCTGAAAAATAGTAGTCGCTTGAATTCAGTTTGATGGATCAAGCAGTGATGTCATCGTACTACAATGCTGTTTGGCCCAGTGAAATCGCTGATGCCCTGCGGCAATAGAGTGAGAGGGAAGCCTCTATATCCAGCGTGCTTCTCTGCGCCCCCCCCCCTGACACACTGAATCCCCTTTCTGCCACTCCAGTGTCCAAACCCCTACGCAGAAAGAATGGAGGCCTTTCTTCATCTCTGACATGCTGCGGGTTCTCAACCCTGGCTGTGACTTTTCCAAATGACCCCAGTGCCCGGTTCCCCCCCCCCCCCCCCCCCGTGAAATCCCCTCTACCTCCCCCCTCACCCTTCCCTTGCCAGCAGTAGTCTGGAACCCCCCGCCCCCACCATCCCCCCATCACCCCACAAGCATTACACAAGCCCTAAGCCCTCTCCCACAGACGGGATCAGATGTGGCAGTCTTGCTGAGCTGGGCTGGAGGAGTAATCGACAGTAATGTTCTGATCCTGGCCTTCTGCTCCTTCCTCCAGCTCCAGGGACTCCACCTGATTCTAAGTAACCTTTCGAATTAGAGGGTTGGGGGGGGAGGTGTTGCGACTTGGGACGGACTGGTGCACCGAGAGTAGCGGCTAATGAATTCGCTAAATAAATAGAGGTACAGTAAATGACCAGTGTTGAGAGAGAAGGGGAGTGAGGGAGAGAGAGAAAGAGAGGGGGAGGTTTTCATTACATCTTCCAGATTAAAAACTCCGTCAGGCCCAATTCGAAGCCAATTTAGCGAAACCAAACAAGCCATCGCGTCTAATACTCGTCCAGAGCCAGTGGCCAGGCCACAGCGGCCAGAAAATTAACCTCATTCGCCTCCCTCCTCCCACAGCCCGCCCCCCTACTTCCCACTCTCCCTTCACTTTTTCCTTATCCCTCTCTATCCTCTCACCTGTCTGCTTTTTCTTTTCCTTTATTTTTTTCCTTTCTGTGCCCCTACGTCCCCTCCTGCTCTCACTCTCTCTCCCCCTCTCCTCCCTTCCTGCTGTACTAACAGTCCCAGAGAGCACAGGGAAAGAGAGAGGGAAGACTCTTTGATCTGCGTGCTGATGAGGGAGACTGAAGATCCGTGCGCGGCAAGGCGCTTAATGAAGGAATTAAGCAGCAGACCCCGTCCCCCATACTAACTTCTCTCAGGGAGAGAGAGTGAGAGAGAGAGAGAAAGAGAGACAGAGAGGGAGTGAGAGAGAGGGGCCCCTAATCAACTGCCTTCCCCAATCATTCCACTGACTGCGTGACCTTTCACCTCCCCCGTTAGACCGGGGGCAGCCTGGCTCCACATGCCCCTTTCCTTCGCAGGAGAACTTGCCCTCGATCAAGGTGTTATACCTGATACTCCAAAACTGTATGTAGGTCAAAGAATACTGCGATAGTGAAAACTGACGTAGCGTAACAGTAATGTATTTCAAATGCTTCTGTGCTAACTTTCCGACAATGACAGAGATTGACAACAGCTGTTGCGGTCCTGCAATGAGCAGAGTCCTTGAGAATTTTACTTCAACATAAACATAACATAATGCACACTGTGTGTTGAAGCACTGGAACACTAGCGATAACGTTTCAGAATTATCCCCTAAAGTTGCGGCGCCGCTCAATTCTGGATGCCAGACTTCTGCAAGCATCCATTCCGACTGAACCTATGAAGTGGGCGGCTTTCTCTCCCTAACGACTGTGTAAACCCTCACGATAATTAGCCACACAAACCTCCTCCCCCCACTGCGAGCTAACTGCTGAGAGCCGTCTCGCTGTCTGGCGGCTAGGCTAACAGCGGCGATAACGGCGTCGCCCCAGGCGGACTCACGGTAGTGGGGGTCGAGGTATCCGTTCCGGGGGTCCATGGCGAAGAGCGTGCCGCGGTAGGGCAGGGCGTGTTCGGCCAGGTGGGGCAGCGAGCCGTGCGTCTCCTTCTTCACCAGTGAGGGCCGCTCCTCCGTGGAGGTGGAGGGCTCTTCGTTGAGTTTGGCCATGGACGGGCCGGTGGGGGACAGCTGTGTTGCGATGGCGTTGCGTCTTTCTCGGTGGTAAGGAGGCCCCGGGCTCTCATCTTCTGCCAGAACAGAAAGAGGACGGAGGGTTACATCTGGATCATAACCCGGCACGCCGCAGATCTACTTTGCGTTATTGAAACACATTTGCCTCCACATGACAGTTAAAGCAAAATCATGCACGCATGCAAAAGACACTTCAATTACATTACATGTGCATTTGGGTTCTAAAACATGCTCCTGTCAATTTACATCCATATGATGCAGCTAAAAAACAGCAAAAGTGCAAAAAAACACTAAAACACATTCATCTGCACATTTCCTCTGGACTATGAAACAAAATTGCATACATGTGCAATGCACATCTCCACTACACACCTGGGGTCTGCACTGCACATCTGCATTATGCACCTGGAACACCCATATGTAGTACACACCTGAACTATACACCTGTATCAGACATTTATATTAAACGCCAGGAATAGGCAAACCAAGCCTTGCGATGTTCCAAGTTCTCCTGTATCTTCAGGGTTCTCCCCAAAGAACGTTCCAGAAGCGGTGCATGACACTGTGCCACACAGTAACGAAAATAGCCAGTGTCACTACCTGCAATCAGGGGAGAGACTTGGCTTCTGTGAACTACTTTGTCAAGGCTGAAAAGATGAGGGCGTAGGCACCACTGTGCGAAAACATTCTGGGGCTAGGTGCCTGATCTTCATACCATTATCCTGTACTGTGCATCTCACACAGACTGCCCCTACTATGCATGCTGAAGGCCAAAGACCTTGCCGCCCGTTGAAACTAACACAGAATCCAATCCACATAAAAACCTTAATCGTCAAAGTATTTCATACTTCTACTCTCAAACCGCTCACAACTGACTATCATTCCTCCACATAGCCCACGCTAGGCATCTTTAAACTCTGAGAAATATCCATTGTGGAATCTCTTATTCGGTGAAAGGAACATGCCGCCAAAGGTTTCCAAAGGAGAAATGTTAAAAGGGGAAAAACATCTCTCGCAAAATGCGCATTTGATGACAGATTTGCGCGGCGCACTGGGGTGTAGCGTACAAGAGATCTGGGACACTCTCGCACCTCAGCAGGTGGCTTCAGACGGTAAGTGAAAAGCGAAATCTCTCTTTGAATCTGACTTCTAGTCACATGATAAGTAATTACATCAGAAGCAGTAGGGTAGGAGGTCTGACAACTGTCTGACAATGGATATTTAATAATTTATTGGTAATTTAGAAATGTAGTAATTTTGCTAAAAAATTTACTGTTTGTTCTCCACGCTCAAGTTCAAGGTATATTTAAGATATAAAGCTCCATTCATCTGTTCTGTGTATTAAGATATCACCAATGTTTCTTTATGTTTATTGTGTTGAATGCAATGCAATGCAATGCACAGATAATTGAGCGATTTACCTATGTTCAGTGTACTCTTGATTTTACTGAAGTACTGGAACAGGTCCATGTTGCCTGCATTATACAATTTGAATGAGAAGAAAGAAAACTGAGAGAACTAATTTTAAGAGAACTTATTTTAAGATTATTGGCAATAAATTATTCAAGAAATTTCTAAACTTTTATGAATCAATCAAAATGAATTAATTGCGATTGAATATGCTATTATTACATGTCTTTCATAGATCATGTCTGCATGAGCTGCCAAAGTGGGATGAAATGCGTTTCCTCCGGACATATATCCCTGCTATATTTGGTGATATTTTAAGGAGAGATGCTGCATTGGAATGAGATAAAAAGGCGAATAGATAAACTATAATTCATAAAAACATAATGTCCTTGTGCCTCCACACTCACGTCGTACATTATAGTAGTACAGTCCGGACCATACTGGCGGGTTGCCGAACACACGGCTGGATCAGCAGTAATGTACAACTCCATTATTCTCTACAATGGAGTTCCCTGAGTCCCACTGCTTCACTCACACCTGACCAGTCCAAATTAAAGGGCGACAAGTTTGGTGGCGTGGCTTCACTCAAAGCTCTAATCCGCCAATAAATGGCATCGCCACGGCCGATTACTCCTTGATTGCTTCTTAGTAGACAAATACCCCGGAGGATGGCGGCGATCAGAAAATGGAACAAGTCTAAAACGCGGGCTCGGCGCTCGGTTAATGACAAATGAATCATAATGAGAGGCGACTGCGCCTTCGCGCCGCTGCTGTCGAAGGGAATTTCTCCCACCGCCGTCCAACGGTCGTTCGCATACCAGACTTCGGCAGACACAGGGAACAAGTCAGGTCACGCAGCGAGCCACGCGGAGAGGAGGGGCGGCCAACCCGCGCGACAAGCCGCTACACACCCCCGGTCCCGAGAGAGGCTTGTGGGTAATCTGTAAAATCCACCAGGATTTGAACCCCTCTATGCTTGCCATTGATTCCGCAAGACTAGACTGTGACTTTCTCTTCCCCCGGCATTAACCAAACCTGGCTCCCGTATCAGTGCCGAGGTAATCACAGCCCTTTCGGGGGTTTTTTCTTCTTCCTTTCCCTCCAAAACGGATTTGCAAAGAAGAATGCTGCTTTTTACCCAGCATTCCCTTCCGCCTTTTAAGTGGCCTCATGGGTAGTATAATAGCCCTCGGTCCTCTCTGCTCTTCGCTCCCCCAATAATCTGTTCAGGTGCTTGTGGAATAAAAAAAAATTGAGGACGTCCCCAGGGATTTTTCTGGTGCTTTAGATTTGTCCAGATAAAATAAAAAAAGTGTTCTTCAGCCACAATAGAAAGACCTCAATCCAAAACATCTGTGCAGGACCACATAACCTCTGACCTCCAACTCAAGTTCTTCAGAGGATTGATTATTTATTTGAGCCCTCAGCTATCCAGACGGTTAAACTGGGAACCAGCCGTCATTTACGAGGACAATCTGAACAAACATGTGAGACAAGTGGCATACTGAACACCTGGAATTACAGCAGTTCCAACTGAGCGAGAGTAAACCTGGCCTTCTCCTAACACTGGCTTCTACAGCCTCACTCAGCACATCTCATCTCACATGCATTACCAGATGTGCCCCAGATAATTTTGAAAAGCCTTACAACAGGGGTTTGACTCCATGTTGTGCACTGCAAACACTGACTGAAACTGGGTTCAACGGGGTTCAGCAGATATGCAATGTCTTGTATACTTGTTTAATAGTGCGGCTGCCACTTGTAACTGTACTACTTGTGACTGTACTACTACTTGTAAGTGCGATGTCACATGCGCTTTAATGTTATTGAAATGCGCCAAAGCCTTATATCTGAAAAAAAATCTGAAGTTCATCATGAGAATTGAAACTTTACATTCTGCATACGACTAAAAGACCCATGTCCACTCAGACTGATCTCCTGCACTGTTGAATCCAGTATTGTGTCTGAATAGCATTGAATCTGTTCCTTGAGGAAAGAAAACCCAGGGAAAGTGATTGGTTTGACATGCCAAACAGTTTGTCCAACTGAACAGTTTCCACCAAGTTCATTTTCATACAGCAGTGCATGGTCACCAGGAATGTAATGACAACTAATGATGAGGTAACATAAGGAAGATAACTAACTGAAGACGGGCATCCTGTCAATTTCCCCCCGTAAATGGCATTGCAAAGGCTTGGACCTGTAGTGTCCTAGGTAGAGGGTCCAGCCCAAAAACATCTTCACCAGCTTACAAGTAAACCAACTACATTTTTCACACAAAATTTAAAGGAACTTGCTCACTAAAAAATAATTTGGTTGGTTTTGATGTACATCAGAGAACCACAGGAAACCATGCTCAAAATATTCCACATCCTGGTTCATAAGTTCACCTGTGCTGTAGATCACTGATACTCTCCCTTAGATCACTACCTGCTTCAAAGGGAGCCGCTAAGCTGCTCTCTGGCTAACATCATGGTCTTAATGCTATAGGGCCCCTATGCCAGCAGGAATAAGGACAGAAAGCTCAGAAAACAATTACGGGAAGAGGAGGAGAGTGGAGATTAAAGACCACCTTAAGAAATGGTGCCGGGCATCTACTCTTGCACTTCACACGGTTTGCGGAGTACCAGTGGGCCTTGTTTTCATGGCTCTGACTCTTACGGATCCATTACCTGAGCTGAAGCCAACTTTCTGTGATCATGGTAGAAGCAGCTCTGAGATAGCAAGCGCTCCCAGCGAATTCCACAAACCTAAACCTAATTGACAGAAGAGAGGCACGTCAGTAAAAAAACGGGACGGCGCTAGTTATGTTATAAGTATTTAATCCTGTACAGCATACCCTGTGATCTTATTAAGGGAATAATGGCACTTATGCTCTAAATCGAGATTAATAGGTCTGCTCTTACAGCGCGATATTAACATAAAGGGATTTAGGATGGGCTCCTTTCCTTGCCGCGGATTCAAAGTGGCGACATTGGCGGCTGACGACAGGAGATAGGCTGGCTCTTCCGACGAGCCGAGTTGCTGAGGGGAACGAGGAAAAACTGCTGCGCAAAGTTCACCCGAACAGGAACCGTGCCCTCTGTTTTTGTTTCGCAAGGGCAAGCCCGTTTATTTTTACACCGAAAACAGAGGCCTGGATTTTCTCTCCGGAGCACATGGAGAGAGCTACAGCACGCAGACATCAGGGCCAGTCTGGGAAGAGTCTTTCAGCGTTTCCGAAGGCTCTGCTCTGGCCGGCCTATTCGTCATCGCCCACTCACAGACCACCCCCTCCCCCCACTATCACCCCCCACCCCCCTTGTAAAAAAAGCCGTCCGGGCCTTATAGCCCTTTTGAACCCTAATACAATAACCACTCAATCCCCTCCTCTATTGACCGAAGGGCTCTGCATTGAGGCCACAGGCCCCAGTAAAAGCGCTCCCGTCTTGTTCCCCCTTCAGTGAGCTTTCCGTCTCTAAAGAGAGTCAATTTGGTGCAGAGCTGCGCCCAGGGGCCCCGGGATGGCTGCGGGGAACACCCTGCTCGCCATGGCAACGGGGCCGGCTCCACGGCGAGAATGTAAGCAAACAGCCCCGGCTTCCCGGGCGAAGGGGCCTCCAGCGGACGGCGGGGCAGACAGGAGACAACTGTTGCTGCCGCTCCGCCAGGCTTGGGCGCTGGCCAGAGATGGAGGGAACCGCAGTCCATTCATGGAAAAGAAAAGAGAGACGGCCCTGGCAGCGGAGGGGGGAACCCGCTGCTTCGGCATTCCTCCACCGGGCCGACTCACGCACGGGCATCTGAGGACGTGTTCCTCCACCGTCCCGGAGGCGCGTCCGGAAGAAAGTACCGGAAAGGATTCGGGCCCCCGCCCGACGGCACGCGGCTATCGCTAGAAGGAAACGCCGTTCGGACGGATCGCCCCGACCGCGCTCAATCTGGAAGCTTCGCGGGAGGGTTTAGATGTCTTTGCGTCAAACTTTCATCCAAACTTGAAAGAAATTGAAACTTTTCCAGGGTTCCCGGTGATAAGACCTGCAGGAATGCAACAACAACAAAAAAAAAGGAGATAATACGATCCAACTGGTAGCATGCGCACGCACACCACTGAGCCTCCCCCCCGCCATCACTCCCGAGAGAAACACAGGAGTCTCTGTGTCTGGCCCCTGTCACAGGCCTTGCCTTCCTCCTCTCTGGCCTGCCCTCCAGTGGGGAACGTGACCTTTGGAGTTCCCGCAGCCCCTCTAGGCGACAAATAACGCACCAGCGCACCTTCGGCGACATACTCACAACTTTCCCCTTGCAGACGAAGCTCTCAATCCACCGACAGCCTCCCCCAGAACTGGCACTTTTCCCGTGTTAACTCCTCTCCCATAGCATTCGCTCTCTTCACTCTCCCGCTCCCTCTCTCGCCCGGTCTTGTTCAACGCGTTAGCTATGCGCGAAAAACAGCAACCGCGGCGGCAACTGTGCAAAGTTTCCCAAACTCATTAACATCCCGCTCCTCCTCCCCCTCTTCTCTTTCTCCCTCTGTGAACTCTCTCCCTATTCAGACAGCTCATTCCTGCCTCGCAAGGGTCAAGCGACTAATCGTTAAATCAAGCCGGTGTCACCCCACCCCCACCCCCACCCCCAAACAGCCATCCGGCAACCAGGGGAGCTGTTCATTACTTCAGTTTATACCACCTTAAATAGGTCAGCAAACACCAGTCATTGAAGGGTCAACAGCCCCTTGATTTGCAAGCAAAACCAAAAGCAGCTCCTGGTCAGTCAGGATTGTCTCTCTCTCTCTCTCTCCCCCTCTCTTTCTATCTCACTCTCTCCCCCTCTTCCCTCTCTTCCCCCTCTCTCTCTAGCTCTCTCACAACACACAAGGTTTCAAACAGCAGCAGTTGCACTGTTTAACCTTTACTCTTTATCTTTTTTCTCCTTGCATGTTCTTACCCCCCCCCCCCCGGAAATGTACTTCCTTTCTTTCTCACTAACTTGCCTGTTTGGTTTACTTACAATTTTTTATATCATTACTCAGACCGAAATATGACTATATTCTCTTGCACTTCAGAATGATAGATGCATGTCAAAACACGTGTCGGCGAAGGCTTTTGAAACCACCAGCTCAACGGCGTCCTAGCAACCCTGACCATCAACCTCATAAAGCCTTGTGGCTTTTTCCCCCCTTTTCCCCTCATTTTTTATTCTTCTTTCATTCCTCCCTTTTTTTCCCATGGTTGCCCCTGCCGGTCCTCCACCAGTTCACAAGTCTATTCACCCCCTCACAAAAGATCCGGCACAGACCTCAACAGACCAAGAGAAACATGCTCCACCAAAAAAAAAAAAAAAAAAAAAAAAAAAAACCCCGGTCTCTCTATGGTGATTGAATTTCTTAACATCTTTTCAAAAAGCAGTTAAATGCCTGGAGGCGAGAGGAAGAAACAGGCTAATGGTGGATTGGGAGCGCTGAACAAATTTCAGAGCCCTTTCCTGCTCGCTTTTGAGGTTGAAAGCGAGCTCTTGCCTTTCAAGTTTCAAAGTCCTCCTTCCTCCCGCAGTGTCACAGAAGGATTTGAAAAGAAGGTAATTGTGCTCGCTGCCGTTCTGATCAGAGCGCACGTCCCGGCTCTAGTATTTCAGAATCTTTCTCCGCTGGAATAATGGAGCTGGGTGCTCAGTTCTGGCTCTCCCCATGCCAGCCCTCATTAAATCCTAATGCCCAGGTCTCTCTCGCTTCTTTATGTCCAGACCTCCATTGTAAAACACGGTTTTTGGATACCTTCAAAAAGTCCATGCTCTATCAGGGGGGGAAAGGGTCTTCATAGAAAAGAAAGGTGGGGTGGGGGGAGGGGGGGGAGCATACACGCATACAACAAATGACAAATATAAAACACAAAAGAGATAATGAGAGATGGAGGGGGGGGGGAGGTTGGCGCGTTTAAAGTGAAGGAGAGAAAGTTCGGCTTTGGGACAGGGGGGCTTAAGTTAAGGATCGCGCGAGCATAGAGCATAAAGAGGCACGGCCAAACCCCTCCCCCCTGCACTTTTGTGAGAGTTGGCGCTTCCCCGGGGTTGATGTCGGATGGTGTTCTGGGGCATGCCATTCGGTCCCTTGGCCTGCTTAAGTTCGGCAGCACAAATGAGCTCTGCTACCAGGGCAAGAGATTTTTCGCCCCACCTGGTAAATGTGTATTGGTGCGGTCCAAAGTGCGCTTGCATCAGGATTGCGCTATTCCTACCAGTGTTCTCTGGGAGCAGCCCCTGAGTCCTGAGCCCCTCCCCAATTTGGAGAAAAGTGGTGGATACTCCATAGGCAACCTTTGCGGGTGTTGTTTGTGGGTATGTGTCTGTGTGTGTGTGTGTGTTTGGTAGGGGGGGGGGGGGGGGTTGACTGGGGAAGGTGCAGAGGAGCGGGGGAGAGGAGGAGGATTCGCGTGAAAAACACAGGGCTTCAGAAGCCCCTCTCCTCCTGCGCGCTAATCTCTCCCTTTTCTTTCTGTTGCAAATCGACTCTCCGAGAATGAGACTCCAATTAACAATGAGAGGGGATGCGAGATGCCTCCGCCTGGCTGGGGTTTAATGAGAACACCTCCCCAATCAGCTTACTCTAGCGAGCGTACCTGATTCGCAGGCAGGAAACCTGCGCTATAGAGAATCGCGCACGATTAGCGCTGGCAGTGAGGAGGGAGAGCTTTCGCTGCTTTGGAAGCCCGATTGATGGAGAGGGAGGGAGGGAGGGAGGGGGTAGGGGAGTGGAGGGGAATCGCTACACAACGAGAGCTTGGGGGATTATGTCGATTGTGTTGTGTGTTTTCTCAACTTCTTGGCCTCCTACTCTACACCGCAGTATACCCGCGTTGGGAAAGAAAATAAAGTTCCATTTTCTCAAGGGAGCCCCAAAGTGATGCCAGCTAAAAACACAAAGGGGCTCGCTTTCCGATTTTGTGAAGGTGAACAAATCCTCCACTGAGCGGGCTTTCAGTCACTGAACCAGCGAAACTTCTCCACATGCACAAATTAAAAGATGCTCTGTTGGAGCCCATGGCCCAGCCAAAGACGCAGGTAGGATCCAAACCAGTGGCAGCGTTTCAGCAGAAATTTCACAGGTTATCAATAACAGTCGTTATGGGGCATAAATACTTCTGAAGCATTAAAAATATTAAGTAAAAACAATACGTTTGGTACATTTACCATGACTGACATGTTTGACAGTCATAATTGATCAAACCAAAGACAGATAATCTCCATCTATAATCCATACACTCTACAGAAAGCTTTTGGTTTGAGGTGCAGTTGCCAGCAAAGTATGAAAATAACAAAAGTTGCCACGCATCACAGATTACTTTTTAGTCTGACAGTAGCAAAATGGAATCAAATGAGAACAGGTTGAAGGCCCTATAATTTAATAAAGGCCACGTCACTGGGTTTTGGATGTATTTTATGTATTTCAAAGGGAGAGTTGAAAGCACAAAATGTGCGGAACTGCGGGGGCGATTCCCTTCTAAACCAGCAGCTAGTGTGTGACAGCTGCCACAGCCCATCAATGGTGAAATAACTGCTCTAATCCAAAGTTACATGATTGATCACCATTGATCCAAAATGTGCTCTTCTCAGCCCAACAGTGGATACTGGCACTTTCCTGGGTCATTGGGCAATCTAACAATTATGATCTGTCCCACTGACCGAGCAGACATAACTCTGTGATCTCCCTACATCACTTTAGAAATGTCAGCAATATCAGAGCGGCTCAAAATTTCTATGGGGGGGGGGGGGGCACTCTCGATCCAAGCCATCACCCGATTCACTTTACGATTGTTCCTCTGATGAATAACAAAGGTGATATGACACAATACAATACCCTCCCGCTAGACTGTCCAGAGGCAATCGAATCCAAAAGCCTGAGCAGAATCAATCATGGTGTTCAGACCTGTGTCAAATACGTAATTGTTTTGGATTCAAATACTGCCCTGTGCTCAATACATCTCGCTTGGTGCAACTGAGCCAACCAGAAGGTGGGGTTTGCACTTTTTGAGAGAATTTCATTGATTCCAATACACCAGACCAAACAGTTTCAGTAATCCATATCCATCCACTACTTTTAGAGTCCAAAACTATTATTTATTTCACCCAGGTCTGATGGTGATACAGGACATTTAAAAATGTTTTGAGGAGGGATAAGGCTGTACTATAAGATTGATACGGTTGCCTGTAACAGTTCCTTACAACTTCCACAACTCCTGTGATTTATGCAGAAAATCCCACCCTCAGATGTTAAGGAAAACATCTTGCTAACATTTAATCATTCCATAGATAGCCCAGTGCATCACTGTATTGTTTGACAGGAATGAGTGCTCTAAATACCGATTTTAAACAATATGGCCTCCAGGCCAGAGAAAGCAAGGTAGAAATTTATCAGCATCAAAGGAGAGAAATCACTCCGTAAAAGGAAATGCTTCTCTTGAATGCCTGAACTGTATATCTGTACATCTGTGGGCCGTGTTTTAAGGATGTGCCATTAATTGTATTGCATTATTTACATCAAACAGCTACACCCAGCTGTCAAGCCGATCATGCAAATGAGTCCGGCGATGCACTACGCTACTACGTTCTCCGCCAAGAAGAATCAGATTAAATCCAATCTAAAAAAATCATGCAATAATCTCCTAAAAATCTATTTATGCAACAATTCCTCCAAAATCCCTTCCTAGCGTCTTCCATTTTTCACATCAGTCACTCGTACACAATTTCATTTCTCAGAAGTAAAAACAAAAAGATTGAATTCATCAAGAATTGTTGAAAGTTTTCAGAAGGGGGGAACGTGGGAATCCACGCTCTGACGACTTTCAAAAGTTGCGGTTTGTTTTGCGGTTCGCGGTTTCTCCGTTTCTCCGCGGGGTCTCATTTGAATACCGCTCAGCGAGGATAGACAACGACCGCGCATGAGTGATGGGTTGGATAATTGCCGTGAGAGAGGGTTAGCGGTTCGGGAGCGTTCCTTCCCCCGGCTGACGGCCGATTGTCAGGGTTTGATTTCCCTCGCAGGGCGGCGACTGCTCTACTCAATATTCATCTTCGCCAGTTCGACGGCTCCCGCTCGTCTCGATTTGGCTCCGTGAGGACGCGGCGCATCGCGTGAAAGAGCCGGCCCCGGAATCCCAACCTGCCCCTTTCTGCCGCCGGGGCTCTGCTGGGACCCCGCTGGCCTGCGGTCTCCCAGGGTCCCGTCGCGGGACCGCCAGGGGCGGGTAGAGGGGGAGACGAATCAAAGGGCGCCCAGCTGCGTCCCCCCCTCGTGCGTTTGCCTCCAATCAGTATTTTGGCGTGATTCACTCTGAGATGACTATACCCATGGTTCAGGGCTGCAGAGCCTTGGAACCTTCTAGTAGTAGTAGTCAAATGTATAAAAGAATCAGGAGATGTTAAGCCTAAACTTGCACTGTGAAATGTGTGTCCTAATGAGAACCTTCTCCTGGGCTTTGACCTGGGCTAGCCGGTACGAGCCGGTCTTCCTGTGTTAATTAAAGACTTATGTTATCTACATTGTGCTAAAAGAAGAGCTGCTCTGGATTTCCTTGACTATGGAAGAGGATTGTGCTTGTTTCTGCAGTGCCACTCATTAACGGCCTACAAAGGAACCCTGTGCTGGGCTCTGCTGTGCTAGAAAGAAGCACTGTGCTAGATTATCCTCTTCTAAAAGAAGCACTGCAGTGGTCTATTGTGGACTGTGAGTGGCCCTGTGAAGGCCTAAGACACGGCTCTGTTTACACAGAGTCGTTCAGAGCCCCACAAGGTCAGCCTGGGCCAAGAAGCTCTCAGCAGAGCTGGAGAGTTGAAGCCTCCTCGTTCAGCCCCACCGAGTTATGGACCAGGGCCTGTGTGAAACTGATTACAACCCTCTTGTCAAACAAAGGAGAAAAACAGCCAAAGCAGGCAAACAGGATGACTGCCGCAAAACAACACAATCTGCGGTACTTAATATCGCATCGAGGCATGACTTTGCCATGAACTTTCATGTGAATAATTCAAAACTACACCTTAAAAAAGGAGAGAGAGTGGTGTTGGCTTGGTTTCTTTGGAGTTGCGCCTTCTTTCAACGTCCCAGTCCAACAGCTGCCTGCTCTTCCTGAAGTGTGTGACGACGCACATTGCGCACACAGGGAGCTGGCTTCTATTTAAAACAGTTAGCCACCGCTTACTAGGAGAGGGATAATTAGGCACTTCAAAGGCGCTGGCGTGCAATCCCAGGAGGACCCAAAATCACCCCCTCTCCCAAGTACCCCGCCCCATTTAATAGCATGTTAACTCCTATCTGTGGGTAGCAGGCTAATTTAACTTTTGACATTTGATATCTGAGGAATGAGCAGGATCAGCCGTTTAGCCGGAACGGGATTACCCCCCCACCATACCCCCCGTCCCCCGTCCGCCGTTCCCTCTCCCTGCTGAAAAAAGCAGGGTTTGAGCCTGCCTGGATTCATTAATTGGCCTGGTGCTAAGCAGTTTATCAATGACGGGGAAATATCTCGGCCTAGACCGGCTCAGCCAGTGCTGTGTTCTCTCCAGCTCTGGAGCAGGGAAATGCCGGCCGTCTTGTGTCAAATGCCTGCATGTCAACTCATTCTCTGTCTACTTTGTTTTTTCTTCTTGTTCTGAGCTAATCAGTGCTTAAATAGTGAATTAAGAACGTGAATCGACACATTTTGCTCTTTGCTGATATGTAACTTAGGGACACATTTAGAATTGATTTAGAATTATAGCACTAAAGCAATTTTAAGTGTTTTGTTTGATCCAAGAATCCACACTACTGATGCTTCTAGGTGGCACTAAGTGTTATGCAATACACTAGAAGGAAATGCTGGTCCAAGCAAGGCATATGAAGTTAAATTAATTTATCCTGTTCTCACAGCAATCAAACATGTATGACACTCAGAAAGCAGAACCAAGTCAGATGCAAAAAATATATTCCCATCTGTTCAATGTCTGTATTTGAGGATGCAGACGTTAAGTGAAGACTTATACTGACACTGACAGATTCCGGGAAAGTGTATACCACAGCCTTATTTCTTAAGTCGCATTGGAAAAGAGCTTCCGCTAAGTAGCTGTAATTGTAATGTAATGTAATAATGTTACTCCCAATAAAGCTTACTGTTCTTCAACTTCCAAATTCATAAATAAGTGCTGCTTTGCTTTGTCACTGCAATTAGAATTCAAAACCATTAATCCTACTTTGAACTGATGCAAAAAAGTAAAAACCACTCAGGTAAAAAGAAAGAGACAAACGTGGGTGTTTTCCACACGCGAATATGACGATCAAAAATTAAACCGTCACTTCAGTCTCTAAAAAGCGAGTTGTCCTTGAAAGAAAAACGCACAAAGACCTCATGGGCCTCTTTTGGGTATCAATCTCTTTAACCTGGACAACCTGCAATTTAAACTGAATGCCAGACAAATTCCATGTCGGGGTCATCGTTTTCTCTTTCCCTTTACACCTTCTGTTGCTCCAGCATCGGCCCGCGTCCTTAGCTGGGTTACCCGAGAAGGGGTGTCCCTAACCTGGCCAGCGCAACCCCTCCCCACTATTATTACCACGTAATTCAACCGCCCAAATACGAGGAGGACATCAGCCGGTCATTACCATGTCACTTCACTGTGAAAAAGCAGGGGGAGCCCACAGGACCTATCATGTGGGCAACGCTAAGCCTAATTACGGTTTAGAAACGGCAGAAGACAGGGAGAAGTCAGTTGCAGGGCCTCGAGGGGTGAGAGCATCGGGATTAACCCTTCAGAACCCAGGTTGAAACCCCTGATCGGCAAAGTGCTGCAAACGCGGGGCGGGTCCACCGCGGATAATGGCGTGGCAGACATCGGCGAAGTTGAGGGGGGGTCCGTGAAACTGGAAACGTGCCGGCGCATGACACAGCGGATAACGTTACGGGAGGAAAGAGCTCGGGGGACGGTGTGGCATGTGGCGGAAATCCAACCAAAATGTGAAGTAGCTCGCACAAGTAGTCCTCTCGCTCCTGTCTACTGTGGTCGGTGAAGCAGTGTGAGCTTGTGGGGGCAAAGGTCGGGGCGGGGAAGGGATGGGTGGGGTGAAAATGGAGGCACAATCCAATCAGGCGAGGCTTCAGAAGATGGGGTCACCTCATACGGAGAAGAAAGGCCGCAGGAGATCGCATAACCGAAATGGTGGCTGGACCTGAAGGTCTTTCCCCTGCAGTTCTGTGACTGACCAGCAGGTGACTTCTCATATTCCCTAATAATCCTCTTTCTGCTCCAAGGCCCTGAAGTACTCTTCCACCCTCCCTCTCTCTCTCTGTCCATCTCTGAAAGCCACTGCTTCTGCTCGTTCCCACTCTCGGTAATAAGATTTGCTGCTCTGCGACCTGTCCTGTCACTCCGAGTGCTGGAATCCTCCTCCCCGCCGCTGCTGTGGATTCCCGCCATAAAACTCCAATCATCTTTAATCGGCGTGTTGCTCGGCCCACTTAAAATCCCATTCATTCCGCATTCTTCACGCCATTCCCTCACGCTGCCCGAGCGCTCCTCTGTTTCTCCTCTCCCCTCCTCAAGCCCAAAAGCAACGCAGTCTGTATTTCTGGACTTTGGTGCCTTACGAGATTGCACTGCCAGATTTGGGCTCAATCTCGACAAGGGCCCGTCGCAACGTCGTCATTTCTCTGGCGCTAAAGGCCCGCTCTCGGCTCGCGCTCTCGCTTCTGTCTGCATAACTTTGACGGCCCGTTAGTTGTTGCCCCCACCCGCCCCCTTGCAGGCTCCTCTGAAGACTGAATGTTCTGTTTATTTAAGCTTTTCAGCAGCAGATGTTTGCGATGTAGCTCGATAGCTGCGAATGGATTTGGTCATGCCTCTTCGAGCGTGATGTCAGATAACGGGCAAATGTTCTCCACTTAGGCTCCATGAAACCTTGCGCGGAGCTTGCTGCGGGGGTGTCTGACGGTACAGGAGTGGGCTTTCGGTGGTTACAGAGCACCTTAACATGGGGGGGGGAGGTTTGAGATTTTACCTTTGGCGTCTATTATTAAGGCGTTCCACAAATGAAACGAAATGCGTTCCGCTCGATTTGCCGTTTGCGCCATAGCGTGAGCGACGACATGAAGGATTACTTCCAGAAGTGACAAAGGAAGGGAAATGAAGAGAAAGTAAACAAACTTATTATTGCACACAATCCTAGCCAGTCACAATGCCTTACGGACCAAAAGATGGCCTGCAGCCAGAGTGACCTTTGACCGACCCATGGAGTGTTTACCTTGGCCAAAGATCATGTCGTGGTCAAGCAGTCCCGTGGGGTAATTTAAACTGGGATGGGATGAAAATTGTACAGGCGGTTGCCATATACCCTATATGCATCAAACCCCAATAGACAGTTTCCTTCAGAAACACAGAAAAACAAGAACTATTTGGATACTCCTTCCTATAGAAACTGCCCCCCCCCACCCTCAAGTCCCACGCAGGCCTCTTAAAGTATACGGTTTACATCGGAAATATGGCACCGCAAGTCTGTCCTTCCCTGAAAAACGTTCCCGCGGGCACGGGCACGGCTCGCAGTTTCTTCCTCCCACTCGCGGCTCTCCGTTCGCCACTTGGAGACGTGCCCCGGCTCCTTTGGCAGGGCGGGCCACGTCCCTGGACGTCTCCGGGCTAACAGACCCACGCAGAGCTGAAAGGGATCCAGCCGTAGACAAAGAGCGCATTGAGGAGGCAAAAACGTAACGTGTGCCATTTCTGACAGCCTTGAAGGTGAAGTCATGACGTTGTCAAATTGCTAATAATGGGAGCCATATCCTGCAGCTGTACGTGCGCTTTAACACAAGAACATGCTTTATGGGGACCGACCCCGGGGTGTATAATTCCAGGCTATGTCACTTTTCTTCCTTATACACAAGTCATTTCTACTCTTTGTGGTTAGTCAATTGTTCAGATTAGCAAGTATATTTGACAATGTGCCTTGATCACAACAAAATGTATCCTTCTGCAGTTCAATAAAGCAGGATATTATCAGGTTATCACAATTTAACCATAAGTAAAAAATTGTGGATGTCGAGCCAAAAGCAACAAGTGATACACTTGATAAGACGAGGAGTGAAACATCTCACAACGTGCAAATTTGACTATTTTTTATGAAAAATCGTTTTCATAATCGTTTTCAAATCACAATTGATTTCTCCTTTCCAACTAACATGTTTTGCTTTGCGGAGCTTCGGACTCGTTTGAGGAGTAATAAAGAGGTGAATTTCTCTCTGGGAAACCGACTGGCACGGAGTCAGACGGCAGAATCTCTTCAGTTGGATTTCTTCTGTCGCCCTGGGGCTGCAGACGAAACATCATTAGGGCTCGGAGTTCCAGGTGGGGCCCTGAGAGGCGGGGAGACGAGGCTTCACAGAGCCGGAGAAGAGTCAGTTCAGGGCAGCGTCGCGAACGCTCGCCGCGATGAAGGGGGGAGATAACCGCTCGGCGAACGCTCCAACCCGGAGCCTGACATGAGCTCCTTCTGAACAGAGAGCTTGGGGAGCTCAATAATATCGAGCCAGCCGGGAGAGGCGCTTACTCATCTGAGCAGGGGTGTTATTCTCTTCGAGATGCGAGGAACCAGAGGGAAAAAAGGAAAAGAGAGAGCTATCGATATGTGCGGCGAAAAGGCGTGATCTCTTAAAACACCCACGGAGAAACCTACCTCAGAGGCCTGTGTTTTTAAAATTGTTTTGTTTTTGTTTTTTTTACTTTTTATCTGGTGCTGGGATCAGAGCAGAATTCTAACCAAATTACAGACATCATTACTGCCCCGCATAGGACTTTTGTCGAAACCCATCTGCTTGTGTTCAATTCTTTCACTACCCTGATCTCTAAAGCAAATGCCCTTTTCTCATCACTGATTGATGTGTAAAAAAGCAAAGAGAACTTTAGTCCCAACACTGGAATTTTTTTTTTAATTGGATAATTTTACACCTATAATGTTTCAGCTTTCTCAAACAGTATTATTTCAATTGAGGAAACCTAAAAAGATAGGTGTAACAAACTGAAATAGATTTATCCAATGAAACATTTTTTTCTGTGTTTCATTTATCTGGCAAAGATGGGTATCAGACCCTCTCATCAGACAAACCCCACCAAAAAAAAAGAAGAAATCATAACCAAACTTGATGTTCCAATGTAGACGCCTTTCCCTAAATTGTCTGCCAATAATCATGACTCTTCTTGCACTTTCAGCCTGAACTATTTACAACCCAGGAGAGCGCTTACAGGGAGGTAAAAAGAGTTCTAACTTCTGTTTCCAATCAATCACTGGAAATCAGTGGTGTGGTTTATGGCCTTTGATCCTGGCTCTTCTTCTGCAGTTTGACTGCTGAACTGAAGGGAAGGGAGAAGCAGAAGTGGGGGTGCGGGATAAAGGGAATGAAGCAAAAACCAAAGAAGAGGGAGGGTGGGTCTAGTAGGCAGACAAGCTTGGCACTTTTGGGGACCCCTCCACCCTGAAATCTGAGCTCACCTCTAGATTCTACGTCCCATGCAGTCCATACTGAGGGTGGTCACATTGCTTCAACTCAAAATGGTCACCCACACTTGTGGCAAATGCATATTTGGACACATGCTCATAATTACAGGTGAATACACTGCATGTATGCACCGTGTACACACACACCACACACTAATAAGCAAAGGTCGAGTCACTTTCAACCTCTCCCACGCACATACAAGCGCACACATCTCGAGAATGTCCAGAACTCCAACCTCCATTTTCATACAGCACAAATAAACACGCAATGTCTAGGGAGCGGTGCGCCTTGTTATTTAGTCAAAGCGTCTCGCCACAGTTGTTAAATAAAGTCTGTTTTAAATCACACAAACTCCTCTTTGTGGGTATAAAGAGAGAGAGAGAGACAGAGAGTGAGGGGAAAAAAAGAGACAGAGAGCGAGAGCTGTGACGTGCCAGTTATTTTGCTGCCAGGGTCGCGCCAGTTTCGCTATGTTTTCTAGGAGGGGCTGTCGGTGACGCCAGCCGACAAATGGGCAGAATGCTCAACTGTTGTTTCCCTGTTTTATTGTTTTATGGTTTTATGAGGCTCTCCCTTTACTCCCCCCCCCCCCCCCTCCTCTCTCCTCAGGAGCACCTGTCACAGCCAGACCACTGTTGCTGACTGGAGCTCCGTGATTTACGCCAGTGATAATGGCCGCTGATTACGGCCTGTATTCCCATTCACCTGTTGCCGGGCCCTTTTGCGTGGTAACTTGCAACAACATCCACAGTCCTCGCAGCTCAGGAAAATAAACGCCTTACTTTAAATTGGTGTTGAAAACGTGTTATAAATAGTCTATAAATATGTTGCTCTTTGAATGCAATTTACTACCGCCGTGGTGAATGTGTATTGCTGTTATCAGCTGTATTCATGGATGTTTGTTTACAAATGCATAACAGCTTTATAACAGATGCTAACTACAAATGAGATCAACAAATTATATCAATGAATTAGGTATGGAATAAAAACAGAATTCGTCTTGAGGATGTAGCAGACATTCCAACAGGGGAAACAAAGTTTTAGCCCCACTTGCATCAACAACTGAATTTGTCATTAAGAACTGACTCGATCTCACTGTGCAATCCAATATGAGGCGGCACGACGCTGTGTCCCCCAAACACCAGGGGGCACAGTAACAATGAGGTCTCTGACCCGCCGAGCAGCGGGAAAGGGATAATCTTGCCCCTCTGCCCCAGCTAGCTTGTGGCTACCAGGTGGGTCACCCCGCTGCTATAGGAAATTGCCTTCGGTGCAGAAATCCATGAAGGCGGCTCTCACGCTATTGTATGCGATGTGCATCAGGTAGAATGCCTGTGTGGCAGTCCTCCAAACATCCCTACACCTACAGTCACATCCACAGAATTACATCAGGCCAGTTCTGTTGTGCAGTGGTAACTGAAGCATTACACATGCAGAAATCAATATAAGAGCTTAAATGTAATGCGTCTTAATAGCTGTTGCGCGATCTGGTTTGGAACTAAAACTTGATTTGACTCAAATTTGTACTTAACTCATATCAAAACTGTACATTGCAGCATGCTATCATAAATTCAGTATGGCACATTTATTTGTGTTTTAACATATACATGTCTATTTATGCATGTGTGTGTGTGTGTGTGCCTGTGTGCGTATCTGTGTGTACAGGTGTGTCTTTTTGTTTCTGTTTGATAGAGTGTGTACCTGTGTGCTTGTTATTATGCATATATGAGTACAGCTGTGTGTCTGTATTAGTTTGTAGGTTTACGTTTGTGTTTGTGTGCGTGTATGTGTGAACGTGTGCTGTTGTGAATGTATGAGTGTGTCTGTTTGTAGCTGTATGAGTTTGGGGTTTGCGTTTGTAAGTGTGTGAGTGTGTGTGCATGTGCATTTTGTATCCACACAGACACACACACAGTGGTGAGTGGGGAGGAGCCCAGCTGTGATGCTAAAAGCAGCCTTCTCCTCTTCAGGGCAGCTGTGTCAGGGTCCATAACGCCCCTCGCATTGTAGAGTCGACCCACAAACTAGCCACCGCTCCCCTGAGACTGTTATCCCGCCTGCAATCACACAGCTCCAGCTCTCCCTCTCATTAACCTCCCGAGTCAATCCAAAGGAGAGAGCCAACCCCTCACTTCCTCACCCCGCACACATATCTGAGGGCTTCCTGATACGAAACTTTTTCCCCGCTGAAAAGATTGGGTAAAAGTTGCGCTTCAACAAGTGGAATTCCACAAGGAGTGCCGATCCAAAACGTCAATATATTGATCAATTATCTGAAAAAAGAGGTGACACATCTAATATTAAGAATCAGACGGATCATTATTTAGCCATTCATAGTATCAAAATACTAATGCGTTTCAGCTGAAACTAGCTTTCACTAAAGCGTATCCTTTCCCCCCCAAATCAAAAAATGAACCCTGCCCCCTTTCAGATTTCAGGCGGCGTTTCATTGGTCAGCAAGAAACACCCTCCTGCTCGTTCCTTCGACAGAGCTCCGTTTACTTATTCACGTTAACGATTCAAAAAAATCTAAACGCAAACAACCAGACGGGCGAAACTGGGAACTATGAGAGGGGACTGAGAAGAGGGGTAAATGGAGTGGGGGAGGCGGTGGACTCGGGTCTGGTGGAGAAACAGTTGATTATGAGTCCCATCAAGTGATCAATGATTTCATTAATAAGACGGATCACAGGGCTGTCAGGGCGCTGACAGAGTCGTGAGGGATGATCTCTGGTCGGAGCTCCATTTCCCCGGCCGGCTCGCTCACTGGCAGCTACTCTGGGTCCATTCAATAATACCCGAGAAAAACGACAACACGGGGGAAGAGGCATTCGGGGGAGGGGGGGCTTGTGGGGAGGGGTGGGGGGGGTTTGAAGAAAAGTGAAAATCCATTTTGAAACCAATTTTCAATTAGGATCCACAAGCTGTTATCACAGGTGTCGCAGAATGGAGGCCGTAAGTGAAAATGTCTCCTATCCGTTTCTGAAATGAATCCTTATCTGGGCAGCACAAAGATGGCCGGGGACAGCCTATCTGTAAATTACTTTCCATCCGCGGTGTTAACGGGAACTTTATTTCTGTCAGATGACATTCTTCTGTATTTTCCGTTGATAATTTAAATGCCTGCTTAAAAAAAAAAGAAGGTGGCCGCCTCTCTCTTTTTAGAAGCCCCCACCTCCCCCCCACCCCCTCCACAATAGCCCCCAGAGCTAACCTTCTTTTTTCCCTTTCCAAAACATAAGTCGCTGTTTCTGCCCCGTGCTTTCTTTCGGTTTTCAAAATGGAGTCAGATTTTTCTTGTGAACCCTTTTGGAAGGCCGGTGTCCTTCCACGCTACAGTAAACCGACTTATTTTTTTCGCCCTGAATCAGGGTCCTTGCCCTTAAAATCCGGACAAAAAATAAAAAAGCACAGCCGTTTCTTTCATGCATTGCAAAGTTCATCTGCACCCCGCTTGCTCACTGCTCGCAATTCCCAATTGCAACCTCTCTCCCTCTCTCTCTCCATCTCTCCTCATTCTTTTTCCCTACCTCTCTCTCCCTCATTGGGGATCACCCACTTCATTAATTCAGCGCCCAACCATCCAAATCAAAAATCCGACCGACCGGCCAACCAGCCGACCAGAAACTTTTTCTCATTCACATTTATAGAGGCAGGTCCCCACCCCCCCCCCACCCCCCCTTTCTCTTTTTTCAGAAAATTATCCCATGACGACAGGATTTATTCAGTCAAAGAACGCGGACGTTTTTTTTGGGAGGGGGGGGGTAGTGTTAGGGGGGTTTGCCCGGGAAGCAACAAAAGAATCAGGAGACTTTGTGGTCCACCTGCCTGGAGAATGATGAGGACGGGGGAGAGACCTCCCCCCCTACCCCCCAAAAAGAAACCAATCAAACTATTGTTGTGGCACAGTCAGACCTTTTCAACTGTCAAGCCAGGAGAGCAGGCCACGAGATGAAAGGAGCACAGGATGAAACTACCATTTAGCCAACCATGTGGGAACGCTCCCCAAAGACTCAGTAATTGCGCTGAAACTCAACTTTTTTAGAACTCGCAAAGAGAGAGAGAGATGCCTAACGCAATCTTTTTTTTTCTCCCTTTTTTTAAAGCTTGGTACCATTTCTTTAAATGATTGCTTAATTTTTTAAAAAGTATTTCACAATGTCCTTTTGCTGAGAAATGCTAACTCATTTTTTCTAATGTGTATTACACCCCAGTCAAATAATTTCAAGTTTGAAGAATGCATGTAGTAGGCAGGACTATGAGTTGTGCTTCAGGATTAGAGGGTACGGTGACATTGCATTAGTTAGTGAATCTCAGAAGTATGTGAATGTGCAATTATACAGAGCCTTGCTTTGAAGAGCAAATGTACAAAAACAAAAAGCTTTATGAAATCAGAATGATCATTCTGCCATGTAATAAACATACTTTCCCCCATATTATAACAAAAATGATTTTCAGAGAAGGCTCCACTTTTTTTGGGTTCAAAACAACATGAGCAAGCATTTAGGTAACAACAAGCAATATGTTTACAGTCCAGAGCCCAAGATTCAAAAAGTCTTTCATTTTGCAGATAAAGGCCTGTGTGTATGTGCTCTCATAACGAATGCACTTCACAACTGTTGAGGTGAAAGGCCCACTTTCTCTGGCATTCCTAGAACAGCTTTGACTTTGAGGGCTACAGAACCAAGCCTCCTTCCCCCTCCCACACGCCCAGTCAACCCCTGCAACTCCACAACAATCACAGCCGCAGAGGCCCCGCCCATTTAGCTGGCCTACCAATCGGCTCCGAGCTCAGCCCCGGGAGAGAAGACCACAAGAGGCCATGTGAGGGAACAGCAGCTGCTTTGGAGTTGGAAAATGAGAAGACTACAGTAACACAGACACACTTGTGCACAAACACAGACACGCACACAAACAAACATTCCTACATACTCCATAGCTGGTACTGTGGACAGACTGCACAGTATGGCTCTCGAAAGATTAGATAGATAGATTTCCTTGGCAAAATGAACAACTGAGAACAATGTACCACCAAGAAAAAAGTTCAATATTCATTTTATCTCTTTGATGAAAATAAGACTGTCAGGTCTGCTTGTTCTTTTGCGTTTCAGAATGCACTTTCCAAGATTGAACTTAACCTGCTTGTACATACAAACAAATATATAGAAATATCTACTGCATGTAGCTTGACTGTGCCTTCAATGGTATTCCAGGGGGTGGACTGGTTTACTTGATAATATTGCTTCTTTAAGGTCCAAATTTCATTTCCCTAAAGATGACCAAATGTTGAATCCACATATTCCGATTTGACCTCGGTGCATTTATCTGAACAACAATGTTGTGCCCAGAAGTTGCAGAAATGCAATCCAAGAGTTCCCCTGTACAGTGTAACAATGAATAGAATAACACCAATTGTGACTGGTAGATTTTTTTCAGGCTATACTTCCTAAATCCCTGAGGGCATTAGCCAGGAAGCAGCTATAAAGTGTCCACCAATCACCATCTATGTTGTTCTATTGGATGTTACCAATGTAGTCTGTGATTGGTTGAGCTCCTTGGCTTACAGCATGGCTGGCTTCCAAATATTTAATTATCCCTACTACTGTACAAAGCTCAGACACTTCTGCCATCACTGTGAATATGGAGGCCAAAGTATTCCCCGTGTATAAGCACCCAAAATATTTTGAGCACTCAGCCAAGCACTTCTGACAAGTCTGTACAAGGCAGAAGTGGGTTTTAGTGAGATAAAGAGTAAACATGGGGACAAAGGGTCATTGGCAATATCCAAGACACAAACTGGCTGCAAAACACACCGCTATCATGAGCCCTATCTGCTAAATCTTGCAAATAAACTGTACACAATACACACTCACTGAGCACCTACTTATTCCTGTGATTATCTAATCAGCCAATCGTGTGGCAGCAGTGCAATGCATAAAATCATGCAGATACGGCTCAGGAGCTTCAGTTAATGTTCACATCAACCATCAGAATGGGGGAAAAATTTTATCTCAGTTATTTCGACCGTGGCATGATTGGTGCCAGACCAGCTGGTTTCAGTATTTCTGTAACTGCTGATCTCCTGGGATTTTTCACACAGGTCAGAGGAGAAGGGCCAGACTGGTTAAAGCTGACAGGATGCAAATAACCACGCATTACAACAGTGGTATGCAGAAGGGCATCTCTGAACACACAAGGAATTGGATAGGGTACAGCAGCAGAAGACTTAAGAAGTCTAAAAGATAAGTCTAATAAATACCGAATAAAGTGCTCACTAAGTGTACATAGTATGTGTATACGCATATGCTTATATCCTTTTTTTTTTCTTTTAAGAACATTTGGACAAACTCTCAGGAAGTCACAAAAAAAGATCATCGTGCTTCAGAGATCATCATAACATATCATTTCACAATATACTGAAACACAAATTTTAAATGAAAGGGGCAGGCTTTTCAACGACTGGAGCGCAGTTGTTTTCAAATTTTGCACTTCGCTTTGATTTCGGACCTCAAATTTCTTTTTGATAGCACATGTTCTCGGTACGGTCTGTCCCCTCTGTCTTACTAGGGCTGGGACTGCTCCAGCTGTGTGGCGGCTTCCCTGCCCCCCCTCCCTCATTAGCCCTGACTGAGTTAACGCTGTTCTCACTGCGCCTAGGGTTTCCCCTCCTGGCTCTATATCAGGGGGAAAATATTTTCTTAGGCCTTTCCTGTGAAGTGCCAGTCATTGGTGTTCCACAGCTGCTCACAATCACATTTTGTTTGTCAGAGGGAAAGGGAGGGGTTTACTAGGGTCAAAGTTGAGGGGGTGTTAGGTTACACCTGATAAGAGGTTATGAGCTCTTGGTGAGCTTGCGAGGATGTAGTAATGACAATGCACAGCAGATCTGTTATTCGGCCTTTTCAGTCAACATTTGTTTGTTTTTTTAAATAAAGGTTTTTATTTTCTCTTTCTTTCGAAGGGCACAGAGGTTGTCTGACAAAAAAATAAGTTCACCTGACAATGATCATTCATCTGGATTTTTTCTGTTGTTGAATTTCTGGGAAAGACTAAGTCAGAAAATTAAGCAAAGTTAAAGCGCTAAATGGCCTTTAAATGCATGGTACATTCAATCTCTAAATGCTTCGTATATCCAAGTAAACATTTTCTGCAATGGTTCCCTTAAGGGACCTTGAAATTGTTGGTTCTAAAATGGTAAAACTCATTTTTTCAATTCATGCATTCTCTTTCATTTTCTTCTGGTATCCCCAGTTTCGTGGAACTCCATAACGATTAGAGGTTTCTTGAGCACTACAGTTTGACAAACCCACCCTGTCATCTTGAAGAATAATTACAAATATTCCGCTACGGAAAGTCGGCGATCACAGAGTGCAGCGGAATTATATCCATGCATTTTTTTCCCCCTCACCGTCAAACTTTTACCCCCTCTCCCCTTTAATTAATAAAACAGTGTTAGCCATCTGGGAATGAGTAAGAGTGAGAATGTTCCCAAGATGTTTCAAGGATGCATTCCATGCATCTCCCCCCCTTAAACCCCCTGCCTGCTCCCCAACTTCCTGCAAAAACACAAGAGTCTCACATATGGACAGATCGGCAACCCTACAAGTCATTAACCCTCTCTTTGACTGCTTAATGTCTCCAACCTGGAACTTGGAACGATAGCATTTGACATCCTACAAATCAACGGTAACCAAGGGCGACAGACCTCTCTCCACCGACACATTGCGTACGCACATACACGCACATTAACATGCACAGACTCCCCTGCTCTTTGCTATGACTTTTGCAAATGTGCACAGCTGTAATTTGAGGCAAGGCCCTCTGTTTTGTTTAGGGTTTACTGGCTTCTGGCTCAGTTGGTTTTTTGAAAAGTTATTAAAAATGCTACAGCTCCGCAAATGTTTTGGAGTGCACATCAAATTTGTTTCACCACAGTCAGCCAGGCTGGCTGAAGATAATTATTTTGTCCTTGTCTGTGACAGAATTGACCGCTAAAGTGTACAACAGTTCATTAAATGTCTATATGCAGCTGAATTCTTTCTTTTGAAAAGCAATTTTACCAACATTCACCACTGACACGAATATGCTCAGACCCATTTGCTAACATCTCACCGTCTCAACTTGCTTCCAAATCTTGTTTCCTACTGTGGCTGAGACCTGCTTAGAACCTGTCAGCCTGCTACTTTTAAGCATTTACAACCATGAAAGGAGCGGCTCCCCTTACATTTCACTCATACAAGCACATCATTCAGCGGTCTTCCGCACCATGGACAGAATCCTGCCCCATATTTACTGAAACTGAAATCAATACCTCCGTTTGACAAAATCCATCAAATGTCAAGTGATTTTGTGAAATATCAACAGGGTACTCTTGGGGAACCAACAAAGGTTTACATAAAGCTATGGATTCTAAAAGGTTGTTTGGCCTTTTCATTTAACCCTGGCTTGTCGGAACTCACGGTGGACATTTCACTGGTTGATTTGCTCACCCAAATATTTGACTGTAAATATCAGGTCAAACACTGGATTGTGCGTATTTTGACTGGAGGAAACATCAGTTGAAATCAGTGGTGCCCAATCATGTATCATTGGAGGGCTGTGAGCATGCAGGTTTTCAGTCCAACGAATCACTATGCCTGCTGATTTCGCTAATTAACACACCTTCAACCAGACAGGACGGAACTAATTAGTGAAATCAACAGGTGTACTAATTGGCTGGAATGGAAACCTGCATACTCTTGGCCAGTGGGCCTCACTCCTGGTCCTGGCTTTTGCTGTTAGTCAGCACGTAATTGGTCAATTAAATCAGTTAATTACACAGTTACCTCCCCTCACCTGGTTTCTTGGGCCTGAATTAGATGATAAGATTAAGGCAAAAAGAAACCAGCACACCCTGCGGCTCTCCAGGACCACTGCTCTTGGCCCTCTCGGCACACGACTGGACACCACTGACAAAGATAAATTTCCAACGCAGAAATGGAGAAATATGAATGGGCATAATGAAACACGAGGCTGGGAGGTAGAGGTATGGTGGACCGCCGTTCCTTACCATTGGACGTGGTGCTGGAGGCCACAGCCTTCTCGCTGACGTCGGTGCGGCCAGAGGAGCCCTTGCTGGCCACGATGGTCTCCACCTTCTTCTTCTTCTCAGCTGCGGAACTGGCATGGGGCTGGGCTTCCATGGCGACTGCTCATTCCTCAGCGTCTCATGGAGCCGGGACACCTGCCGGAGCGCAGCGACAGGCAGACAAATGAGAGCCTGAGCGGGGCCTTCCCGGCTGCTTCCTCTCATAGAGGCCTGCTCTCACAGTGGGGAGGAGCTGGAGCTCACCTCCCGTTATGTTCCCCCTTCGGTTTGCCTTGAGCGGGGTATACACCGTGTGACGTCGGCTGTCATTTACGTTCCTTACATATCGCACTGTGCGATGGAGGCCCGACAATATCCCGGCTTTCATTTCTGTCACACTGTGCGATAAGATGCAAGAATTGTATAATAAGGGGAGAGATTCCATCCTATGGTTACACCAGTCTATGTCATCTTACCTCCACATGCATAGTTTGAGGATGGTGGACCAAAAAGCTATTGAAGTAGCCTCATTCTGGCAAATTCTTGCCCGGAACAAGTGATCCGTTTTCTTTCCTAACATTCCTAAAGGATATTCACTACATTGCTCCTTGACAGGTGTGAAACAGTTTCAGAACGGTTGCAAAGGTGATATCATTTCAAAGGTGGTTTAATTACTTTATCCACATGCAAGTAAAATTTTATTATTGAAGGTGACACTTGAAATAGTGACTGAATGAATGAATGTTCAAACAGTTTTCCTATTGGTTGTTCATTAGATGTCCAATTTGTTGTATAGAACAGTATATAACAGTGTATACCCAGCTATAGAGCAGGGGTGTCCAGGCTTAATTCGAAAAGGGACATTCTTTCAGCCATTTAAAAGCAAACTATGCATGTTTTCCAGGGAAAGAGAACGATAAGAAAATTTGGTTTTAAGTATATGTGGTGCCTCACATTTTGTAACCCCGCAATCCCTGCTGTAAAATGCCAGTTCTTTTAGATTATGACTTGCACAACTATTTACAATGGTTGAGCTATTGTACAGCCTTCAGCTGATCCAGAAACTAATTTCTGTGGTGGCACGTATATGTATCCATGGCGGAGTACACTAGCTTAACTTCATGACCTTTCAACGTATCAAACTGGGAAAAACGTACAAGTCATTGAGTCTACTCAGCTGCTCAACCAGGCACGAGATAAACTGTTTTCAAGTCTCAACAAGTGCATGGTTAAAGAACCTCTTCAACATGGTTTGGGTTTAGTCTGGGACATGGTGCCTGACTGTTCCAAAGCCAAACACAGGCACTTGAGAGCATTTGAAACATCTGAACAATCATTATGGTATGGATGAGGCTAAAGACTTGCAGCCAAACCCAGATCGCTGTTGCAGCAAGACACAGACGAGTGCATGACCACGTACATATTATCTCTACTCTGACATTGCTGCTGTCTTAACGCAGTAAAGGCGTTACCACAGCATGGACAGCAAATGAATACAAAGTTCTGCACTCATCCTGCACTGTTCCAGAAAGGGGAGGGGAAAAAAACCTTGAGGGGAAACAACCAAGAAAAACACAACTCACAATCAAAAAAACAAGGGGTTGTTTGAGGATCCTTCAGGGAATATCAGGGTTCTAAAGCCCTTTTATGCTCCAAGAAAGTTATTTTCACTGTTGTTGTTTTCTTTTTTTTGTCTCTTTTTTTTTTTTTTTGGTGTGTGTGTTCAGTAAGTCTTGAGTTGCTTTGGACCCCTTGAGAAGTTCCATCAGTGTCAACCTCTGCAGGAACCAGCACAGGTTTTCTCCAGACCCTTCCTGTTTACAGAGAGTCAAGCCCCGGGGTGTCGGAACCGCCACGATGAAAGGGACTCTCTGCAATTCAGAGACATTTCAGTGCTCTGTGTGCCCCGGCCATTCATCTGGGCCCTTCACTTATCCGAAATACTCAATACTTCAAACATTATTCCTGGAAATATTTAGTCTGCATAACACAGTCTTTTCAATTGAGAGCGGTTTAATTACCACACAACTTTATAACTAACCGCCTACCCCACCAGAATCTGCCCAATTAAAGGGGTATGGTGGAATTGGTTTTATCGTATAAGGCTGCAATCGAACTTCGGAAGATGACTCCATCATGGCCTCAAAGAATCGGGGCTCGGGACCTTAAACAAATACAGTGTGCTTTGTTTGTTTTTTCTCCCTCTTTTAACAAAACTCTGAAGTCTACTTCCACCTAAGAACAACATCTGCAAGTAATTCCGGGCACAGAAGAGCGCAATTACTCTGCAAGCAATCAAAACAAAATCAAGCAACACAACGTTTTTCCCTCTAATCATTTGCACACAAATTCATGTGTTACAATTAATCCTGGTTCAAGGTGTTTTTTAATCTGAGAAGTTGGCTCAATAAAAGTTCTGGCTCAAACTTAAAAATTCCAGCATTACATTGACACATTCTAAAATGAAAGAATAAACAACAATCTTTTGCGTTTCCTGGACTAGAACTCACTCAGGCCGGACTGTGTGTATGCTAGCCAGATTGTTTATAGTAGTCCATTTCCACCAGTTAGCAACCAAGGATTTCATAAAGCTAGCAAATACCCCCAAGTGGCAGTCTGTCTGTGAAAAACGAGAAGGTCCAAGTTATTTCTTTCCTCTTAAACTATAAACCATGCTCAACTGCCTTGATTAAACAATTCAACTTTTAGGAAAAAATAAAAACAGTACTACTTTTTCAAGAATTTGCCTTTAACCTGCCAGTACATTTGTACTGTGTGGTTTGTGTTTGTGTGTACACACATGTGCGTGTAGTGTATGAGAATGAGAGAGAGCGAGAGAGAGAGAATGTGTATGTAAGTGTTCATTTGTGGGTATGGGGGGGGGGGGGCAGGGGGTTCTCTTCTCCCCCCAGGTGAGATAGGAAAGGAAAAAAACAGAAATAAAGAAGAGGTTAGTATGAGAGGGAGGGAGGGAGGGAGGGAGAGAGACCCAGGGAGCGAGAGAAAGACAGAAAAGAGGGGGGCATAAACATTCCTTTGGTAAAGCAAATATTCAGAGCTCTCGGCCACTCAAGCGTGGCTCACCCCCTTTGTGCTCCTTGCAGCGGGCCGCGTTTCCAGACCCGCAATTAAAGGCGGGACCTTTTATTCCCCTAATCCCCCCGCTCTCCACACTGGCACTCCAGTGCTCTAGCCCCGAGCAGTCCTGCAGGTGCTCCCTCCCTCTATCTCCCTATAACATCAATAACACCTCGTAAAATCCGCTAGCACTTGTAGCTTCTAAACAAACCCCGGCGTCACCCTGAATGGGTTTTACTGCCGCGGCACCTCGGCTAACGCCGCGGCAGGGTCCGGACCGTAATCTCCAATTAGAGTTAAGAGGGTCTTATGTAATTACGATGAGCTTCTATAGTAATGTGCCCTTTACTCGTTTTGAAATTAGTATTAGTTTTAGGATTAATAGTTGGTAATGTCATATAAATGTCCCTCTTTAGCCTCTGGAAAAGTAATGGCTGAGGTTTTTCAACTGAGGATTCTGTATTTGGTATTTTGGTGTGTGCATGATCAGTGGGCTACTTGTATAACTTTTGTAGCTTTTTTACTGAAATAAAAAACATCTTATGTTTAAATTTATGCCACAGACCCTCAATTGCACCGGGACCATGATAAAGGGATAATGTATAATGCAAATATGTACATAGCTGCAACATCTAGCTGTCCCCCAAGGTCTATTACTCAATCTTCAATGCCGCTGTCCAAAAGCACATTCTAGTTATTTTGCAACAATCATCTTAGAAGAAGAACAACATACTTTGATAACAACAACCGACAATTACAATAGTCTAATCCACAATTGGTCTTTTAACAATATGATAAATATAAATGATGGAATTAACTGGTTTTTGGTCCTTGAAACGGGTATCTTTACACATACTTTCATCACTGAGAAATGTACGGCTGTTACTTCATTTTCAGGACCATAATTCCTTCACAGAGAAAGAGCGATTAACCAGGTTTAAAGTAGCACACTTGCGTCTGCACGTAATAATAATGATTCTTATTTTAAGCACATTAAGCAAATCAATTTAACATAAATTATACGCTTTGGCGACAAAAAGCTCAGGAGTTGAAAGTCTACTACCAACGGTGCACACCAAAGTCAAAAAAGAAAAGAAACTTTCCAACGTCAAGTTTACAAACGCGGCTCGTCTTCTATTGAAAGCCATTGTGTGGGAAGATGGAGAGAAAACTATATTTTTTACATACACGTCTGCTTGGCCTGTAGCCTATGTGTATTTTTGCATACGTGTGCTCGCGCACAGGCACCCGTCTACAGATACACCACGATGCGCATACAGGCATGTACATATATTCTCGAACTGCCTTTTTTACATGGCGATTTTCTTCTTATTTGATTCCCCCCTGCAGAGGCTGGGAGTGACGGTACTGTAGTTGTATTCATTTCATTACGGGGAGCGCGGTGCGGGGCGTCCCCCGGGGGAAGGGGGGGGGGGGCAGCCAGGCAGCGACGCCACATTCATCATCATTACATCAGCGGCCGCGGAGATCCTTTATCTGACGCTTATCAACGCCGCGCCAACGCGCTAAAGAGAGCGTCGTAGCGGGACAGAGGGAGAAAGTGGACCTGGGACGTCAGAGATGCGTTCTGATCAACCGGCGCCGGAATGCGCCAGCTCTCCCTTTATCGGCCTTAATTGAGTTTTATAGCTTTACTTTTAAGAAAATAATACCTGGTGGTTTTCTTAGGGGGGGTGGGGAAGGCATTTCTTGAGGATTTGGGAAGACGCGTATGTAGACGCACGTATAGCTGAGATACTTGAGTGGGATGAGAGGGCTAGGGGTGGTTGGGGAAATGTGCTGTGGGAGTAGGTACTGGTAGAGGGCAATAGAGGAGATTTAACATTGGGGGGGGCGGGGAGAGGTTGGATGGGAAAACTAACAGGCCTTTCTCTGCATCAATCTTATCAAAAAGCATTTACACTCCCCTACCCCGTTTCCATATCAGGGGAATTTAGGAATAAAACAAATTCGGGGCTTTGGAAAACGTTATTTGCTTCGGAAAATGTACGCACGGGGGGTTATGGGACATGGCGGTTAATGGGAGCAGAGAGCGGCGGCGAGGAACAACCGCTGACTGTGAAGAGAGGGAGCTGTCTGCCATCGCAACTGCTCTATTCAGGGCCCGGACAGGGGAGGGGAGTGGACGTAAGACCACGGGGTTATGGGTTCACATCCCAGACGGGACACTGCCATCCCAAAGTGACTTAACCTGCATAGCTTCTGTAAATATCCGGCTCGGTGAATGGATAACAAGTTTCACGGGTCCCTTTGGATGCACGCTGAAACAATAAACAGCGTTATTATACCGGCTTCATCCGTCAAAGCGGAGCCCTTCTCAGCTGCAGCCGGCAGGGGGTCTGAGTTTAGCTGATCAGGTTGGGCTTACATACATCGTCCCGCAGGGTAGCCGGCTCCGCACAGTTTGTTACCCATTGAAAATAAAAGCCCTGAGGTGCTACAGCGTTGATGCTACGCTGATGCTACACTCGCATTGCGAGTTGTCTTGTCACAGTTCAGCCTGAAGACGTGAAGGGGGGGCATTTTCTCTATATCTGCTGAGCTTCAGTTCACACGTCTTCTAGTACCTCGCACACCACTTCTAACAAAGTATTAGTTTCAAAATTCAACTTTTTTGGTTATCCTGATACCATTTACTGCATACATTTGGTGTCAGTCAGAAGTGGGGGAAACCAGACATGAACTTAGGTGTATCGGTGCAGTATAAGCTCATGCAGGGCAGAACTAAACAGTATTAAGCTGGTAGAGTGCTGCACATCACTGAACCGGAACTGTCCTGTGCGTTACTGAACTGAGTCTGAGAATGCCACAGTGTGATATCAGACGACCGACGTTATTGAGCTAGCGAGCGTTAGCCTGGAACGGTATAGCACGGCCCCCCAAACACACTCCTCAGGTACCGCCAGATAAGACCCCCGCTACGTCGCCCCGCGTGACACCAGCACTTCGTTCCGGCCCTAGCTCCGGCTGAACGGGGTCTCTGGCTCCAGACCCGAACGGCTTCCCATAACGTGCGGATGAAAGGGACCGGAGAAACGTCTCTGAGAAAACGGCGGACACGTTAAAAAAAATAAAAAAACGGAGAGGGGAGGAATGTGCTGCCGCTACAGAGGGGAAATCCTCCTTTGGTCTTTTTCAAGGGCAACTGTGCGATTGTGCTCCCCAGCCCTTTAGCAGCTTTCCACTGGCTCTAATAAGATTATCCTTGTGCGCTTCTGCGTTTCCCAGACCTTTCCACTTAAGATGCTTTGGAGAACTGATGTGGGACCGAGCGCATTTTACAGCAGAATGAGCTGAGAACATCTTACATTCCTGGGTAACAAACAGACACGATGTAATCTTAATGCTTACACAATTCCTTTGCTTTTGCTACCCTGTAGATAACGGGCCACATAAAAACGCGCGTTCGTCGACAAAACTCCAGTGTTCCAGAGTCCTTTCGCGGGTTAACCCGTTGATGTTTCGCCACTGTTTGTTTGTCGGTTATTGACTCGTGTGGGAGGAAACCCACCAAAAAAAACACTTAAAACTGAAACAAAAGAAAATGGGCCATCGTATAATTGTTGATAGCTTAAATCGTTTAAGTGTGCACGGGTGACGGAATTAATTTTCCTCTAATTTCAGGGTGCTTCTATTTACTCCGTAAAAAACATGGGTTGAATTACCACCGAGAGTTTAACCCAAACACTTCGTAATTGCATCAGCAACAATATACAAAGTACATTACACACATGCTCGAGTTTCCGAAGCGGGAAAAAGGCGCCCTCCCAGCGGAATCACGACATGCCGATCCCGCAGACCAAAGGGAATGGAAGACAACCGGGAGATGGGGAGGATTTTCAAAATGTCAGGGAGGGATCCTCTTTTACTCCCACAATTCATTGGGGGCCGGGCTGTCTCCCCTCAGGCTTCTGCCCTCTAATCGCTCCCGCTCGGGTGAAGGGGGGCCGTGGGTGGGGTGGGTTGTGCAGGGAGGGGGCGGAGGGGAGGCAGGCGATCGATTTTGTTAATGAGTTAATTCCTGTACGACGCCTGTGCGAACACAAAGGTCGCAGCCCCAAATCGTTCGGTCCGTGCGAGCGCTCTCTGAAACGGATAAGCGCAGACTCGCAAAATTATTTATGTTGAGCGAGTGATTCCGCGGGAATAAAGTCTTACTGGGCCGAATAGGATTTAAATTCGGATTCTGGTCAAACCGACCACACTATTAGGGCTTGTGGGTGTGGTCTCTGTAAAGAGCAATACATGTTTAATAAATTATGACACTCAGAAATGTGCCTGAATAGAATCATGACATAGACGTATTACTCTGGAGTTATAGGAGTCAGGACTTCTGTGCTTTGGCTTTAAGAACTTTAGTATTTTAAAGTTGTTCCCTAAACGCTCATCTCTCATAATCCATCAAGACTAACTTTTGACTTCCATCATTTCACTACATGTGCCTTCAGTGTACAGGTAAATACATGACAGTATTGATCCCTTCAAAATGGCGATGACTACAAACAAGCTCCTCTAGTTCTTGAGAAAGGAAAACTCATCGCAAGGATATCGTCCTACTCCTTGCAAATGCAGGTGCATTGTTTTTGCAGATGTTAGACACATTAAGGGGGAACCCTGACACGGTTTGTGGAGAGGTCTTCGACTCCCCCAGGCTCCTCACCAAGAATATCTCTCCTTTTTCAAAACAGCCTTTTGCCGCTGTCAAGCCCAAGCGCACTTTTTCAAAGTGGGGTTAAATGACCAAGAGGCACGTGAAGCAGCAAGCAGGATACACACTGTCAGCCTGTTTTACATCTTTACTGAATGCTTCATGCACCGCTTGGAAACCTCCCAGAAGGACCGCATAATAACTACACTGAGACATCCTGTGTGTGTGTGTGTCGCACGCGTGTTTGTGTGTGTGTGTGTGTGTGTTTGTGTGCCCGTGTGTGTCTCTTCCGCTTCTGAGTGTGTGCGCAACTTCAATAAAAGAAGGCACCCCGGGGAGGTGATGAATCAAGGCAGAGGAATTCCTTTACTGATGAAAAAACCCGGTCTCACGCACACCGCCATCCTTGGCGCTGACTGGGAACATGTTGGAGGAGAGCCCTTGTGAAGCTCACAGGAGAACAGGTGAGGCTTCACCTGGTGGTCCGCCTGCATGTTCCAGCAGGCAATAAGGACACCTCGCCACCAGACATAGCACCCGTCCCTCAGAAACCGTGCGTGATATCCTTCAATCCACGTAGGAGGCCAGCTGCTATTTTTGGCGCTTTCGTATTTATATCAACATTATCTATGTTATCACGCCTGAGAGGTGTCCTTAAAGTGACTTTTCATACTGTATATTCCTTTCAGGGGATTCGGTGCATTCTCAGTACCACACATTTACAGAGATATGTTAGATGTTTACTTCATAACATATCACTAATTTGTCACACATTTTCTGTACAGAGCTGTTATTAAGGCTGATATCAAGTTGAAGTGGACCTCTTAAAAGTTTTCATTGATTCCAGATGTAATTTACCACGTATATGCAGCTTGACCTTAAATAAGCTCAGATTGTTTTCTGGAAAAGAAGTCAGTAAGTATGTTTACCCTACAAAAACCCACAGAAATGTATGACTTTAGACAGGAAAGGTCTTCCCGCACCCCACAAGAATGAAAAGAAATGTGCAATCAATTTAAATATCAAGTTTAAATATTGAAAAACCGCAGGCTTCCTATACACCCACCCCCCATGCCTCCCCTCTCTCCATCCTCCTCATTTTCGGCGTCCATGTTTTTCGTGTCATTTGGATGAACGGGAAAGAGAGACAAACGGTGATTAATGACAGCTGGGCCTCGCCGGTGCTGCGTTAAATAGCTACGGGGCAACAATAATGTGAAATAACACACAGAACAGGCAATCAGCCAGGCAAACTAGTCTCTATTACCAGCCCCATTAGGGAAGCTAAGTGAGAAATTATTCTGCCCAAGCGCCGTGCCGATTTATCAAGCGGTGGCCATGTCTCCCTCAAGAGGTCTTAATGTTTACTTAAAGACTGCTGGTGATGTCCTCCCGATCCAGTTATTATGTCTTATTAATTCCCACCTGGGTCCCTGTTGACACTACCACCCCCCCACCTCAAACCTGATTAGGGTGAACACAGGCCCTGCTGAAGTTGTCCTGGTGTTGGAGTCTGCTCAGACGGAGCCAGGGGAGGGAGGAAGGAGCCTCAAATAAAGGCCCACTGTCATTATCGCACTGTACTTCCTGTCTGATGTGGGACTGCTTCCAAGCAGACGTCTTTTTTATTTATTTATTTTTGTCCAGACATAAAGAGCGCTTTCAGCTTTGAGGGCATTTACAGAACACGCTAATTGGTTGTGTGTGCGTGTGCAGACGGGTGGACGTACGGACGGGCGGACGCGTGCGCGCTCGCGTACGCACACATCCGAAGACGTGCGTGCCGCGTCCTGGCGTGTAGGGAAGAAGACGGAGAACAAAGGAATGAGAGGCACGCTGGAACTCCCGGAAAGTTCCAGCTCCCCGTAGCGTCTCCTGACAGTAAAGGGGAGGTATGCATTTCATTCCATTTCAAACACCCCCCCCCCCCACCCCCCCTTCAGGTATCCTCACCGGGACTGACGCGAGTGCGACGGTTCCAGTTCCGAAGCGTGGTGTAGCGTTCCGGCATCATGATACACGCGTGTGCCAGGGCGGCCTCTGATGATGCGTACTGCCTCGGAGGCAGGAACAGACACTGCATTCTCTCTCGTGAAATTACCAAAGCTGGCAAGAGAACACAAACAACACCCTCCTCTCTCCTGCATAAGGCAAAGGGTCTCTTAGTGAAGTGCACCTCATGAAATTTTAGCCGGTCTATATACAGTAATGGTGAGTGAAGGATTGTGGGAATTCAAGTGATGAGACCCTATGAATATGTTATTTTTATATGCTGCAAGTACATATATGCATGGAGTGCAGACTGTCACCTTAAGTTGTCACCTTAAGTTTGAGGGTATTTAAAGCCATATCGCGCAATCCGTGTAGCAATTACATTTGTTCTTATAAATAGTCCCTCCATTTTAGGGGACTAAAAGTAATTGGACAGTTGGCTTCTCAGCTGTTTCTGATTAGTCAGGTGTATTCAATCACTTTCATAGTGCAAGTATAAGAAAGCTTTCAGTATTCTAGGCTTTTGATTGCCTTTGGAGTCTATTATTGGCATTTGTCAACATGCGGAACAGAGTTGTGCCAATGACACCCAAGAAAGCTATTATGAGAAATTAGGAAAAAACTGACAGAGACATGCACCAAACAATATGCTTACCAAAATAAATTGTTTGGAACATCCTTAAGAAGAAAGTGAGATCTGGTGATAACAGTAATTGGACATGGCAGGCCAAGGAGGACCTCTACAGTTGACCTTTACAGTCTTCATAATAAAGCAAAACCCCAAACACCTGTCCAACTGATCGGAAACACTCTGCAGGAGGCAGTTGTGGATTTATCAGTGACTACTATCTGCAGAAGACCTCAAACAGAAATACACAGGCTGAACTGCAAGGCCAGGTTATAGCTTGCTACGTACCTAAAAGAGCCTGCAGAGTTCTGGAAAACGAGGAGACTAAGATTGACTTGTATCAAGTGATGGCAAAGGTCAAGTGTGATGTAAAAAGGAATTGCCCAAGAATCAAAGCACCCCCCCCCCCCATCTGTGAAACATGGGGTTGAGGGGTGCTATAGTTTGGGCAAGTATGGCTGCCACAGGTGCTGGTTCACTTGCCTTCATTGATAATGTAACTTCTGAAGTGCACAGAAGCTCTCTCCGTGTCAGCCTGAACTCTGCTACCGCCCAAGCTTCCTCCCCTTCACCTCTTCACACAGCCCGCCTTCCCGCAGCACCCTCCACTGCAGGCCGTGCGCGTTTCTGAGCTCCTGTACAGACACGTCTGTGCTGTCACTCTCGTTCCCACAGACCGGCGCAGCACCCATATCTGTGATATTTATAAAACTCCTTATTTTTTATTTTTATGTACAGCACATTGAGCTGCATCACTTGTATGAAATGTACCCTATAAATAAAGAAAAGTTTTGAATCCGAACCAATCCCGCTGTTGCTATGTCTTGCTCTAGGCCCACCCCTTTTCATCTCTGCCTCCTCTCGAGAAGCAAGATTTGACCTACACATCTTTTCTAGCCGGTGGCTGTTTCTCCCCAAATCTTTATTACTTTTATTATAACCTTTATTTAATCAGGCAGGCCACTTAAGGACACATTGTTATTTACAAGGAGCGTCCGGCAAGCGGTAATTAGCCTCTTGAGAGGTAAGGGAGGGGAGGAGAAGAACTACTTGACTGGACCAACACTAAATTATCACATCATAGAATCAGCACGTTTATACTGCAACTGCACCACTTCCAGTATGTCCAGTAAGTTTTAGTTATTGAGAAATGGTATGGAATTTTTACATGTTATCATGCTAAATGCTGGGGTTTTTTTTTTACATCCCTCTAGCCAATGACACACATCCATTTTCCTTGGTTGGCTAAATAGAATAGTAGTGTATCAGGCCAAGTGAAGAAATAATTTCTGTACTATTTAATACAATACAAAAGCTGGCGTACTTGAGCTGTTTTTGAGTGGACACATCCAATTTCAAAATGAATTGTTTTTTTAAAACGACTGCGGAAACACGGAAGGAGACTGCGAGCAGGGCAGTCGGCAAGGAGCCAGACATCTGGGCACGTTTACGCACCTCGGCCGCTAGCTTACTCCGATAAATAAATCTTGGGCCGCGAAACCATCGATAATAGCCATTTACAAATAACTTCTAACCAGTCGTTTGTCGTCACTCGGTCGACGGAAATCTCCCACCGCTGCTCAAATGTAAAAACTAAGATGCACGACAAATACATACATAAATTAAAAAGGGGGGAAAAAAAACCAAACATTAATTGGATTGCGGGCGCCTGGGGTTAATTGAGAAGCATGGGGAACAGCTGTCTGGGTGATGGCGGGGCTATGACGGGGATAATAAGTCCGCCCGTCGCGGGAGTCGCGGGGCTGAGGTTCACTCAAAGGAGCGACGAACGCGGGAGTGCGGCACGCGATCGTTTCTCCCTCTTCCCTCCCTCCCTCGCTCGCCCCTGACAGGCTGAGACAGCTTGGCTCCCACCAGCGCAATCTGGCACCCTTCACAGCCCCGCCGGAGATGGGAGGGAGCTCCCCCACATGGCAGGAGGGGGACAACCCCACACCGGGGGAGCCACACACGCTCACAAACGCGCCACTTGTGTGAGTGTAGCGGGGTTAGCTCGGCTAGTTCACTAGTGAAAAGCACGGTCAAGTGCAGAGAAGGCTCGTAGCAGGTTACCGCGCGAATGCTAATTCTTCCTGATGACATAACCCAAAATAACGTTGTTACCCTTGACTAGGGGCAATTTCACCTTTAGCTGACTGGTAACGCATTTCACATGGACTAGGGGCAATTTCACCTTTAGCTGACTGGTAACTGGTAAATCTTTGGATGACTGAGAGTCCGGGGGGTTCAAATCCAACCTCAGTCTCAGGCAAAATCTTAACTTGTTACATGGGTGGTGTGTGTGCACAGATAGGGATGCGTGTGCATACTTAACATAGAAACTACGATGGAAGACGCAATCACACACACAGGTAACCAATGGTCAGATACGTCAGTTCGCAAATAAATGTTTTTACGCATGTGCAGGCCTGGTCATTAGTTATAATTTCTCACTACACATGCAGTCAGGAACGCACATGCTTTCACAGGTAGTCAATGATATGCATGCGAATCAGACCTGCGTCAAATGTAATTGTTTTGGACTCAAACACTTTTCTGTGCTTGACTCATCCTGCCTGGTGCAACTGAGCCGGACCAGAAGGCGGAGGCTTGCACTATTTGAGAGTACTTTATACTGTTCCAATACACCAGACAAGCTCAGTAAAGCATAGAAAAGTACTTTTACCAAGGTCTGATGCAATCAATAAAAATGTGCATATATGATAATTGGCTAATGAGCTCCTCAAATGAGCCAATCACTAAGTACAAGCAATACCAGGGCACATCCGAATTGCGTCTACCAAGATAATCCCCAGGTAATGCATTACGATAAATGCTTCATTTTACAACATCAGTGTATGAACGAGTCTAAATGGTTTATTGCCCAGGATGAGCTGGTTTGCATTGATCTTTGGCCAAGAGGGAATGTGGAACCAGCAATGTCCTCTGGTAATATCTGTGAAATAGGGTGCTAATTATATCACAGGCAGGCTCAATAAGAATACTATTAACCTACACTGCATTATGCATTAATCAAACTTTAAAGAAGCCTCTTTCTATTTTTTATTTATTTTTTGCAAATATTGTCTAATATAGCAAGGGTATCCAATCTTTTCCAATTTTAGCCCAACACCCAATTAAACTGCTTAGCTAATTATAGTCTTCAATCAAGACCTTGATAAGTAGATTCAGGTGTCTTTGTGCTACCCCCACTGATTTCATACCCGATAGTTTAACGTAGTCACACATGTGGAACAACTTCCATTTATGGGAGGGCTTTTGGGGGAAAAAAATCTCCTTTTATTTTTTTTTCCCAATTTAGAAACAAGAGTAGTAAGTGCATTTATACAATGTCATTCTTGAGCAAAAATAATAACTTATACTATATTATATTCATGAAACTATAAGCCGATAAATATGTGTATCAGTTTTGCAGGCAAGTGCATCCAAAATACATTAGCAAACATGTTGTTTTGTTAAGAAAAATATGTTCTTGAAAAGTTACTTTGGGTGAAAATATTCAATACCTAGGCAACAAAGAATATGTTAAGTATTCTGAAATATGATTCTGTTCAATCCAACCACAACACTTAGTGTCTTTTACAATTTTCAGCATATCATTGCAACTAAACCCACATAATATTGTGCAGAAAAGACAGCAACATGTGCCTTACTTTCTACCCAAAGTTTAGGATTAAGAACATTTGTTTATGCTGATTGAAGACATGGGGTTTAATATGGACATGTGGACATGTTTTTCACTATTTATACTTTCATTGATAAAGGCTCATTATTTCACATTGTCCATATTCACGTTATACTGTCCTTGGTTTTTAACTCGGTTTTTAACTTGGTTTTCTTCATCTTATTTTCTACAGTCTCTCTAATCCACATCTCTCTCTCTCTCTCTCTCCCTCCCTCCCCTTGTTTGACCGAATCACTGCACAGGGCTCCTGCAGGTAAAGTCATAAGGAGTAATGGGAAGAGACAGGAATTTTACATGCCACACAAAGCCACACCTTATAAATAATTCCAAAAGCTAAAAGGGCTCCACTCTCCTAGTCCCGCCTGGCAACTCCTCTGCGTCTCGTCGACAACAGGGACCTCCAGAACAGCTCAGGGGACTCCACTACTTCCCCCACGAATTAAGACACAGGCCTGCTGGGGTCCATTTCATCTTAATTTTACATGCTTATGGTCCGCTCAATTAAGTCTTAACTACACTTCCGTTTTAGATTGAAACTGAGTTTTAGACATGTACAAATAATCACACACAAACACACATGCATGTTTGAGCGAATACACAGAGGCTCACTGGCATTAGGAGAGATTCGTAAATGCGGGTAGGAATGTATATGCATGCACCCACATGCAAAGGTAAATGCGCAAACATGACGCACACACATGATTTTATGAAACACACTCACACACGTGCACACACACACACACACACACACACGCTTATAAAGTAGGGTGGCAGAGCACTCTCAGAGGCCTGTCTTGTAAATCTCTTTGTTCAAGCAGCTTTGGGCGGTAGACAGAGGCTTATTTACTGATCTGTGAGGCAGAGGTGGACTCTCCTCTTCATACACACACACACACGCACACACACACACACACACACACAAATACAAACGCAAACATACATACACATACAAAAACACACACACTTACAGCCACACAAACTCACGCACAAATGCACACACACACATATAAAACACACACATAAACACACAAACACACACACAAAATACACTCACACAAATACAAACAAAAACACACATAAAACACACACATTCACACACTCACACACACACTCACACACACAAAAACACACATTCTCACACAAACACACACATTCTTACACAAACACAAGCATAAAAACACTTACACACACTCACACAGACTCACACACAAACATACACATTCTTACACAAACACACAAACACACACACACTGACACACACACACTCACACACACACTCACTCACACACAAACACACACTCACACACACACACACACACAAACACACTCACACACGCACACACACAAAAACACACATTCTCACACAAACACACACATTCTTACACAAACACAAGCATAAAAACACTTACACACACTCACACACACACACACTCACACACAAACACACACATTCTTACACAAACACACAAACACACTCACACACACTCGCACACTCACACACTCACACACACACACACACACACACTCACACACACACTCAATCACACACAAACACACACTCACACACGCACACACACACTGGTGTGGATGATCGGGGCTCACAGGGCCAGGGCTGATGGCGCCGGTGCTCTGTGCAGAAGCGAGCAGCCCGGCTTCTTGCCCCGCAGGCTGTGCTGGCGGAGCGGTGACAAATGCCCTGCTGGAGTTTACACAATGAGTTCTGGAAGCATCCGGGGGAAAGGCGGCAGCGGGGAGAAACCCGCGGCACGTTTGACAAATGGGCCCCTTCGCGCTCGGCCGTCGAGAGGGGGAACCTTTTCAGCGGCGCGCGCCGCAAGGCCTCTCAGGGACCGGGGCTAGACGCGCCTTCGGAGAGTAGCCCCGCACGAAAAAAGAATGAATTCTTAAAAAGTCAAGCCTGCTCCTTTCTGAACAAGATGTATTTCTAAAGCAGGTTAACCCCTCTTAATAAAAAAGACTGGGAAAACAGCAAAGAAGTTCTGTATACACGCACACAAACACTTGCATTTGGGACCGCACTTCAAAACCTTGTTTTCAAAACTAGCTTCTCTTGCCAGGGAACGTCCACATTTTTTCCTGTTGTAAATTACTTTGTAGAGACTAACTTCCCTCAGCAGTTTATCAAGAGAGAGAGAGAGAGAGAGAATGCTGATGACTGACAGCCTTTAAAACTGCTGGAATCCCCACTCCTTCAAGGAGCTAGTCTTTAAAACTTCTAGAACCCCCCCAAGTCCCTCATAAGGAACTAGGCTTTGTCTCAGGAACATAAGGAATGGATCCCAGTTCCTTGCTCCCTGCAGAGTATTGTTAAAACAGTGTCCCTTTCTGCGACCTAGCTCTTAAACCAGCACACTTTGCATGAGAAAAACCGATTAGTCTTCAAATGCCCGCGCTGACAAAAAGGGCCCTTTCAGCCCCCAGCTGAAATTTGCTCAAATAGAAGAGTCCCCTTTGTTTTTCTAAGATGAGGCATTATTTTTCTTGCAAGGCAAAGGGCTGTTAGCATTCGCTTGCAGAGTAGCCCCCGCCGGCCCCCGGAGAGCGCGAGGAGGGGCAATGGAAGGGCGGAAGTCAAGGGTGGCGGGGGGGGAAGGGGGGGAAATGTGTGGCGGGCCTCATTTCAACATGTTTGCAGAGAGGAGGGAGAACTCGGTAAGACGTTTATTCAGGTATTAACCTTGGAATTTGCATTTGACATCAGAACAATAACCCCTCTTTCACCCCCCCCCCCCCCCCTTCAGCACCCCCCCCCACCACAGCAGCCAGCCCTAGAGAGCAGATTTTCCATCACCGCGGTGATTGACTGACTCTTCCGGCGGCTCGGAGAGGAACACCGATAAATACGGCGGAACGACACGCCGCTGATAAATCGATCTCCACGACGGATCTGTCGCTTCAGAGGCTCCCCAAGGTGATGAATTTGTTAGCGTCCCTTTTTCACTGTTTGTGTAATGTTTACACAACTAAAGCACCTAATATTTAGTGCGGGGGTTTGAATTACTTATCATATGAGTACAGTTCGGTATTACTACTCAGGTGAGTGCATGGCAATGTGCTGTTCCTTGTGGGTTGATGAAGTATTGCCACGCTTTTTTGAAATGCAAATATTTTTGACATTCAGACACACATCATGCATATAATTTTTGCATTTTGATACTTTTTTTGTCAATGGAAACTGACAGAAGAATATCAGTCCTTTTTAGTTTCACTATTTGGATAGTGTAATGAATGTATTCCATAAAAATGGGTGGTTTCACAAGAAAGTAATTAAAATTATGAAAATGATGGTTAATACTAGAAAATATGTGATGCTAAATTTTTGAGCAATTGTGTGACATAGATTGAATGCTAAGCTCTTAAAATAAAATGAGCTACCTGTGGTACATTATTACTTCTTTTTATTTATTTATTCATTTGAATTTCACCCAAAAATGTTCCAAAACAGTTCTCAACTCTCTGTTGAAAATATAACACATTTTCTTTTAAAACCAATTTTATGTCACGCTTTTAAAACAGTTTCCTTGAACACTTGAGAAAATAAAATGTGCACAACAGAGAAATTGCATGATGGGTGCACTTCCTGCCTGACAGTGGTGTAGAGAAGACGGGTTCAGATCACAGCTCTTCAAAGTGGGCACAGAGCCCAGCACCTTCCTGCTTTTCCCCATCACAACGCAGGGCATGTGCGCTCTCTCACCCCCTCCCGGTCTTCCACACAGGGGGCTAGCTGACAATCAGGCATCAAGGCTGATGCCCTTGCAGAAAAAAAAACCAAAAAAAACTCCACCGTGAATAAACATCTCCCAAACCCGACCTCACATGCCCCTCCTCCCACCCCACCCTGCGAGCAAATGGGTGGGTCACGTGTCGCCTCCTTTCATATTTAACGCCGAGGGCCCAAAGACGCTTTTACGACACGCCGGCGGCGTAACATACCGGCAAGAGGGTGACTACGGATGGACTCACCTAGTCGCGAACTCGGCTGTTTGCATTCGGGTACTTGCGAAAAGAAAACGTGTTTGAAGACAAGCCCTGGGCCTGACTCTTTTTCTCGCCTCTGCGGGCTTACTGTACTACTGTCAACTTCTCATGGAGGCCTCCTCTCATGTTTGAGAGTTCTCTCTTTTATTTTTTTTAAACTTTTTTAACTTTCTGCTTTCTCTTTGAGAACCTGAACCATAATTGGTGGGTCCGGCGTGTGTTTTCAAGGAGGCCGAAGCCAAGGGAAATACAGCAGCACTTTTAACCTCCAGGAACGGCCTGTTTAGCGGAAAAAGAAAATGGCAAGAAACAAAATTCCCCCATTTCCTGTAACGAATAAAAACATTTTTTCAGCGCCTGCGTGCGCGTCTGCGTGAGCATCTGTGCTAGTGGGGACCATGTGCTCACACCCCCCCCCCCCCCAACCCCCCCTTCTCCCTCTACCCGCCCTGGAACAGCCCCTCTGAAAGGTGCCTTTAGCAGCTCCTAAAAGTGCAGAGGGGGGTCCCAGTCCCTTTCACGTTCCGGCCGGCTGTGGTGGAGCGCTTTCTGCCGGGGCCGGGGAACACATAGCATTTTTAATCTGCACTGGAGAGCCGGCCGAGCCCAGCCGGCGTGCGAGATCTGAGGCGTGCCCCGGAGGGCTGGCCGGGCCCTGGGATTAGGAGGCCGAGGAGATGCCCCCACCGCACCCACGGCCCCCCGCTCTTCAGCGCCTAAACGCAAATGCGTCGAGACACCTCACCGCTCCTCCACCCCGACGCGCCGGGCCCAACTTTTTTTTTTTTACGAAAAACCACACCGCCACCCCCCCCACTATCTCTCCTTCTCTCAATCACTCTCTCTGACTTGCCCTCTTTCATTCTTTCCCTCTTTCCGTGTCCTTTTTGATGTCGATATATCAAAGTTAGGAATCATCAAAGTGTAAAATTTCATTTGCAGACGTTTTTTTTTTCCTCCACCCCTCTGCTACAGCGGTGTTGTCAGAAGGCTGGTCCGTACCGTGTCGCTGAGAAAAGACATTATTTGATTATGTTCCATTTGTAAAATTTATTCTGTCGCTTATGGTAACATTGTTCAGTATTATTCAGTATAGAAAAAAATCTAAGAGCAAGCGTCTCGTCTTTCAGACCCTTTGTATTTCATTTTTTTTTTTTTTTTCCAAAAAGTTGTTTTGAAATTAAGAGGGAAATGAACAGTGCAATATACAGACCACATGACATAGAATCTGCATGTACTAAAATATTACACCAAGTGTACTCCATGAATTTACTAATAGTGGGCTGTACACCTTTTAAAACCAGCATATAATAACTGCAGAGAACACACACAACCTGGATACCACTCTGAAGAAAGAGGGTCTAAGCACCCACTTCCATTTTACCACCACTCCCCAAATGTGTAAAAAAACCCCCACATATCCAATCTCCGACGAATGTTTGCAGATATGTTCCACTTATCCAACTGCGCCTTTTCAAACCGGTCTTATCACATTAGCATGACGGCACATCTCATTACAGCCACGCAGAAAAAAAGACAGGTATCCCTTCTTCCCTCCTTTTAGACGCGAGGGGGGCCGGAGAAAGGAGTGTTCCTCAAAGCCCGCCTTTAACGGCGGATCCAGAGAAAGAAAGTCTCCACTTTCAGGATAACCATCCACCTTCCAAAGGCATTAGTATGCAGCTTACGAAGGGGCTATTTTGGCAAGAGGCAGAAAAGAGGAGAGAGCCTACCCCTAATCTTGCTCTCCTAACCAGGAGCAGTGCATATTAGAATGCAAAGGTACACACTGTGGAGATAAAGTTCACTCAGGCTCGTATCTGACGGCAGACTTTTAAAAGGGGTTAAGTTGCCTGCACATTCGCATTTAGAGTGTGCGTATAAGTGCCTTCGCCAGGAGCAGACAGACCTGGATTGCACAAATAAAAAACAATTTTTAAAACTATATTTCCTGATGCATCTGATCACCTCAGAGTAACATTGACTGGGTGTGTATTTTTGGAATATGTCACCTGTTATGAAATGCCTTTGTAACTGAAGTGCCCAATTTACAAAACCCTTTCAGGAGCAAATGTACTGCAGCCACTGGTAAATTATATAAAAATTCCTCATGCTGAATGCATTCATCAGATATCATTCATATTTAATATGATGGAATAATAAGAAAAATTCTACCTTCATTTATGTCCTCATTTAAATTATTATTCATAACAAAAAAATTTATGATAATGACTACCTTGATTCTGGTGCTTAAACATGCTTATGTTCAAAGAGATCAAAGCTAGAAAGTAATTGCATTCACACTGTTTAAAATTACACTTAGTCTACTGTGTGTGTCTCATCAACACTATCTCAAACATTAGCCTATTAAATATATTCAAGTAATAAACATTGCTTACAAAAGTTAATTGTCGCGAGGTAAAAAGGGCTATTAAACATTAAAATATCGAACAACAGAGGATATTTAAATGATACTGAACGAATATTCCAGTAAACATGTCTGTGCAGAATCCATTGCACATGTTACCAACAATACAGATCTGAGTTAATCAAGAACTCAACCCAAATCAATCACAGCAGTTAACAATAGTTTTATTGATTTCAAAATAAGCACAAATTTCACTCAACTGAAATAATTATATTTACAAAGATTCTCAAATTTGATGTGACGTAGGTTACTATTTTTTATAGGCTATTATTCATACATTCAAATTAAATACAAAGGGCCCTATATTACAAGTATTAATGAATTTAATATAGGCAAAACCACGGACAACTGCTGAACTGGAAAAATATTTCAGACAATCCTACCGCTACAAAATACTACAAGAAAACGTAGTACGAGTGTGATTATAAACTAACATTCTTACCGACAGTAACATGTATGCTTCCATAATACCAATGTGACCAGGTGAATTTTAAAAAAAGTGGACCAAGTAGCCTAATCTTAAACGCTTAAATTTTCTAGTGAGTGTTTGCAGTATCAAACAAAAATGCATGAGTTTAATAGCCTAGAAAAAAATATATATTTAATCATATTTCTTTTTTTTTTAAAGCATGAAATATTATCATTTTATTAATTTGCTATGCTACCATGAAATCAGTTCAACGATTCTGAACAAATGCATTTAGACATAAATCTGTCATTTTAAGATGCACAAGTACTAGATAATAAATAGTCCGACCCTCCTGCCCATCCCCTAAAACGTGGGAGGCGGACTGGAATAGGAACACTGAAGAAATTGTTCAATCTGTTTCTTTCGCACACATAAGAAAACAAAGCTAAAGCAAGCAAAATTAAACGACCTAATTTACCTAAACCTGTTAAGGATTCTGAATCACACTGATATCCAACTTTAATACTTCTCCCTGTGCAAGCTTTAATATATCCCTGTTTATTTTATTTTTTTGCGAAGTGCCAAAGAAGGTTTAAGCAGGCCCGTCTCACACGGCTGCACGCCTCGAACCCTCTTCGTTTCTATTGTGGAGTGAAACCCGAGACACGAACGGTTCACCAGTCACTCGCACTGAATCCGACAACTAGATAAAATGTGGAGCAGCTGGCGTGGAGCAGAAGGAAAAGTTTAAAACAAATATCTACACATGAGGTGGCGGGCTGCCATCTGACAGACCTACCAACCCAGCAGGCAAGAAATGGGGGGGGGGGGGGGGTTCTTTCGAAAAAGAAATAAAACATCGGTTAGTGTGGTAGTGTTCAAATTAGTTAACGTAAAACTAATAATAGACGTGAAACGGTGTAGCCTAGGTGATAATGTGTGTTTATACTGTCATCGTATTTATCTGATAAACTTATGAGGCAGTCTGCAAGATGCAACACTCATACTACAACTATTTATTTGTATTTTACAATTCTACAAGAAATTCTGTAAAATCAATAATACATGTATCCGATTTGTTATGGAAACAACGACAATAATTATAATATTTAAGCTGCTAAACGTTTTAATAGGTGCCTGTAAATCTGTTGACTGTTGAACTTCAGAAATCGATGGAACGATAAATGAACTGCGTCCAAGGCAACGCACAGACAGATAATCGACTGCAGACTCGGCATCGGGAAAAAATCACTGAAATGTGACCACATACAGTATATATTTGCCCCCATGCATCTTCTTGGGCGAAGCTCCAAAAAAACTTCTATCTGTGGCGTGACTGGGACACAAAGTTTTAAACACACGTTTAGCCATTCGAATTACGTTTGAGTTTCAGACCCTGCAACAAACAAACTGCACTAACTTACTCCCAGAATAAATATACACTTTAAATGCAAATATAATAGAAAAGGGCATCTCTAATTTCTGTAAATGTCGCTTGATCGTATTTACAGTAGGCTAAAACAAGCGTCCAAACTACCGCGCGAACTTTCCCTAAGAAGTTGGCCAAGGAACAACAAAACCTCAAGCGCTTCGAAAAAAGTTTGCTGCGCTGTTCCATCACACAGCCTGTACCTTTCCTTCAAAAGACAAAGAAAGCTCACTGCATTGAGAACCGTTCACAGTTAGTAATATCGAAAATTATTTTATAATGCGGCTTCCCTTTTATTAACAGGGACGTTTGGAACAGTTACATTTGTGAACGTTTTTGTTTCTCGCCTCGTGCAGCATCGATTCATGTTCTTACTTTACAAACTCATACTTTCTTGAAACGTGATACCTCTGACAGTCTGGGACAGACATTCAGCTTTTTTCAAACTTTCAAAGCTGCCAGAGAGCATGCCGTTCAGAAGAACAAAATTTCATCACGCTTCATCGTGTTCTTGCACTTACGTGTTCGAGGCTTGTTTCTCTTCTTCGATATCTTGCTTTTTCTTTCTTCTTCGTGGAGTTATGCCTTTTTAGGTTTTTGCAGATGTGCGCCGCGCGTTTTGGTGTTGTCTAGTAAGTCCTGTACTTTTCTCAACCCTCACTTCTAAAACTGTCCAAAACCGCTCTACGGGAGAAGTTTTCCTCCTTCCCCCTTCTTCTCCTCCTTCCTGCAGTAAGCTGACCTCAGCGTTCACTGAACTAACGGCTTGGACCTGTCTATCTACATACCTTCCGAATGCTGACGACAAAGAGACATATGGGTGCACAAAAAAGTATCTCGTGGAGAGTTGTTACTGTATTTTGTGTGATTTTTGTTAAGAAGGAGGCAAAGTGTGGAACTCCAGCTGCTCTTTCCTTTGCATGACTCCTCCCTTCGGATCGCTCTCAAACGCACGCTCCCTCCCTCCCTCTTTCTCTTCCCCTCTCTCCCTCCCTCCTTTCTATGATCCCGCTGCTTCGCAGCAATCACGGGCAGTTTTCGGAGACAGCGTAATCACATTGGGAGCGATTTCTCCGCTGTTCCAACGTTGCCTAGCTAAAACGTGCTGCGCTGAAGAGGAGTAAAAAGCAAATATATAAAAAGATGGCGTATAATTACTCATTTAAAACACCAAGAAACTGAGGGAATACGGATTTTTAACTATGTTTCATATCGTCTGATTATATCTGAAAATACCAATTTAACCACATATTTGAGACTATTTAGAATTTCTTAAAATGTATTACTTAAAAATATAGAGCATTTACGACATTTCACTTCAGTTAAGCTTTTAAAATGTTTAAAATTATTTTAGATATATAAGTGAATAATAACAAGTCACAATAATAATCCTGTTTGAAAAGGTAGTCTGAAATATGTTTACAAATAATATACAAACACATTTGTGAATGGTGGGGGGGGGGGGTATAGTATAGTAGAATTTATTTCAGAATCAGATGTGATCATCCATACAGAGAAGAAACGTTTTGCTGAACTCAAAGCTTTGGACTGATAATTGCACATGTAGGATTGGATATAGCGTTGTCTTTGAGAGATGGGATCACAAGTGCTGTGCCATTTAAAACAATCATAAGATCAGCTTCCAATGTACACAATTGGATGTGGCCAAATGTCCTGGGATTTGTGAACGACATCATTACTTGCTTATACTTATGCAAGCATGTATATACATGTAACCATGTCGGCCCTTGAGTTCATAGATGGAAATGACCCAGGCACACACAGTATATGAAAATAACACATTTCAGTGGTGGAGTTGAAAGGTATCTCACAATATGACAACTGTTAATAGTTAATTATCTCTCAGTGAAATTGCCCGATTGACTATTGGTCAGACTCCTGTGCACTCCATTCAGTTGTTTCCCATGCACAAGTGTAATTTTAGTATATCACAGTGAAATCCCTCCCCCAGAGGTGTGACTTGAAAAGTAGAACCCACCCACTGTTGTCCCTCTGCCACTGCATGGCAAGGTGAACTTTGCCAGAAATTCTGTCTGTAGTACTAGGTGTGCTTGACTCAGGAGCAGCTGCATATATTTTGTCAGGCAAATTAATGGCCAAATGTTTATCGAGTCAATGCCACAGTTAAGCTTCTCACAGTTGTCACGCAAACGTTTTCCACACAACTAATTCTGGATATTCTGATTCTGATATTCTGCTTTCATTGATAATATGCAACTCCAGAATTCACACACACGTCACTTGGAATTTATCCAATTAGCTTTCCCATTGAGATGTCCAGCAGACAGTTTGACATAACTTTTCCTTTGCTGTTATGTGAACACTGTTGTTTTGCTGGCAATATGCTGCATTTCTTGATCAAAGTCTTGGTCAAAGTTGTCTTTGAAATGATATTTAAAACAGGACTTTTATACTGTGAACATTCTCACGATTTGTCTTCACATCAGAAACCTGAGGTATGTATTCTTTTTCATCTGTGTTATCATGATGGTATCAGTCCAAAACAAAGTTAGCATTATAAGCAAAACATTTCAATCTCAAACACAAAATGTTTGAAGTTGGTTTATTTTCCATTTTAAAGGTTTTTACAAAATTGAGTTGGAAAAGTCATAGACAGGAAATTTCAAAATATTGGACCGATTCCACTGGCTTATGGATTTTGACTGAAGGAGATTTTAAAATGATTTCCAGGTTTTAACACTTGTCACGTGACACAAATGGCCCTTTTCATGTAATATGTGAGACACTGGGACTCACATAAAACATATGAAAATCTAAACAGAATGTAAGCATCAGTCATAAACCATTTGGAAATACAGCAGTACAATTTCTTTCAAATAACATGCTGTGAATTGCGGTTTGACAAGCATCTTTTAATAAGTGACCGATGAATCAGCACGGTGCATTCTCAGTCAATGATTTGTGGGTTTATTCCTGTGGTGTCCATAGTTATCTAATATTATACTGTGGGAGAAACTGAAGTTATGCATCTAAGCCTTTTAAGCAATGGCTCATGAATTGTTTATACAGTTTCATAGCCTATGGCTCCAGACTCTTCATCACTTTATTTCACACTTTCAAATTAATAACGGTCTCAAATGATGTGAAATTTATTTCGCTTAGCACTTCAACTTCTTTTCCAGATTTTTTTATTTACCATTTCCCCAGGAAATCCTTCCTGTAGGGTATCTTTAACAGCCCCCTCTAGTGGAAAAAAATGGAGGTCATTTGGATTTGGATCACAATCTTCTGCAAACACTGTACATCTTAATGAGATGACCTTAGTCCTGATCTGTGGTGTGAATTGTCTGAGGGTGCAAGCACGTGATTGGTTAATGCTGGCCCAAGGAGAGTAGCTAGAAGGCCCGTTGATGAACAGTAAGTACAGCTTGAAAGCTGGAACACAGCACCCAGTGAGAAGTGAGCCAGCTGGGTGCAGCTGGTGTCATGTTGTCAGCAACCATGGCTCCTTCTGTAGCTCAGACACATTTCACTCCACCATTGTCCATGTTCCATAGTGCCACAGCTCTCTCAATTCAATTCAAATAAGCTTTATTGGCATGGTAAGGGTACACTTACATTGCCAAAGCAAACACATAACAAACATAACAATTAGGCAATAATGACGACAGTAAACATACAGAAGAAATAAATCAGATTGTATAACTACATAACATACAGTACAATTAGTAATGAACTATAATTTTGATGACCTTTCTTTGTTTATATTTTTTGTGTCATTAGTTACTCGCTGTCCCTCAGTTTGTGGCAAGTGGCAATATATTATGCTGCCATATCTCTTTCTCTCTCTCTTTAATAGGTTTATGCTAACAAATTGTACTTTCTTCAACATAATTGACAAGATTAGACAATAGGCTACCCAATTTTCTGGGACAGTTTGAATAGGCTTTTTAATCAACAAAAAATAAAACTTGTAGAAGCATTAGAACATAAGATCACTTTCCCAAAACTGCTCATGTCTGACAAAATTGTGGTTGGGTAGGGCATAGTTTTAGGTATGTTTAGAATGATTTTAAGGCTGAAAGGGATTAACTGGGCACATGCAATACTTGGAATCTCACGACGTTACAGGATGTTGTGGAATTTTCTTTTTTCTTGAGTAGCAAGTAGTATGTGTGCATGTGTGCGCACATGTCTGTGCGATTGCAAACAAAAAGAATAATTTTCAGATAGATCATTAATTAATCATTGGCGTTTTTATTGATCCATTTGTATTATCTTTCTATTTAACCATATTTCCACCCAGTATTATAGCTGTTCCTGCACTGAAATTAAAGAGAGCAAAAGAGAAAATGACCGGTTAATTGCAGCAAAAGACAAATCTAATATATTCATTATCATGACTTGAACCGAGTGTGAGGTTATGCACCCCAATGTTATTATCAGGAAATAGTTAGTAGACAAGCCACACTACAAGAGTGTCCCCTGTGCACAGATCAAAAGAAGACCTGCCATTTTGCAAAACATTCCTGTAGGGTTAGGCATAATCAATATAAATAATCAATATATTATGTAGTAAAAGAGGCCTTCAGTGTCCAACATCAATAGAATCATCACAAATCTTTTAACTGCTTGGATTCAGCTGTGTTTGGCTTTGTCGTCACTACCAGTGAACTACTATTTTATTTATTTACATTGCAGAAGAGTACAGTACCATTGCAATGTAAATGTGAAATTGCCTGAAATCAGAATCCAATGTCTCCTATTGTCCAAGAAATTGGTTTAACTCAGCATGCACTATTTCCTGCAATATTGAAGCATTCTTACAGTGCTGTGAAAAAGATTTTCTCCATTATTGCATATTTGTCCCATTGATTTGAATTATTTAGTCAAGTAATATTTGACACAGGGAACCTGAGTAAACAAAAATACTCATTTTAAATGATTATTTCCTTTATTTAATGAAAAAAGTTATTAAACATTCATATCTCCCCTGTGAAAAAGGAATGTTCACCACCAGCCTGACAAAATGCATCCAAGGGTGCAGCAACAACTCATCCAGGAAGTCGCTAAAGATCTCAGAAGAACATCCAAAGAACTGCAGGCCTCTCTAGCCATAGCAAATGTCAGTCTTAATGACTCCACAATAAGAAAGAGACTGAGAAACAGTGAAACAATAACAACAGTCAAATATGGTTGTGGAAGTGTAATGGTGTGGGAATGCTTTCCTCAGTACCTGGGCATCATTAACGAAACCATGAATTCTGCTCTATATGAGATAATTCTTCAGGAGAATGTCCGTTCATCAGTCTTTGAGCTGGAGCTGAAGCATAACTAGGTTATGCAGCAAGATAAAGATCCAAAATGCAAACATCCACATCTGACTGGCTGAAAAAAAACACAAGTAAATGTTTGGAGTGGCCCAGTCAAAGTCCTGATTGATCCCAATAGAAATGCTGTGGCAGGACCTGATAAAAGCAGTTTATGCTCAGAAACCTACCAATTTGTTTCAATTAGTTATGCAAAAAGAATGGAGATAAAATACTTGTAGTGATGTGCAAGAATTATATAAATTAATAGGAAGTGTTTGGTTGCAATTTTTGCTTCCAAAGGTGGTGCAACCTATTATTAAGTGTAAAGGGGCAATTACTTTTTCATGGGTGTTTGATTAGTTTTCAATACATAAATGAAATAATAATAACAGTAATAAAATATGTTTTGTGTTTACTCCCTTTGTCTAATATTACATTTTATCTAAGGATCTGAAACCAAATATGCTATAACAGAGGAAACCGGGAGGGGAATACTTTTTCATAACACTTATATATGTATATAGCCTACATTTTCTTACAATCCATGACATAATAGGCAAAGCTTTTGTTATCCTGTATATCCAGTATTAAGCCCTATATTTTACCTTCAACATAAAGCTGTGATAACAACACATTATGTCAGCTAATCAGTCACAGAAGACACAGATTAATCAATCAGTCAATTTCTTGGTCTGCATAGCTGTCAATCAATAAATAGCTGCCTGGGTATGTCTTTATCCATGTGTCCATTTTTATTGTTATTGGATATATAATGGAACAGCACAGATCAATGAAACTTAGGAACGGATCAATTTATTGTTGGACCATTAAGCAGTCAACAATTTGCGAGAAAAAAAAAAAAAAAAGTTAAGGAATTAGAAAACAGAATGGCTGTGTTTCAGTGAAGCTATGTTAGTCTGGTAGAACATTGTTGAACAGTGCTAATATTAGGATTAAACCATTCCCAAAGTAACAGATTTGTACAGTTATTACAGAAATGTATTCAGGATTACATTTAAACAGTGATTTTATACATCCTCTAGGCTTTGATTTGGATGAAAACAGCTTCCAAGAAACACCTACTCAAACAGAATCACAGAAAGCAGCAAAGTGTATGTTCAATGGCAAATATTCCGTTTTGCCCAATACAGTCACCCCATGTATGACAATGGTACTATCTTGTCAACTCGTGCCCATCAGTTCTTGAACAATATAAAGAATTATTGTTGTGAATCTCTTAACAGAGACTGTAGGAGGGATAAAGAAGATATTTGTGTTTGTGTGTTTGGGGGCGGGTATAGGGATCGGGGTGGGGGGATGGTAAGGGAGCTGCTGCTCCCGAAAGTATTTCATCAAAGGAAACCTGGATCCCAGGGATTGAGATTTAGCCTCCAGGCAAGTAACCAATGGTCTCCCAAGAACATATTCCAAAGTAGGACTTTGAGAGCCAAAGCACACATCAAAAGCACCTCTGGAGCCAAAGCGTTTCTGGAGGAGAAAGAAAGGGGTACGGGTCCCTTCTTGGCCCCCTGTAAGCCCCTGATCTCACCCCAATTAAGGAGGAACCACTGTTGGGTCCAGACCTGTGCTCTGCAGTCAGTCAGAGAGACAGACATGCACACACACACACACACACACACACACACACACACACGCTGTTAAACTTGATGCTTTTGGAGAGGGTTGCCAGAGACTGCAATCATAGTTCTGGCTAAACAACAAAAGGAGTGAGTTGAAATAATTTAGCTTTGTTGATTTAAATGCTGTTTGGTTCAATATTTTTAATCAAAGGAGGGGCTTTTTAAAAACCCAATTTATTCTGGAATTCAATATATTCAGTTTCATTAAATATATATTTCTGAATTGGATGATATGAATTATGGTTTTATGGTATTTTGAATAGTGACTATGTTATTTGTTCAGTTGTTTTTGAGTTGTGAATTTGAGCATATATAAATTAATAGGCGATGTTATGCAATTATGGGTTGCTTTGATTTCTTGTCAAAATTATCTTTATGATTGAATCAAAAAATTTTTTAAAGATTAAATTTTTATTTCTAATCAGTTTTCACTTTTATATGAAATATCATTCTATTCTACTTGTCTTTAAAAAAATATTGTGTATTATATAAAATATAAATCAAAATTCCTTTTCATTTCAGTGTTTTCTCTGTGTTTTGGTTTTGACTTGGTCTTTCAGTATTAATCCTTTAAAAAATGTTCAATAGATGTATAGGTAATATATTCATATTCTATTCTGTTAACAGTATATACAATTATTGGGTAGTCCATAACTTTATTTTGGTAATACATTCCTAGTAATAAAATAGCATATTTGCCATTGGAAACAAGATCAGTCCCTGGAACAAAACTCTTTTAACCAAAGAGACTTACAGTTGATAAGACTAAGCAAGTGACAATCCCCCTGGAGCAAAGTGGGGTTTAGGGCTTACACTATAGGCTGCCCATATAGCATATAACTCATACAACACATATAAACTATAACACAGGTAATAGTCATGACAAGCCTCCAATAACTTGAAATATCCAAAAAGAATCTTCAATGCTCAGATCAGTTTTCTGTAGGGTACAGTTACTTTTTCATTATTATTGTGATGCAATTAGGCTTACATTAATGTATGTACATCTATATTTAGGCTACACAAAGCAATTACGTTGACATCTGAAGTAGGCCTACAGAATTTAAACTATTGTAATTTACACATTAAGTAGGCTACAAAAGTTTAAATGTCACACAAGAGGATACAGTGTAATCCAGTTCATGAAATGCATCGATACAGTATGTGTTTGTGTAATGAGCCTTTGTACGTACATTTAGTCCGTCATGATCTTTGTTTCCCTCTCATCCTTGCCCTTAGACAAAGGTGGCAAGCAGGTAAACAAACTGGACCAATTCATGACTGCTGATCCCGAGTGTTTGCCAATGGGAGGAGGAAATTGATCAAGATAAATAACAACAAAGAAGAGATTACAGGCCACTAATCTACTCCTGTTTTACACTGGCAGTAGCGTGCTAGGTCTCCGTCAAAACTGTGTACATAAGGTCCCCGCGAAGTGCTCCTCAATACACACGAAGCCCCCCCTGCTACCCGCTAAAGAGCAAACAGTGAAGACCGGTGAAGATAAGAGCTTTCTCCGCATTCGGTTGGAGGTATGTCGGTATGGGGTCTGCGAGTTGGCCATTAGTGTGCTGTGACTGATAACAGACGATTTCTTCCATAATCGGAAGCGATATTTAGAGTTATTTTGAATCCCTCAGAAATAATAAACGCAAAACTATATCCACTTTGGCTATTTAAGCAATTTATGTGATAACGTCCCAAGGGATTTCATGCGGATTCCAAATGACGACATAATGAAACCTAGATGCCTGCACCCCTTATCGGCGAGGATTAAAACGGAATAATGAAACGGAGGGGGTTTGGAGCCTTGTGTGGTATGAATATATTATCTAATGGCCTCCAAAGGGAAAGCATGTTAATTCCACTTAAACGCGAGACCTTTCCCAGCCTATCTCCTGCCCCCGGCTTATGAGAAGTCCATTTTTTTGCTTTCCCTTCAAGTTGAAATAATCACGGCGCTCAGCAAAAGTATTTAACTTGCGTCTATCTCTGTATACGTACATGAGCGTGCGAGGGCAGATGAACCCACATTTCCTGATTGGAATGTGCCTTCTCCAGCTCCCAGACTTAAGGCGGTTATCAATATTAAGATTTTGATTTAATGTGCGGAGACACGTTTTTAAACCCATCGTTTTATGGAAATCGATTACGACCAGAGAACATACTATACTGTAGATACAATCGAACACCTGTTTGAAGCCTCCTGTGAGTCATTCAATGCAAGTCCAGATACTAAGTCTCAGTAGAGGGCAGCAATTATAAATTATTGTAGGCCTATATAATTGATCTATCTGCCCTAATTGTCAAAATGCATGAACTCAAAACCCACCATACCCTCTCCCCTCCCAAAGTATAATAACAAAGCACTGACTTTCACGTTTAGCACTTTGCTAGAGTTTATAAAAGACAGTTAAAAAGTAAATGCAAATAAGGAAAGAATGAGAGATAAAATAGCACTACAGTATATCAAAGATCAAAGTCACACTGTATATAAAGTAATCAAACAAGGCAGAGGTGTCAATTATATATTAGCAACAAAAAGGAAAGTCACTAAACCGAAAATCAATAAGAACTGGCAAGAAAGTAAATTAGATGCAATTTAGATACAAAAGTACTGATGGGCTTGAAGAAGGGAACTGCAGAGGGTGAGCAACAGAAAAGGGTCGGTAGCTCAGATGAAGAGTCCCGTTTTAAGAACAGTGTGAAGTTCAGTGTTAGGGGATTGTGCAAGAAGGTGTGACATGTTCAACCTGATCATACACAGTATAAATTTGCAAGACGGTGAATGTCCTTGGATATAAGAAGGAAGGTTGATATTGTAATGATTTTGAGGGGGGTAGTGAATGGCTGTGAATGGAACAGTTTACTGCCCCGTGCTGCTATGCTCATTTTAGAGCCTTAGGTAGAAAGTGAAAGTTTTAAACCTATAGAATTCCAATAGAATCGCCAATAGAAAAATCGAAGACAAAAAACTATTATTATTATTTATTATTATTATTTATAATGACATATTCTATGTATATGACTTCCAGTAGTTAAGAAGAGATACAAGTTTCATATAATGATATAATGCAATAAATAGGTTTCAATGGCTAACTGAAGTAGCTCAGAGCTATTCCATCTATATATACTGTATGTATATTTTCTTATGTTTAGCTACAGAGCATGGGGTCAAAATGACCCCACGTTTGTCTACAGACCTGGTGGAGGACATTTGAAAACAGCATTATGTTTATTGCTGGTTTTAATATTAATGGGTCATGTGTCTGAGATAGAAAATCAATTGATATCTATCCATATGCCAATGTTTCAGCCACTGAAGAGGACTCCATTAAAGGCTACACAACATATTTTGTTGATAATTTGTCTGTTCTGCCTTGGTTTAGCTGGACAACATCTTATCTAATCCAAGCTTTGATATGGTGATAGTACTGGTTAGTGTGTTGCAAAAGCAACAGTCTCAATTTAGTCATAAAATTTGAGCCCTGTGGAACACCCAAATGATGGAGGACTAAGGACTGGCTGAAAGCCACTCATAAAGATTTCTTATCATGTAAAATCACAGAATCAGAGATGAAACAAAGTATCATCAATTAGGATTCAGTAAACTGATTGATACTAGAGTTCTATTCAGTATACATTCAGAAGGACTGACAGTATTTTGCCTTGGTCTGTAGGCAGTATTGCTCTTCATACAGTACAAGTTAGTAAGGGCAAGCATATCCATCCATCCATCCATTATCAAACTCGCTTATTCCTGGTTAGGGTTGCGGTGGTTGCTGGAGCCTAACCCAGCATGCATTGGGGCAAGAGTCAACAGGCACCAGTCCATCACAAGGCTCACTCTCACAGTCATACCTAGGGGCATCTATGACATCTAGTGAACATAATCTGCATGTATTTGTGCTGTCCTGTATTACATGTAAGCTTATAAATGTACTGTTGTATGCTTATGTTTGAGCTATTTTTGAGCCTGAGGTTTGTTTGCTGTTAGACTGGTTGTTCTACACCTTATTGTTCCTGTGATGTATTTAATGGAAAGGGACATCTACCAGATAAATAAATAATAAGAGTTGGAGAAATGACAAAGCAGTCTCTTTGATTTGTATTTGAGGTAGAGTGCAGCAGATGAGGTGTTCAAGCCTTAACTGGCACAATGGAACAATAAAATTTCATTCCAAAAGACTGGTTATCTATTCTTACTTTGATTAGAATGTGTTGGATCTGAAATCTACACATTGCACAGAGACTTTTCTGTTCAGTGTTCATCCAATGCACTAGATCAAAAATGATAAGAGATTACCAGTCTAGTAGAAAGTACATATATTGTACATACACTATTGTTCCAGTAGAAATATCTATTTCTAAGGCCCTACTTGCCCAGTTACTCAGTCTAGGGAGAGTTGTTGGGGTTCCAAACTTCCATTTCCATTTATTGCTCTTGAGAACACTCAAAGCTTTAAAAATCCCTGGTCTATGCCTCGCCACTGTTTTATTGTGGACGTCTACAGAGAGTTCCTTAAACTTCATGGCTTTTATCCTGGCATGCAGTGTGAATTGTGTATTGGCAATTCTAATCTATGTCCAATTCAAAATAATGGGCAAAAAAGCCAATTATTCAATTTTTGAGGTAGTGCCTCTTTTGTAAGAACTTGTGGGGTAGACTACTGTGACTAGATCCAGCGCATGACCAGATTTTAGGGGTACTCTACAATTAACTGATAAACTGAACAGCTGGGGCAAGTGAGGAGGGGGGAGGCACAAAACAGCTGATACAGCAAAGAGAGAGAGAGAGAGAGAGAGAGAGAGAGAGAGAGAGAGAGAGAGAGAGAGAGAGAGAGAGAGAGAGAGAGAGAGAGAGAGAGAGAGAGAGAGAGAGAGAGAGAGAGAGAGAGAGAGAGAGAGAGAGCATTTAGGGAGAATTGGAATTGGAATTCAGGGGCTGGTAATAGCATTGTGTTTGTATTCTACTGGGCTAATGAATACCCCAAAGAAGGTTAATACACAGTGGGCTAATGTCCATCTCCTGCCCTCACTTTAGTGATGTTTTGAGTAGAGTATATCCATCTAACAACTATTCTTCTACGAATGCATAGTCTGTAAGTGAATGATTGGGACTATCATCACTTTTTAAATAATCTGCAAGGTTTCATTGCAGTGATCGCATGTAATCTTATGTGATGACATTGTGCTTATTTGAAACTTCAGTGTTTAAGAGTTGTTTTCTTTTCCTGTTCTGAGGTAAGGGAACATCCCTTGTTGGGCTGGAAGTGTCCTACTCATCACGGTGAATCTGTTTCTGTCAGTCAGTGTTGGGCAGTGATAAATGACAGTCACAGTCACTCACAGTACTTATCGCCACACAGACAACACACAGGGTGGAAAATAACTGCGGAAATGGAAATGTCTCTCACCGAATGTGACTTGGAACCTGAGCAAAATATTAGCAGTGTGAGTGACTAGAAGAGAGGTGACCCCGTTTAGTCTGTAAAGCTGCATTTTCAGGAAGAATCCCATATTTGCGAGTGCAGTTTTGACACCGTCCAAAGCTCTGTCTGGTGAACACTTCAGAAATACAGATCCTGTATTCATATAGCTACCCAAACAAGTCTCATTGATTGATAAAAGATGATACGTTCACACTGGACATTTCAACCACAATTTATTGATGGCTAATAGGATCACAGTTTTAAGTTCAATGTTATGTCTGTATCTGAAAATAGCAAATAATTGAATATTATTCAATTGATATTAATTATAAATTGAATAATATAATTTATGTCCATTTGGGTGATATGCAAATTATTGTCACATAATTTTAGTTTTTCCATTTATTTTTATTTTGGAAGGAGATGGAATAGCTCTGAGCCACTTCAGTTAGCTATTGAAACCTATTTATTGCATTATATCATTATATGAAACTCTTAACTCTTCTTAACTACTGGAAGTCATATACAATATGTAATTAGTGTCAACGGTGTTGTGACAAACATGATATTTCCTGGTGCAGAGCTTCCCTGAGCATGAGCATTGAGCCCAGACTTATGTCACATGACACGTGGGGTCAGAAGGTCGTTCGTCCCACCCCAGGTCTTGCGGTCGTGTTGGCTGGCCCATTACTCACCGGGGAGCCCCGCCTCAGAACCATGTGACAGATCAGGGCCCTCCCACGGGGCGGGGGTGTGGAGATGAATGAGGCTGTCCTCTGACACAGGTGCTGTTCCAGATCTGAGCTCCCCTGTTCCCCCAAAACAACAGAGTAAATAGTACAGAATGAGAGAGAGAGAGAGAGAGAGAGACAGAGAGAGAGAGAGAGAGAGAGAGAGAGAGAAGAGCACATGCCCAGAGCGGTGTGACCCTGCCACGATGCAGCCTAGCCTTGCACCATTTTAGTAGTACCAGATGTGCACTCCTTCATTCTTATTTTTTCACTCTCTCTAGGCACGTCTTAGCCTTCTCAAGCTGTGTCTAACTTCATTCATCCATGGCAGGGGTAACACAAAGGGCTCAGACATCTTAATTCTCACTCGCTCTTACCTAAACACCCTTGCATCGAAAGTGAAACGAAATTCCATTAATGTCGTGTAATGTAGTTTGTATCATTTACATCAGTGGTCACGGAAACCCATGGAATGCTGTGTCATTGGAATGCTGAGCATTTCAAAATCAGTTTTTTGCACTAATTTTGTGGGTGCATTTTGATGAAAATAACTATATTTGCCATTATATGCCTACTCACAATAAAAACACAATGAATGAATGTCATTCATAATTTTATCAGGATGGTTTTAACAAAAGTGGGATGAAAGTGGGATTTGTAGGATGACCTAATATTTTAATCAAAATACATTTTTGAAACAGACCAATATTAGAAAGACTAGAGGAGCAATTTCAGTTGTAATATGCTCATGCTGAGCAAGCTAGCTGGAGTGTGGCTTCTTGCTTTTGACTTTCATTCAAATTAAGCACTTTCTATTTGAATCTCGTAATTCTATAAGTGGCTTTGTATATACAGGTATGATGATCAATAACAAACAGAAATGTCAGACACCTAAATGTGATTACTATTGCTCAAAGAAACAATAGTAATTATTTTGTTGTGGTTCAAGTCTGAGTCGTCACCCCTTTAAAAAAACACATCAGAATATTGGCGTTCATAGAACTATGTGTATTTCTACTATGCATTTAGACATTTTTTCTGCATAGAAAATGCAGACTCCTGCTAAAAGCTCTTCAGCATTATGAATATTAATGACGGGTAGATATTTGGCCTAAACGGATTATGAATTGGTCCCCAAGGTGGTGCATCCTGGTAATGATAGTGTGGACGGGGGTAAATGACCACAGCGTGTTAAGTTCCATCACCTTTTAGGACAAGAGTGACTCCGCTGGTTGATCAGGTGCAGTTCGGCTGTGGCAACTGTACATGAAGTGTAATCCATCCTGCAGAGATCAGCTGTTGCAGTGCAGAAAAAGGGAGGCGAGTCAGAATAGAGGTGCTTCAGAATGCATGCCTGCCAGCCTCTACTCTCCTCAGTTGTCCATCTATGAATGATGAATTATGAATGCTACAATGATGGGATGGGCATATACATATGACTGGGATTTCCAAAATATGGGATAATAGTCGCTTAAAAACAAATGTATCCAATATCAGACATTATAGTATTTGACAGTATTGGAATTAGTAGAAGTTATTTTTCATAAACATGGAAAATTTTATTGAAAGGCAAAAGTGTTTGTTATTGACTGAATTATGATTGAAGTCTATATTAAATCTTAGCAACAAATGGAAATAAAGATGGAGCAAATGTTTTGATATAGTTTCTCTTGATGTAGAAATGTTATCTAAAATAGTTCCATTGATTACAAGGCTACAATAACCAGCTATCTAGTCAATAATAGAATATTTAACATTATATTTTATATTTCATTTTATGTCATAGTAGTAATTGGAATTTTCATATGCTTTGATAAAGCAGATATTTACCAATTTTATACAGTCAAATATTTTAATGGTTGGCAATAACTACTGGACATATTATTTTCTGCATGCTTGATGAATAAGGTTTCAACCCATTATAAGGCTTTCATTATATGCCGTACTATCTTGCCAGATGCCAGAGGTGAATCCTAACATATTGACACTGTTACTTATAAAGTAAAACATGCATTTCATGTTGTGTTCTCATGTTTGCTAAACCCAGTATAATTATTGCAAGGCCAATTCATTTGTAAAGTAAAGTACATTCACTGACCCAGTACCCAGTACCCACAGATGGCCGTACTCCAAATGGCCCTGTGATCCCCTGTGTATATTTCCCTTCATTCCATCCAAAATTGTTAGTCCCCAAGTACTTAGAGTGGCTAATTCGCATTTATTCAATGACTTGAATCGATGTATTATCCTGTGGTACGTGCTATGTCAATGCCTTTTAAAATGATAATGGTCAAATTGCAACCATTGATTAACTGGTAGCAGAGTGAATTGTACCAAAACATAGACCTAACAAATATAAATTTAAACAAGTGCAATCATAGAAGAATGTTTATTTGATTATTTGATTAATATTTACAATTATGAATATGGTGGGGAGTGGAGCTTTACAAAGTCTACAGATCTCAGATATAAAATATGATGGAAGTATGTAATTAATATTAATTAATTAATTCATCAATAGTATTTGTTTCTTAAATTGTTCATTTAATGATGATGTCATTATTATAACAGATGTCATTATTTCAACTTAGATTTGATAAACATGACTATGCTTTATTGAATGAGGCGAGTCAAAGAATTGGCAAAAATCATTTTAGCATTATTGTTTAATGCATCAGTTTAAGGGTTGATAGTGGGGACAGCTACACTGTACCTGCACAATAGGAAGTACAGTATAAATTGTGTATTTGGAACAAATATACCATGATCTAGTGAATTATTTAGCATTGAAAGATCTGAGAGGGACAGCAATTTGCAGAATGGCCCATATACACATGCTGAATCCACTACATAGTATTTGCACAGTCAATGATGTCTCTGAGTGCTTTCATTTTGTTACATATTATATTTGCCATTTAACAGAAATTGTGGCCTATACCATTAAATGCAAATGTATTGGGACAATGACAACATTTTTGTTGTTTTTGCGCTGTACTCCTGCACATTGGATTTTAAAGTGCAGATTGAAGTGCAGACTGTCAGCTTTCATTTGGGAGCATTATATATCCATTTTCAGTTATCCATGAAGGAGTTACAGCCATTTTTATATATAGCCCCCCATTTTAGGGGAGCCAACATAACTGGGCAATTGGCTGCTCAGCAGTTTCTTGGCCTGCTGCATGTCTTTGAATCATTAGTTCATAGTCAAGAAAGCTACGAAAGGTCTAGAGTTGATTCCCAGTATGGCATTTGAATTTGGAGTCTGTCGCTGTTGTCTCTCAACATGAGGATCAAATACATTCCAATCCCAGTAAAGCAGGCCATCATCAGAAAGAAAAATCTGAACTGATCAGATCTGTGACATACCCAAAACATTGGGTATCAAAATCAACTGTTTGATACATTATGAGGAAGCAAGAATGCACTGGTGAGCTCAGCAAGATGACTGAAAAATATTTTCAATTGTGAAGAAAAATCCCTCTTCAACTGTCAAATAGATCAGAAACACTCTCCAGGATGTAGGCGTAGATGTGTCAAAGATTGCCTTAAAGAGAATACTACACCAGCATAACCTGAGGGTTCACCACAAGATGCAAATCACTGGTACGCCTCAAGAACCCAATGGCCAGGTTACTGTTTGTTAAAAAGAACAAAGTTTTATGGACTTTAATAACCTGTACTGAAGTGATAGAAAAAGGAAAGTGTGGAGAAAGAAAGGAACTGCTCATGATCCAAAGCACCCTCTCATCTGTGAAACGGTGTTCTGACTTGCATATGGCTACCACTGCTCTGCTCAGATCCAACCTTGCACCAGTTGCAGAGTTTTTCAGGACCAAAAAGTGGAATGTTCTTGCAGTAAATAGAAAAACTGGTAGAAATACCAGTTGTTTTGCAAATTATTAAATACAGACATATTTATGGAACCAAATATCCCAACTGGTTATGAAGCTGCAAGTGTTTTCTGACTGACGTTGAAGTTTTTTTCATAATCAGTTCAGCCATTTTTTCATGCAAATTAAATAGAAAAACAGGTAGAAATACCAGTTTGTTTAGCAAATTATTAAATACAGACATATTTATGGAACCAAATTTCCCAACTGGTTATGAAGCTGCAAGTGTTTTCTGACTGACGTTGAAGTTTTTTTCATAATCTGTTCAGCCATTTTTGAGAAAACTATGTTATTCCATTTTGAACTACATGTTATTGTTGCGGAAATGCATTGCTAGGTCATTTCAGTTCCAGAATAATGTAAAACATGGCACGCTTTGTTGTACAGGGTTTCCTACCCTCTCCATGGCATATTCAGGCAACGGACAGTTTAGAAATATCACTGTGTTCGCATAGCAGAATTAATATACAGAACAGAACAGAATTACAGGGTTTGGACTTGCTATTGATGTAAACCGGCAATCGTACTTGCTAACGGGGCTAACAGGGCTCTGGTTAACCTAATTTTAAAATAAAATGCAATTTTAAATGTGATGCAGATTTGTTTGAAAGTGTTAGGTTGAGTAATAATTTTTGAAGCACTTTTTGAACACTTTGGAGAGCTTTATAAAAACATGCACTCATATAAGTGAATAAAACATGTGTAGGTAAAGTTTCTTTATGTTTTGTATCAATGATATGCAGATGATTTGTACTTGGAGAGATTTGGGGACACTTGAAGACATCTGGGTGCAGTTTTGGGAAAACAAATTTGAATGCCTGTCGATATCTTTGCCATATTTTGTACACAATGGGTCCACAAATAGGTTTTGGGTTGTTCCTTGACTTAGAAATGGAAATATTCAGTGCTAATCTATAAAAACATAAAGCATTTGTTATTTTATTTGCATTTTAGTGTAACTTTTGTGTACACTGTATGTGCATGCTCTGACATGGAATGGTACAAGCCTCTTCTGAAATTAAGCCTTCAACCGTGTGTGTGCAGTAAATTGTTTTTGAAATATTGACACTTTTAGATAACTAGTACAAAATAGTTATTTAAAAATTGTCTCAATGTCCAAATACTTACAGACACATGCTATATATACTGTATATGTGGTGCCTACTGCCATTTTCACATCACTGTTAACTGCCAACCACAAAGCTTTTTGAGAAATTGAATCACGCACAAGAACACAGCTGTGTATTTTGACTATACTATGGTCTCAGAGAAGATGCTGTTCAAGCAATTACAAAACATCTAAAATGGTACAAAATTCAATATGGTGGAAGTGAAAGCAAAGGTTGCAGTGTGAGATATGTCTAAGACTTCTGTGATACAACAGTTCTGTGTTGTAAAATTTAATGTACAAAATTCCCTGCCAAGTTTACAGACCTACATTTTCTGAAATCATTCATTCATTTTCCTAACCCGCTTATCCTGAACAGGGTCGCAGGGGGGCTGGAGCCTATCCCAGCATACATTGGGCGAAAGGCAGGAATACACCCTGGACAGGTTGCCAGTCCATCGCAGGGCTCACACACCATTCACTCACACACTCATTCCGCCCTGTCATCAACGGGCATCTGTGGCACAGCCCTGGACTGGATTGAGTCCTACCTTTCTGGTCGCTCCTTCCAGGTTGCCTGGGCTGGTACGGTATCGACACCTCGGCCCCTTGCCACAGGAGTTCCCCAGGGCTCCGTCCTAGGCCCGCTTCTTTTTTCTCTTTACACTGGTTCCCTTGGCCCTGTGATCACTGCAAATGGTCTATCCTACCACTATGCAGACGATACCCAACTCTTCATCTCATTCCCACCATCTGATACACAGGTTTCAGCCCGTATCTCTGCTTGCCTGAGTGACATCCAGAGGTAGATGGACAACCACCATCTAAAGCTCAACCCAGGCAAGACTGAAATGATATTCATCCCTGCCATTACCTCTCCACATCTGGATCTCTCCATTTCCCTAGGGGATACCACACTTACACCATCACCCAGTGCAAGGAACCTCGGCGTGGTGATGGACAGCAGACTGTCCCTCTCCGAGAACATTGCGGCGGTGACCCGGTCATGCAGGTTCTTCCTATACAACATACGGAGAATCCGCCCCTTTCTCACCCCCAACTCGACCCAGCTCCTGGTCCAAGCGATGGTTCTGTCCTGCCTGGCCTACTGCAATTCCCTCTTGGCTGGCCTCCCAGCGTCCGCCATCAGACCCCTCCAGCTTATCCAGAATTCAGCAGCTCGTCTGGTTTTCAACCTTCCCAAATACTCACATGTCACACCCCTGCTGACTTCCCTCCACTGGCTGCCTGTCATGGCTCGCATCAAATTCAAAACATTGGTGCTAGCCTTTCAAGCAGTTAAGGGGTCTTCCCCAGCTTACCTACAAAAAATCATCAGACCCTACACCCCTGCCAGACCTCTTCGTTCAGCCTCCACAGGCCGCTTGGCTCCACAGGCCCTCTCCGAACTTCCACCTCACGCTCACGACTACTGTCTGTTCTGGCTCCACGGTGGTGGAACAAACTCCCCGCTGAGGTCAGAACTGTAGAATCTCTTCCCACCTTCAAGCGCAAACTGAAGACGCAACTCTTCAAGCAGTACCTCTCCCCGTCCCTCCCCACCTCCCTGTAAACCTTAATTGTTGTCTTTCTGTGATTTACTTTTTTGTGTATCAGTATTGGCTAGGTAAGCAGTGTTTGGCTAGTTAAGGGGTTTGGTCATACTTTTGCATTTTGTTTGTTTGTTTTTCTGTAAAAAGAAAAAAAAAAAGAAATTCAAATAGGCCCTGGTCCTTATCTTTGTTGTACTGGTAGCAGTTGAAATTCTACTTCCCTCTTGGGTCTTTCAGCGCACTTATCCCTGGTTATGGGTATGCAATTTGTTGTACGTCGCTCTGGATAAGAGCGTCTGCCAAATGCCATTAATGTAATGTAATGTCATACCTAGGGGCAATTTAGACTCTCCAATCAGCCTAACCTGCATGTCTTTGGACTGTGGGAGGAAACCGGAGTACCCGGAGGAAACCCACGTGCACACGGGGAGAACATGCAAACTCCACACAGAGAGGCCCTGGCCGACGGGGATTCGAACCCAGGACCTCCTTGCTGTGAGGCAGCAGTGCTACCCACTGCACCATCTGTGCCGCCACATTTTCTGAATATTGCAGCAAATTTGTCTAAACTTGCAGCCGGAAAACAATTGGAACAAAACCAATCAGGTGCCTACACACTTTGGCACATTCATAATACTGCCTGCCTTTTTAAATGCTTAAACACATATCACTGCATTATAGAAAATATTGATTAAAATATATAGGCGACATTTAGTACAATTATAATAAATGCTATTAGTTTGTTTTAATAAAGATGATGTCAGGCCATGACTGAGATTATTCTATGCAATGTAACAATTTGCATGGAGGATGACACATTTCTATTTGTAAATCAGCATGTGCAAGAATAATACCCAAGATTTTTCTGGCTGAACCCAAGTGGGTGTCCTTTGAATAAATGCCAATCACAGCCCGAGTTATGACTCAAAAGCCTTTGTACACCAGAAAATACGGTTCCATCTATAGCAATGTTTTTTTTTTGTACTTTTCTGTTTCCAAGTGTCTCGGCAACCATTCCATTAGGAATATACAGTATGGAGAAAATAAGAAAACAGGCAGAACAATGAAACTCATTATAACGCTGGTGCACTTCTGAAGCAGATTTCCAGTTATTATTAACTCAGCTGATGTGAAATTCAGTGGTGGTCCATTTGCTCAATGAATAAGGTCAACATTTTTGGGGTCCTGTATTTGATGCTAGCAATTTCACATGCTTTATGTGGCATTAGCTTTATGATAACCTTTATTTCTGGCCATATTCCATTCAGCTAACACATCTGATAAATGCATGCATGACACATGTAATCATTGACATGTGAGAGTATTTATTTCAAACAATGTAAGATGCAATGTCTAAGATCATAATATTGTCTCAATAGCATTTAATGGATAAAGAGCCATCAGTATTTGCAGTGAGCTCCAGAATTATTGGCACCCTTGATAAATAGGCACAACAATACTGTGAACTAACAGATAATACTGTTATTGACATAAGCTTTGACATAAGTCAAAGTGCAGACTGTCACCTTTAATTTGAAGGTATTAACATCCATATTGGGATATACAGAACCAGTCAAAAGTTTGGACACACCTTGCCATTTTCTGGCCTTTTTGATTTATTTATTTTTTTCCCACTGGTGAAGAAAAACCACAAAACATTAGTCAGTGACATCACAAGGGCAGGGGTGAAGGTTTCTAATCAACCTTTTCGAAGAAGGTACAGAGATGAGCCAAAACTGGAACAAAGTTTTATGGACTGATGAGACCAAGATTAACCTCTACCAAAGTGGTGGAAAGTGTGGAGAAAGAAAGGATCTGCCCATGATCCAAAACATCTGTGAAGCATGGTGAAGGATGTGTCATGGCTTGGGCTTGCATGGTTGCTTCTGGAGTGGGCTCACTAATCTTTATTGATGATGTAACTCATGATGGTAGCAGCAGGATCGATTGAGAAGTCTACAAAAACATTCTGTCTGCCAATTTTTGGAGAAATGGGAGGAACTAATTGGGAGGACCTTCATCATACAGCAAGACAATGACCCAAAACACACTGCCAACACAACAAAGGACTTGATTAGGGAGAAAAACTGATACACTGGTTTAGACTGGCCAATTCAATCACCAGACCTTAACTCAATTGAGCATGCATTTCACCTCCTGAAGAGGAGATTGAAGGGGGAAACACCCTGAATAAAAGATGAAATTCTGAACTCTGTACTTCTAAACTGTCTCTTGTTTAACTTTTTATCTCAACCCCAAATGTATTCATTTGCAAAAACAAAGGAATTGGCCTTGCCGTTCCACTACTTTTTAAGGGGACTATATGCCCAAACTATAACACCCTCAAAATCCATGTTTCACAGATGAAGAGGGAGGCTTTAGTTCTTGGGCGGTTCCTTGGTCTGCTCTGTCCACAAGACCTTTTTCCAGAACTCTGCAGGCTCTTTTAGGTCCTTATTAACCCGCTGTAACCTGGCCATCCTGTTTTTGCAGCCAACTAGTGGTTTGCATCTTACTGTGTAGCCTCTGTTGTTCTGTTTGTGACTGCCTGCAGACAGACATCCATAACTGCCCCCTGAAGAGTGTTTTCTGATCAATTTTGTGATCAGTGTTTGGTTTCGCTTCATTATGGCAAGAATTCTTTGTCCAGCAACTGCTGAGGTCTTCCTTGGCCTACTGTGTCCTTAGCGTCTTCTGAGATTTCGAGTGCTTTCTTCTTAATGATGTTCCAAACAATTTCTTTTGGTAATCAGTAACAAGACTGCCAACTGTCCAATTACTTTTGGTCCCCTAAACTGTAGATTATTATCTGTGTTGCTTATTACAGATATACACTCAGTGATCACTTTATCACTTTACTAGTGAGACCAAATGTCAGAATGGGGAATAAATGTGATCTAAGTGACTTTGACCATGGAATGATTTTTGGTGCCAGACAGGGTGGATTGAGTATCTCAGAAACATACAATGAGCAGCAGTTCTGCAGGCAGAAACGTGTTAATGAGAGGTCAGAGGAGAAGGGCCAGACTAGTCGAAGCTGACAGGAAGGTCACAGTAATGCAAATAACTATACATTACAACAGTGGTAAGCAGATGAGCATCTCTGAACACACAACGCATCAAACCTCTACAGTAAGTGGATAGGCGACAGCAGCAGAAGACTTACTAAGTCTAAAAAATACCTAATAAAGTGCTCACTGAGTGTAGTTATCTTCATTTTTATCAAGGGTGCCAATAATCCACTGTATACTTTACAGGTATTCTACATCTCATTTAATCCCATACCAGCACACAGTGGTGCATTAGCATCATGCCAGAACAAAACTTAAATCTGAAAATAATTTACAACTTATGTCTGGTTAATATCTACTGGAACAAACATACAGTGGTGTGAAAAAGTGTTTGCCCCCTTCCTGATTTCTTTTTTTTTGCATGTTTGTCACACTTAAATGTTTCAGATCTAATATTTAAAATTGTTTGTCAAAGACAACACAAGTAAACACAAAATGCAGTTTTTAAAATGAAGGTTTTTATTATTAAGGGAGAAAAAAAAAATACAAACCTACATGGCCGTGTGAAAAAGTGATTGCCCCCTAAACCTAATAACTGGTTGGGCCACCCTTAACAGCAACAACTGCAATCAAGCGTTTGCGATAACTTGCAATGAGTCTCTTACAGCACTGTGGAGGAATTTTGGCCCACTCATCTTTGCAGAATTGTTGTATGTTGTAATTCAGCCACATTGGAAGGTTTGAGCATGAACCGCCATTTTAAGGTCATGCCACAGCATCTCAATAGGATTCAGGTCAGGACTTTGACTAGACCACTCCAAAGTCTTCATTTTGTTTTTCTTCAGCCATTCAGAGGTGGACTTGCTGGTGTGTTTTGGATCATTGTCCTGCTGCAGAACCCAAGTTCGTTTCAGCTTGAGGTCACGAACAGATGGCCGGACATTCTCCTTCAGGATTTTTTGGTAGACAGCAGAATTCATGGTTCCATTTATCACAGCAAGTCTTCCAGGTCCTGAAGCAGCAAAACAGCCCCAGACCATCACACTACCAGCACCATATTTTGATGTTGGTATGATGTGCTTTTTCTGAAATGCGGTGTTACTTTTACGCCAGATGTAATGGGACACACGCCTTCCAAAAAGTTCAGACCACAGAGTATTTTCCCAAAAGTCTTGGGGAACATCAAGATGTTTTCTGGCAAAATTGAGACAAGCCTTAATGTTCTTTTTGCTCAGCAGTGGTTTTCATCTTGGAACTCTGCCATGCAGGCCATTTTTGCCCAGTCTCTATCTTATGGTGGAGTCATGAACACTGACCTTAACTGAGGCAAGTGAGGTTCACCACTGTTCCATATTTTCGCCATTTGTGGATAATGGCTCTCACTGTGGTTCGCTGGAGTCCCAAAGCTTTAGAAATGGCTTTATAACCTTTTCCAGACTGATAGATCTCAATTACTTTCTTTCTCATTTGTTCCTGAATTTCTTTAGATCTCGGCATGATGTCTAGCTTTTGAGGATCATTTGGTCTACTTCACTTTGTCAGGCAGGTCCTATTTAAGTGATTTCTTGATTGAGAACAGGTGTGGCAGTAATCAGGCCTGGGTGTGGCTAGAGAAATTGAACTCAGGTTTGATAAACCACAGTTATGTTTTAACAGGGGGGGCAATCACTTTTTCACACAGGGCCATGTAGGTTTGGATTTTTTTTCTCCCTTAATAATAAAAACCTTCATTTAAAAACTGCATTTTGTGTTGTGCACTTGTGTTGTCTTTGACTAATATTTAAATTTGTTTGATGATCTGAAACATTTAAGTGTGACAAACATGCAAAAAACACTTTTTCACACCACTGTATGTCTTATTTTGGTTGAGCATTGAAATTACACCAAAAATCGGCATTGTGGCCCTTCAGGACTAGAGTTTAAGATCCTGCTTTAAACCTTAAGTGAACAAAATAAGGTGTTCAGTTTGTCACAATATATGGGTGACAATGCAAAGCCTGACCTCTTGTGGTAGAAACTAGAGTTTCATAGACCCTGGTTTACAGGCATATGAGCAATTTATGAATCAGTTCATGAATTATTAGCATACACCACATTGGCTTCAAACTTTGAAGGACAGTATGGTGCATTTTACACTAACAGAAAATCATGACAGTAATTAATATTGTGCAGCATGTTGCGTGCTTATACCAAAAATATTTCTTAATTATTTCTGGAACTTACTAATACAATGAAAATCACATTAGGGACTACTGTAATGAATACGGCCCAGCCCAGTATGATTTGCTAGTCTGAAGTTCAGTTGAAACCCACCTTATATTCTTCTAGCAGCTCCATTTGAATACTTAACAAGCTAATTGGTTATGATGAAGCCACGGTTAATTACATTTAGAGAGACTACGCATAATGAGTGCGCTGCAATCCAACAAATTACTGCTTTGGCTGAATGCATTCTAATGCGGATAATTTCATGGAGAAATCAACCTAAACCTATATAGCCAGCAGTCATACCACCCTGCACCCATCTCAAGTGCTGAAGCAAAGATGTGAACTTGGTTAGTACCCAGGACTCTGGGGAAATCAAAGTTGCTGCTGGAAGAGGTGTTGGTGGGCCAGTCTTCTCTGAACAAAATAGAAAATAATTCAATGCCGCAACACAGTGATGGGCATGCAGTGCTGTTGGTGATATCCTAGTAGAAATGTACACATGCAGGGTAACGTCTGTTCAAATGTCAAGTGTGGAAGAACATGTAGCTGGTCACTGTGTAAGAAAACTAGCCAAGGTCAATATTAACCAGTTACTTGGTAAAAGTATTATTAATTTCCAAACTGATCTAAATCTGAAAATAAGTACCTTTCACCTCCAATGTTCCAGACATTTCATATCGCAACTTGCTCTTAATGTGCTGACTGAAAACCTCTTGGTTGTGTCTAAACAGATGCACTGCCCACACCTCAGTGAATAATTTTAGTTAAATTGCACAGAACTGAAATTCCCCTTCAATCCGCAAGGGGAGGTTTAAAATGGCTCCATTCAGGAAAGGGATAAAGGGGTTACGATGCAGTCCATAAGTATTTGGACAGTGGTACAATTTCTGTTCTTTCGGCTCGGTACTCCAGCACATTCGATTTAATTCAGTCTTTTTATACATATCCCCATTTTAAGGGACCAAACGTAATTGGACAGTCAGCTTCTCAGCCGTTTCTGATTAGTCAAGAGGCTCAATTGGCTCCTTGGTGCAGGTATAAGAATGCTTTCAGTATCTAATCTAATTATAACACAGTAACTTCAAGGGGGCTGATAGGCCAAGAAAGACCTTAGGAAGACAGTAGTCAGTGACTACCGTTTGCAGACGACTTCACAGATCAAACCATTCAGAGTGATGGCAAGAGCAAAGTGTGGAAGCTTAATGAACCAAAGCACCCCACAATCTCTGAAACATGGTGGTGGGAATGTATAGTTTGGGCATGTACACAGGCTGCCTCAGGTGCTGGCTCACTGGCCTACGTTGATAATGTAACTACTGACTGCAGCAGTAGAATTGCGAAGTGTACACAACTATCTTGTAAATCAAATGCCCCCAAACCCATTGGATGGTGCTTCATCCCACAACAAGGCAATGATCCCAAACATACACCAGTGCTTTCATGCTTCTTAATGATGTTCCAAACAGATTCGAGTTTCAGTAAACCTATTGTTAGATCTTGGTCTCTTGACTGGTTATCCATTTTCTCATATTGCCTATGAGCAGGTGGGTGAAAAGTGGAACATGAGTCCCATTATGTCTAATATAAAGCAGGTACAGTAAGGTACATTATTGAAAGAACCACAAATTCTGCTGTGTAGGCGCATGTCTGGTCATCCGGTCATGAGCTGAAGCTGAAGCATAATTGAGTAATGCAGCAAGACAATCCAAGACACAAAAGCAAGTCCACATCTCTATAAGTGAAATAAAACAAAATTAAACTTTGGAGTGGCCGAGTCAAAGTCCAGACTTAAGTCCGAACCCAATATTCAAGCTGTGGTGCGACCTGAAACTAAAGCAGTTCTGGAAAGAGTGGGCTAATTGCTGCTACAGCTGGTGCAGGGGTGATGTGGGCATTTGATAACATTTTTAATTAAATCATTTTTAAAAATGTGTTCAGTCAACTCTGTTTCCCTTTGTACAATATTACACTTAGTCTGAAAATCTGAAACCTCAGTGTGACAAGCAAGCAATCAAGGAAATCAGAAAGGGGGCATATACTTGTTCACAGCACAGAATTTAGAGGGTGGCTCACAGCACAAGAAAAATGGAATGCAAGACAGTTCATTTTCCTCACTGGACTTTGTAGAACTTTATTGAATACAGAAGAACAGCCAACAATCAAACTGTTCAGTCAGTTTCACTTGACTGCCACTGAAGCCTCCATTGAAGTCATATCAGGTCAGAAGGAAGGGACTGGAAAATGGTGACTTACCCTACAAGACAAAAGAAAAGTCAGAAAGGCACAGTTACTGTAGTAATAAAACTGAACTTATATGAACATATTTGTCCCAAACAAAAAAAACAAGAGCATTACCTTATTGTCGGTGATCACTAATATTGAGCATTTCAAAAGCCAATGTCTTGTGCATTCAAGACCTTATCTATACACACTTGCACATTTACTGTTTCAGAGTTGCTTCTACAGTACACTACGTCCAACTACATGCACCAAATGATTATAATATTGGCAGATAAAGAATTTGTAAAGGAGAGTCAGTCTTCATTACAATCAGCCGACATGCTATATTTAACATTCTGGAAATTAACACATCTAAAACGCTTTCACACAAAACAAATTTGTTTCCCTTCATACAGATAGAAGAGAACCAAATTTCAGATGGATAGCGGGAGGCTTTGATCTTCCGGGTGGCTTACAGGCCCCACACAGCTAATTACTATCAAAACAATGACATCTTTTACACATCACAGGCTCAACAGACTGCACTCTAAAACAGAAACCTTTGTCCAGTTGAGGTTCCCTGTGAGGGTCTTCGACTGGACTGCGCCTAGAATACAGAGAATACACAACGAGCATCTAGATGCACTCTGGGGAAAAAAAAACGAGAAAAAAAAAACCGACAAAGCAGTGCCAAATCAGATAAACATTTACAGGTGTGGGGCAATCTTCCACACATTTAAATGTTCAGATGTAAATGCCCCTCATTTTCATCAAAGTTCAAGTCTGGCTCCTGCACAAGACCAAGTTTTTTCCCCATGACATGGTTGCCTCACACATGATCTGGAGAAATGAAAACATACCTTCTTTTGGTCAAAACATACAGAGAACGCCAGAGTACCACTTAGGCTACAGCACTGACAATGGCAGAACTTGGGTGCTTTCTACATGAGTAACTGCTGCTCATAAGAAATACATTGCCTTCCCTTTCAGGCAGGTGTGCAGAATTGACCACAAGTGGTAGCACGAACATAATAAATGGAGGTGACAAAATGGCCACCACCTGGGTTCCCTCCAGAGCTGATATTAGTATTGTTTACTGGTAAATCTAGATCTGTGTTGGTGTACTGTATACCACTTTCCCTGTCTATGTCTTATCTACACATGCCATCAGAAATGACCTTGTTAAGTAGCTGGAGATCTTGTCTCTCTCAAAGCAGAACCAGGCTGTAGCAGACGGGTGACAGAGCCTCCAGGCCTGGAAGTTTAACTGTGTTTCTGTCTCTCAGCAACCACAGGAAACAGTGGAGAAAAACATCACAAACATCAATTAGTGTTGGGTGAATACAACCAATCCAGTTTTTCTACTGACACCTGTACACCACACTATTATACTCAGACTAAAATGGAGTTTGGGTACAGAGTACATGGCTCTTTACCTGCATCTTTACTTCTTGGACTAAAAGTCTATTTAGGTTTAAGGAAGATTCCAGAAGTGAAGATAATGAGGCAAAATGATTTAACCACATTCTCTTAAATGCTTGAGAAAGAAAATCAAAGTGAGCACAAGGAATTACAAATGAATATTACTACAAGAAACTGTTACGCTTTACATACAAACCATGGTTTGTGGATTTGTTTTTCACAAAAAACTTTATTTTATTATGCTTTTTTTGAGAATTTACAACAGTTCTGCACCGTCCAGTGGGCATATAAGAACAGCTGACATTACAAGTAGCCAAAGACAAAAAACAAAGCGCAATCTGTGTAAACTACAATTAACTTCCTTTATTTTTTTTCCCTGAATTCCCCAAAGTCTTAGCAGTCAAAGCAGTACAGAGGAGAAAATTAAAGAAGCAATTACCGCTTGCAACAAGCAGATGGTAAAGATCTGTGCAGGAAAACCCCTGTATCAAAAGACATGATCACAAACATGAGAGAAAGGGAAAGACGAAGGAAGGGGAAAATACTGAAATAGTTTAAATGAACTTTAACTGTACAAAGCCGCCCCTTTCATACCAAAATGTGACCACAGAGAGTTTAGCAGAAAATGGGATAAGGGGGAAAAAAACAGTAGATTACCCTTTACATTTGAAAAGTTGTAAACTGCAAGGAGTAGAATTTCTAATGAGAGAAGCAGTACACTGAATGTGCTTTCCTCCATGAGAGCAAAGCAAACACCCCCCAACCCCCACGCTTCTACTTGACTGGTTTGCGGAAAACCCATTTGAATTCACTTGAGTTTTTTTTAAAAAGAGAAACAAAATTAACATTTTACACACAGACCTGTAGCTGTTCAGTAAACCTCGGATATTAAACAACTGCTGGCCTACAGCTTTTGAGCGGAGAAGTTTGTTTGTCAGGTTGCATTTTTCCACCCCATCTTCTTAAACCTTTTGAAACATGCAAGACGCGTAACCCAAAAAAAAAAAAGCTAATGCCCAAGAGGCCAGGAATTCTGTTCTGAGTGCTAAAATGTGAAGTAGTTTGGGTTGGGGAGCTTACCTTCAGTCTACTGAAAGTGGTACGCAACCTGCTTTAATAGAGGAGGCTGTCCCTGCAGGCGTGCTCAAGAGGGGGCACGGGGGGCCAACGCCAGGGGTGGGCGGCCGCGACCGCTGTGCGCGCATCTGGGGGGAGATGCGGACGCGGGCAGCGCTAACGCTGGCCTGCGCCACACAGAGAGGCGGCCGCGCGAGGCGCGCCACACCCTTCGCGCCTCTAAGTGCGCGCGTGCGTTCTGTGTGCATAACAAGAGGAGAAACAGACAGGGTCACGTTAAAGCAAGGTCATCGGACACTTCAATTTCATTCATGTAACCTCGCAACCTCGGCAACCCGTTTACTGGAAATTAACCTTCCCGATGAGAGAAATCAGAAGGAGATGCGTCACCTATTTACATTTATAGCAACTGGTCACCCCTCCAAGGTTCAAGAGTGCTAGTTAAAGAAAAAACAAAAACAAAAACAAAATTCAGGATTTTTGTTCCCTACTAAAATCCCCACACAAAATCTATTGGGATGGCCAAACCACAATAGTAGTACTTCTTTCCCCAACAAAAAAAAAAGTGAGGCTGAGGTCAAATTGTTCCCAATTTATGGGTGCATCATAGATCATCTTAGAAGAAAAATATATACATATATTCTTGGACCCCTACTTTGGTTGTATTTTATGCTCATAATAAAAACAAACAGGTTTTATGTACGTGCATCAAAATCAATTAAAAAAAATATTACACTACTTAAAAAATAAGCTTGTTTCTAGACATTCTTGAGTCAAGTCTCTGCAGTAACAAACTTTATCAATGTTTTTGTTTGTTTTGTTTTCTGCCAGACCCATGTACTTGGTGGTGTGAGGGTTGGTCAGATCTTCTCTTGAATGAAGGGGTGCTGTAGGGACTGGTTGATGCTGATCCGCTTGGCTGGGTCCAGCATTAGGATCTGGTCCAGGAGGTCCTTCAGCTGGTTGACCTTCTTGCGCTGGTCCTCGGGGAGCCTCTGGAAGCCCACCATGTCAGCAAGCAGGTCCTTGGTGGGGTTGATGGTGCTCATCACGGTCACCTTCTCCTGCGGGGGACGGAGGGAGAAAGGAGGCCTTGTGAAGGGAAAAGCCAAGAGGAGTTGGCGAGAAGAAAGGAAAATACCCAATGCGCTACAAGCAAGCTAAAACGAGAGGATCAAGTAAGTGCTACCCAGGACAAGTAGACTATGGGGTCATTCCAATAGCTTATTTTTCTCTGCTTTTTCCCTTTTCCATCGGGAGAAGAAAAAAATATTAAGACGGGGAAGTCAAGAAAACTTGAATTAGGCAAATGGTCTGCCCTTGCTCCTTCAGGATAATCATACATTTCACCATGTAGTACCATGTAGTTCCAATGGAGGGAAAACTGAGGTAGGATTAGATGCCATGTATTTTTAAATATGTATAAATATATTTTTTACTATACAGGTCCTGGAGCATCGGTTAAGATGGACGTAGACGTACAATGCAATTCACTAATCTGCTTATACAAATAAACATCATAGAACGAAATATTAAAGTTTATACAGTTTAAAGCTTTTTTAATCATGACAAAACTGGTTTAAGCAGGTGGTTTTAATGTTGTGGCTGATCGGTGTGTATGCTCTTTAATGTTTTACGGCCTATATATAGTACTTGCTGAACAAAAGTTAATTATGAGACAGTTGTTGCAGAGAAAAATGATTGCAAATTGAATTGGGTAGTTGCATTAGTGCTGTTGCATTTCCCCATTGCACAAGTAACCTTCAGAATAAATGTTGTTCTGTTCTATTCAAAAAGATAATCTTTTATTCATACCACAGTACATAAATGTATTCTGTATTTTAAATAGTATATCAAAGCATGTCATGTCCATGCACTTTGATTTGCACCTGCGTGCGGTGTTGGGACCGAGTTTATTCATTAATTCTATTCATTCCAATATATCCTTGCAGTAACCAAACAAAAAAAAGCAATATGCTGTATTTTATTTTATGTTTTACAATCTCTCCAAGTTTTCATCCGACGGAAATGACTCATTTCTATGAAAATGCTCTATGCTGTATTTTCTAGGTTGCCTGTCTAACTTTACGCCACGAAGCAGGATTAGCAGATTTGGGCACATTATGAACATGGAGAAATTAACCTGAGCTCAGCACTCACTAGCTTAAGTTTCACTCCATTTAAACATTAAGGGTTCAACTGCAATTAAGATGAAGGTTTCCCTTCTTTCACCGTGTATCAAATAAAATTATTCTTCATTTAGAGATTCAAGTCTTCAAAGGCTACAAGAGGACAGAGCCGCCTTTCAATCCATTCATCTCAACTGCACCCTTGAGACAAATCTACAAATGTGAGTATTCACAGTAAGGGGGCTGAGATTAGGATTCATAACACAGTTGCAGGTGGTGCCGATGAAAATATCTGTAGATCGCTTTCCGTTCTGCCCGTTTGAACACAGCCGCAATGTGTTACTGCCGGTCCGCTTATTTTTATCTTGTTTTAAACCTGATAATAGTTTGCAGCTTCTCACTTAATTTTACTGGTTCCTCAGTCTTAAGGGGATAGTTCACTTTCTGGGTTTTTAGAAGTTTGAAAATGTATTCTGACAATCAGTTCACAATAACTTGTATGGGGGCATTTGAGAGTTGTGGTCTAAATGCAAGAAAATACACATCAAGTAGTGACATTATGTTTCAAAGAACACCAGAAACTGAATTACCCCTTTGCATTTTACACAGGCATTGGGGGCTTATTGTCATGGACTACACAGCTCAGATACAATGTTACTCCCTAAGCACTAGCCAAGTCCCGTGATGCAGTTAGCCCTTGCGCTAGCTATCTCTGAGACAGAGACCGCCATTCACACTATGGGGTCCCAGTGTTTTAGCCATGGATCAATCTGACCGCACTCAAGGAGCTTTTAACCCGGAAAGGTAATGCCATTATCGAGTAATTGAACTATGGACGTGTGGATTCTGGCGGCACAGATTGTGCAGTGGGTAGCACTGCCGCCTCACAGCAAGGAGGTCCTGGGTTTGAATCCTGGTCGGCCTCTCTGTGTGGAGTTTGCATGTTCTCCCCGGGTTCGTGTGGGTTTCCTCCGGGTACTCCGGTTTCCTCCCACAGTCCAAAGACATGCAGGTTAGGCTGATTGGAGAGTCTAAATTGCCCGTGGGTATGAGTGTGTGGGTGAATGGTGTGTATGCCCTGCGATGGACTGGTGACCTGTCCAGGGTGTATTCCTGCCTTTCACCCAATGTATGCTGGGATAGGCTCCAGCCCCCTGCGACCCTGTTCAGGATAAGCGGGTGAAGATAATGGATGGATGGACGTGTGGATTCCTAAAATTTCTTGCACTATGACCCACTGCCACTGCATCCCTCTACAAGAGCACAGCAAACTTCTGCCATGTCATGAGCAGGGGTGTGCTTAGACTGGGACTGAAACACCAGACTCTCACATAGATATGCACCAACAGCAGCGGCTTGTGTTCCAGACTTAATTTATTACTACTAATGACTCCTTAGTGTGCAATGTGGGTAATGTGATGGACTGCATACGTTGATTTACGCTGCCTTCCTAGTTTACAAGAAGCAATCCCGTTTATAACAAAGCAACACTCAACAAAAATAATCGTCCCCACGCGACGGACATTTGACTTGATTTCAGAGGACTTGACACTGCACGTGACACTCAAATCTGTATGGAAATAATCTCAGGCCTTTTTTTACAAACATGAAGTTCAGGACTTAGTGCCCTGAACGATTAGCTAAATACACAGGGTGCTGCCAAAAGACTGGACCTCGCAGAAAGCCAGGGCTCTTTCTGGGAAAGGCCCGCCCTATTTACGATGGATGGGCTTCACCCCGACTGGCGTGGATCCACTGCACTGGCAAGAAATGTGTTGACTATGACTGCAGGCGAGTGAGAGGCCCGGTTAGCCTGTAACTGACTCAGACACTATGCAACCTTATTATTCAGAATGCTCAAAATAAAGGTGATCCTTTAGACCCATTAATTTATCCTCCTACATACACAACTTGCTATTTCAGGGCATTGGAAAAGAAGAATGAGGCCCTCTGGTTTAAGTGCTAGTTACCAAGGTCTTGGTTCCCCTTTGAGAAAGCTCAAAGAAACTCAGAATGGTGGCTTTTAATATTAAGGCACTTTTACAAATGATCTTATTTTAGAAGGATGCAAAACAGATTTTATATGGGTGTGCTTTGCTGTGAGAAATGTAGATTAATCTGTATTCAAATTTATTGTATTCTCTGGGATGCCTGTGTTGAATGTTTGTTGTCTGTTTTAAAGTAGCTGCATCAGAATTGCCCCTCATGAACAATACAGACCTATAGAAATAAACTGATTTCAAGACTTACTGAGCATCAAAGTGAGGGAAGCAAAATTGAAAATGTGATAATTTTATCAGAAAAGTGTTAAAGCAGGAGCCACCACAGATGGAGGAACTATCAACTGCTCCAATAACTGGCTTTTCTTTCACTAGAATGAGCCTTTTGATACTTAAATGTTATGCATGTTTTTGGATTTTATGAACATCACTTTCCCTTTGTTACCAAAAGTAATTCTGATAGCAGCTGACAGATTCAAGAGCTGACAGACTAAATCGGTAAGAAGAACAAAGATTGACTGCTGTGCTACTTTCTGAAATGACAAATAAAAACATGGCATTCAAAGAAGACAAAACACAGCGTTCAATGAAGACAAACAAAGACAAACAAAAAACAAAGAGGAACATACCCTTTCAGTCACTTTATCCACTTCAATATACAAGAAGTTCAAGTTCTGGTCAAAGTGCTGGTCTTTGAACAGACCTTTTCGAATCATCTGTGAACAGAAAAACAACAATTAATTATCCAAATTCTGAAATAACACGACTCAGGTCAGTCTGCATATTGTTGGTACTGAATTGTGAATTAGTGTTTTTTTTTTTTTTTTTTTTTTTTTTAACAAAGATAGGCAAAAACAGAACAAAATACACAGCAGGAAGAGAAACTTAGGGATGAAATGAAAGCGTGCAACATGAAACGTAATAGTAACTTTAAAAAACCAACATATTTAAGTGGACGGTACCTTGTTGGGCATCTTGCCCTTGACGTCCATGGCCAGTTTGAGCATGTGGTTGTTGGTTTTGCCCGATAAGAGGATCTTCCCTGTGTAAAGTTCATATAGCGTGCAGCCCACAGACCACATGTCGATTCCGTAATCGTAGGGTTTCCCGATAACTGCCGGGAAAAAGAGCAGGTCAAATCCTGCTTCTGCTGCTTCTTTACCTTTTTAGCCAGACAAATCAGACTTTGCATACGCTTAGGTCCAATTCCCATTACAAAAACTCTAGCAGATGTAGCACAGACAATAGTATTCTTAAATGGCCAGAGGGGAAAAAGGACAGGTTCACCATTCCCATGTCACTAGCTATCAAAAAAAGATTGACATAAACTATGAGGCTAAAGACTTACTGATTTCAGGGGCCCTGTAGAATCGGCTGACCAGGTAGGGTGTGATGTCGCCGTCTGCGATGTGAGACGCCGAGCCGAAGTCGCAAAGCTTGAGGATGGTTTTCGACTCGTTCACCTGTTTGGGAGCACAAAGCAGGGACGCTGAAAAATGCCGGCAAAGGGATGGGGAACGCTAAACTGCGGCTGAAAGCGGAAGCTGGGACTCACCAGGATGTTGTCGGGCTTGATGTCGGCGTGCATGATATTACAGCGTTTCAGCAGTTTGAGGGCCAGGAACAGCTGCTGGCTGTAGGAGCGCACCGCCTTGATGTGGAGCCCCACGTCCTTCCCGTACTTCTTCAGCACCTCCCGGAGGTTCATGCTGAGGGGCGAGAACACACGCATCAGGCCTGACTGACTCCGGCCATGAAGACCTCAAACACAACTGAATGACTGCATGTTTGGTCGGGTCAAGGCCTGTTCTCAGCATGGGACTGCCGATGTCCAGAATGCCAGTTGACAAAATGGACGCTCCCCTTGCCAGAGAATTCTGTCTTTAGCTCAACACTATACAGTTCTCTTGGGACTTCGGCTAATATTTAAATGGCTGGAATAATTTGTCACAGGGATGAGCAATTTCCAGTAATGATAGGGCCTGACACTTTCCAGACTACAACAAAATTTACACCTGGACCAAAGGTTGAGATGCCTTCCAACTGAAATACAGTGCAGCAGTTTAGAGATGGTAGTATCCTAATAAAGTTGAGCCGATGCACTAGAGGAGTCAACAGAACTGCAGAGCAACTAGCAAGAACTAACAAAACTTCAATGCACAGGAATTTTTTTACTTTGAGTTGCCCATCTGTAGACACACGCTCCTTAACATTTACAGGCAGCACCACACAACACCAAACTGCTATGCTGGTGACATCTTGAGTTATAAAGGCCACACTGCTGCAGCTGAACATTACCTGAGGGGCTCGAACACCAGGCAGAGGTGCTGCTTGTGGTAGAAGTGCCTGAAGAGCCGGAGGCAGTGGAACTTGTCATCAGGGTCTGCATCGTTAAGCTTCTTCAGGAACTCCAGCTCCTTCAGTCCCGTCTTCTGCCTGTTTAAAAACAGTCGGTTTGTGAGTTATCACCTCGCAAAATTACAAATTAGAGTTCAACACCTTCAATCGCGAAATCCACAAGTCTGCATCTTAATGCAATATGAAGCTACCGTATGTAGGATAGGGAAGACAGAATGATGCAGGTTAGGCTGATTGGTGAGTCTAAATTGCCTGTAGGTATGAGTGTGTGAGTGAATGGTGTGTGTGCCCTGCGATGGACTGGCGACCTGTCCAGGGTGTATTCCTGCTTTTCGCCCAATGTATACTGCGACCCTATTCAGGATAAGCGGGTTCGGATAATGAATGAATGAATGAATTATAATTACTTGGACAGTGAATTTTCTTAGTTATTTTAGTTCTGCACTCTAGCACTGAGTTTGAAAGGATGCAAAGACAATGATGTCCAGATGGTCAACTTGAATTTGAGGGTACTTTCATGTTGGATGAATGGTTCAGGAAAAAAAAGGATGAAAAAATCTTAAATTCTGGACAGCATCCCTACAAAGTCTGTCTTACAGGAATTCACTTGTGTGCCCATAAAAGCTAACGATTTGTGCCATAATAAGCCCACAATAATAACACATGTATAGTATGCCCTCACACAGGCAGAAAATAATCAGCGATACAGCGATTGTTTTGAGTATTGAGTTCATTAACCCAAATTGAATTCTTGGGGTGTGACTCACATGAGCTCGTTGTTGCGGATGATCTTGACTGCCACCTCCTGGTTGGCCCGGGCCATGTCCCTGGCCCGAATGACATTGCTGAACACACCCTGTCCCGTGTAGCCGTAAACCCCGTACCGCTTGTCCAGAGTCTCTCCGATATTCACTCCTATCAAAGTGAAGCAGCGGATTAAATTAAGACCCATGCTTGCATTAACAAATCATAAATTGTGCTCAACACTGTCTCACAAGTAAATGAAACTTTAAATTTGCCAAGTTCAGTAAACCCGCTAAACTGTTGAAGGGAAAACTGGACTCTGACTCAAGGCTAGCTTTCATCTGGAGTAAAGTGCACAAGAGGACAAAACTGAAATATATATTAAAAGCACTAATGCTATGTAAAATTACACTTAAGATTAAGAGATTTTTTAAATGACACTGTCCCACAGAACAGGAGACTTCATTTGTAACACTTACGGTAGTACCCCTCTGCATCTGTCCAGTTATCCCTGAGGTTGGGGTTCTCCTTAAAGTCCTTCCCAATACCGGCCGCTCTCAGTCTTGCACTCTGCAGGTCAAACAGCATTCCAATTACACACACCCAACGCGGACTTGCTACAGGAATACAACTACCATTGGATGCATAGTGCTAGGGCTGAATTTTAGAATAATAAAAAAATCTGACTTGCAGTTCCACCTTCAAATACTGAGATTGCAATTCAATTTGCGATTTCCTTCTGTACTCACTGGGTACAAGTGAATATTTTGTACATGATTTTGCATCATTTTGGTGTGTTGGAGCATGTTAACTGGCATTATTTCCTGATATCTCAAAGTGAGACTAAACTTTTCTCCTGTTCATTGTGAGGTGTTTTTTAAGTCTATGTTTTGACCAAGGAGGATTTTCCATGTCCATTTTAAAACTCCACTAATAGCAGACTTTTTAACCGGAGCCAGTGAAAATTGAAAAGGAAATGATTATAAATGATTCTAGCAGTATTGGCACATAGATGCAAACCCCTTAAGTATTGCCCCTTTTCTTAAGTTTGAAAATCACATCACAATCACATCACCCAAACTAAAATGCCTCCCATTCTTAAACCCTTTTGACTACTGGCGTAAACCTTGTCTCTGGAAGATAACCCTTTGGAGTTTGTTTTCTTAAGAGTCAAAGTTACTCTAAGAATTACTAAAACAAAGTAACACAGTGGAAGTGGAAGAATTTTTTCACTACCAAGGAATCTGAAAAAATTCTATGGTCTTTCATGGTCTAGAACTGCATTTTGTAACCTCCGCAAGTAAAGTAATTACACATAAACTATGGTGTCAAAATGCCATGCAACTGGAATTGAGGGGCTCTTAAGTACTTACATCAAAGTACGCAGCAAACATGTCATCCGATTCTGTAAACATATCAGGGGCTGATGGCTTTTTTGGATTGGTTCCTGGAAAAAATGAAGGACATTTAATGAAAGCTCAAGTATGCAAGCTCCTGCTCAGTTACTGACCTTTATCTAGCGAAGAGTAAAACCGAAGGACACAAAAATATTCAAAGGTAATGTGATTACATTTTGCGGTGCAAACATTATCCTCTGACGAGAACGTGCAATTCAAAAACCATTTTCTGAATGACCAGTATAGATATTGCTAATGGCCATCCCGCACTAGTTATGAAAGTATATTTCCCATACTTCTATAAGAAATCTAGAAATACCCTAGAAGGAGTTGATCTGGAGTAGAGATAAAGGCTGATGAGATCTTTCATAGTTCAACTCTGGCAACTCCCACCCTTAAGGCCCGGACACACCAAACCGACGGTCGGCCGCGGAGCGCAGACAAAGATCGCCTCGCGTCGATACGCGTCGTTAATGTTGGCTGTGCCGAACACACCGCAACGACGGTCCGCCGACGGCCAAGTTGCACGTACGTTCTGCACCTGCGTGAGAGGTAATAACCACACCAGCAGGTGGCGGTAGTCTGTATTTGTCTTTCAAAAAATGGAAACCGGAAGACCGGGGAATGCGTTTGCATTGCGTTGGACCTAGAAGCAGCCATCGTCTCGCTCACAACAAACAGTTTGCAGCAATTTCCTTGTTCTCTCGCTATTTAGTAATACTAATCGAAAATTATGTCTGGTATTGATAGTAACTTTGGAATGGCTTGCTTTCGTCGCTTCCGTTTCTCTTCTCGTGCACTGATTCGCTAGCTGGACAGCCAATCAGATAGCTCTCTCTCATCAACGGCTCCGGGGGCTCCGACGCCGATTCAACATGTTGAATCGGCGTCGGAGCCCTCCAAAACACGCCGACGGAGTGTCGGTGTGCGGGACACACCGGAAAGACTCGGCCGACAGGGCGCCACCGACGGCCGACCGTCGGTTTGGTGTGTCCGGGCCTTTAGGATCCAAACTGAACCACCATTCTGACCCCAGCCAAGTCCCACCACATTCTACACCTGCTGCTGACCAACCACTGAATCTGCTACACAGGCCTCAAGACAGGGCGGCTCATTAGGACCAATTGGGGGTTAGGCGTCTTGCTCAGAAACTCCTACACACCCACAATGGGATCGAACCAACTGCCAGACGACTGCTCTTACATCCTGAGCCAATGTCGCTCAGGAAGTAAATGTCGCTTTTAACCTAAAGGTTGCACGTTCACAATCCTGCTGTTGTATCGTTGAGCATAGTGCTGGACACTATGTGAAAATGTAAAAACCGGTGTATAACAAGGTCTACCCAAATGCCTTTAATGGAAGGCTGGTAATGACTCATTCAGCTCAGGTTCAAAGTAATGAACAGGGAGCACTTTGTCTCCACCGGATTTGTATGGCAGCTTGTCTGAGGGCATAAAGAGGAGATGGTAAATCGAAAGATAGGAGGTCACACTACACAGAGGCGAGAAACTCTCCATTATAAGCGTGAGGGATAATCAATAGGTGTAAAAACTTTATTTCCCCCTCAAGAGAAATGCACTGTGCACACATCAAAGGAACTTCAGAAACCACATTAATAACAGCTCCGTTTGATGTCTTTTATATATAAATGAGGTTAAATGATTCATACGATTCAATGATTCAATATTGTAGGATTGCAAGAATCTCAAATGTTTATCCCTTTTTGGTTTTTAAACGGCTTATAAGTGCAAAGTTACATAATGAAAATATTTCTGCAGTGCAACCTAATTGTGTGTTCACGGTAATGAACAGGTAACAGGATCGTGGCCAGAGTTGTGGTCAACGAGGCGTACATTCAAGGCGACGCCGTTCGCAACTCGTGTCACGGAAGCACTTTAAACGCGACTCGGCCACACACCGTCCTTCTCCACGGCGATGAGGTTGTGCTTGGCTTTGACGATGGCCTCGAAGGTGTCCACGTTCTCCAGCTCGTACTCCTTGACGTCGGCGGCCACGCGCTCCAGGATGTCGTCGGGCGAGGGCGAGCGGCTGCGGGTGCTGCTCTGGGGGCTGCTGGGCTCTGACGCCATGGAGGCGTTGCTGTCCTCGTTGTCCACCTGGTATTTCTGCACAAGGGAGAAAAGGCCCGCTTGGTCTTGGTTCACTCAACTGGCGTCCCTTCAAGTGGCGTGTTCAAGCAAGGGAAGCAGTATGACCAAATTAATTTGCCTTAAGTCTCCACCAAACAGACAAAATGAGAAGACGGTTTTAGAATTTCTTTAGAAGAAAGTTTGATCGGTGAGAACTGTCCGGTTTTAGAATGTCGGCTCTCGGTGGCTAGCGTTTTGAAAACTGACCGTGTCAAGTCGTAAGCCCAGAGTTTTGGAACAATTAAGTGACATAATGCTACGTTAACTCGGGTCATCATTGAAACAGTCGTTTATTCGTTTACTCTGCGCTTTGGTGTGGACTCACGGGCGTTTTTAGATTAAAACACTGACGTTCCGAGAGTTCTCTAGTCTCGTCTCGGCTGTTTGGTGGGCTTTATAGCTTAGCTCTGCTGCCGGGAACACTGCTCTCTGGGCAAAACACGGCCACTCGGAACGCACCTGAACAATGGCCTGTCTCTGCTGACGCCGCTGCTCTATAACTGCCTCTTCATCCTCCTCGTCAACATCGTAGTCCTCCAATCTAGACCAACAAGGAGTCACAAGTCAGCACGGCATTTCTAATGTCTCCGCAACAGATCAGCCAATAAAGAGCGATAAGTAAAACTACAATAAGGGCAATAGAAGTGATGGAATATACCAAGAGCCATTTTATATTGTGGTCCATTTCACTTAACTACAACATTTAGCCTGGAAAAACTGGTTAATGGAACTGCTACGCAATAGTTTTGCTGATTCAATGAATGTTAAGAGGTACAAATCTAGTCTTTAGGACATCGTTTAACATTTGAGCTGCATGATAAAAGTAAACTGCTGTTCAAGAAAGCACACAAAGCTGGCTTGGAGAAAAGTCCATAATGCGCCAGATATACATAAATCAATGTATTGACGCAAAGCCAGGTGACACTATATGTAACTTACAAAGACTTACCGTAAGTTAATGGAGGAATTCTACTGTTGTGTTTTGAGTAACATAAAAATAATTACGAATGCCCATAATAACAGTACAAAGCAAATCAGCAATTCTCAGGGGTGCAATATAACAATGGGGGCACTGTAATTCCACTATAAAACCGACATATTTAACATCTCATAAAATGCCTTGAATGAGGTTTCCAGCAATTTGCATTAAACAAGAAAGAGCAGCCAGCTTATTTCCCGTCAATGTTCTAAACCAGGGCAATCCAACCCTGTCCCTGTAGTTTTGAAATTCTACCCCAATATGGCACACCTGATACTACTAATTAACAGCTTAATGACATCTCTAGCAGTTGAAAGAGCTGTGCTTTGTTCGGTTTGGAGAGAACAGCTACAGGATGGTACACCTCCAGGAATGGGGTTGGGCAGCCCCGTTCGAGACATTTAAAATGAGCTTGTGCACTAACAGAATGCGGGTCGGACAAAATGGCGGCGGCGAACAGAGTCTCTGACTCACACTTCCTCGGACGAGGACTCGCGGTCGGCCTTCATGCCCTCTGAAAGGCTGCCCTTAAACTTGTCCTCGTCCCTGCTGCGTCTGCGTCTGCGCAGCCTCTCCCGGGAAAGCGAGCGTCTGCGCATCCTCATCCGGCCCATCCGGTCCCTGTCCAGAGACCTGCGGCCGAGAGGAGAGAGGAGGAGCTCACACGGCGGGACGCAATTATGGGTCCTGTGGTAAATCCAGGGGGATCTCACACACTGTCTCGTGGGGCAAAATACAAAAGGAAAATAAAATTGACAAAGGAGTGGAAATTGCAGGGGGCGAGCATGATGGCTAGTTGTTTATAAAGGGAAAATATTACATTACATTATTGGCAGACGCCCTTATCCAGAGCGACGTACAGTATTAGACTAATCAGGAGACAATCCTCCCCTGGAGCAATGCGGGGTTAAGGGCCTAGCTCAAAGGCCCAACGGCTGTGCCGATCTTATTGTGGCTACACCGGGATTAGAACCACCAACCTTGTGTGTCCCAGTCATTTACCTTAACCACTACGCTACAGGCTGCCCCAATAATACTTAAGTATAGCAAAATAAACCCAACCATTCGGGTCAATAGATATCGCAGTATCAAAATATAATCAAATTAAATATCACATGCCAATTGCATAATCTTCTGTAAGCAGACCCAGAGGTTATTTTGGTGAATCGATATCACAAAAGCACTTGTTCTGATATCACAAATAAAAACACCCTAACATAAACTGAGGGATTGGGTCTGCCAGAATCCCTCAGAGCCTAGGGGACAGGTCTTAACCCTTTGAGTCCCAAGCCCAACACGAAGAGGCTTCGCCTAAATCCCAAGGGGTTTTGGCTGAGGTTGAGAAAATATTGTAGTGTCTTAATACAGGGTCAATAGTATAGCAGTCATTTTGATTGGTAAAAGGTTGAGGGTGAGATGGTACAGTAGTTTCTCTTGGGACAGAAGGCGTTAATGAGGCTTGCGGGTCCAGCGGTCTCACCTCCTCCTGAACGGGGAGCGGCTGCGTCTGCGAGGGGAGCGTCTCATTGGGGAGCGGGACCTCCGCCTGAGGGGCGAGCGGCTGAGCCTGCGCCGGGCCAGCGGTGGGCTCCCGTCTCGAGACCGGTCCCGCCTCGCCCCGGACTCGTCCCGCGACCGCATCCTGAGGGACACACACACGGATCAGATTACACTGTACTGTCCTTCTGCTGCCACTGTCCATACAGTACAACACAATTAGTATATATGTGGATACAGCCAGCCTCGACAAACTAATAATAAATAAAGAAATAAATAGTGTGCTCAAATTTATTTGGGAGAAAATGCATGTTTTCCAGTAAATTTTCTCGGAGACGTGATATTTCTATTATTTAACGGAGAAATGAACTGAACGTGTAGCCCAAGGAGAAGTCGTCTGAGAAAAAAAGAGGACAAAGACAGTAACGCTAAATTTGCTACATCGAGGTGTTTAACAACAACACCACAGATTTGGTCAATCCCCTCAAAAAATCAGCACAGGCAAGAAGCAAGTGATGAAACCAATCAAGGAAGCGCAGCCCTGAAGGATTCCTCATTCTACCAAATTCAAATTACACCGCAGCGAACTACCGTTGCTGGTTCACTGCAAACTATGAACCAGTTCGTTCTTTTGTTTTTTTTATTAAAACATAAACACCTGAACTAGGCTATATGCATGTTAACAGCACACATGGTTATTTTTAAAAACTTTTACTGGATATAGCAAAGCTAAAACACTATGGGCCTACACTGGGATGCAGCATACACTGTTAGGTCTATACTATTCAAACCACTGTTCAACACTGAATATTAAATCCAGACTGTGCAAACAGCCACATGATAACGGATAAGCACAGCACATCAATAAGCACCGTCTCTTGTTAGCAGAGATTAAACAGTGCTGCCAGACAACACTGCCCTGCTACTCAAATGAGTCAAGTTAACTGATTATCACTGTTCATCTCATCACAGTAAAAACCATATTCAGACGGGACTAGTTTTCAGGACAATGTGTAGAAAGTAGTTATCACAGGACATCTGTAGTATAAATAACCAATTCAAACAGGATAAGAGGTCTCAGTAATTGGTCTCCAAAATGACAGAAATGGGTAGCCAAGCATGGCTTTCAGAGCAAAGAAACCTTGAAATTGGAGTAGAGAAGATGCCTTGGGTCTTCTTTTGGTGTGGGAAGAACGCCTCTACCAACAACAATTTGAAAACATGGTATACAAGCAGACCGTTTGGGAAGGAATATTTTACCTGACAAATATCCCTCAGTAAGGGGAAGCCTTCGGGGACTCCACTAAATCTAAAAAACGTTTCGTATTTAACTTACCTACAATAACTTCCCTGCCAAAAATGTCTATTCGGACTGGACTAGTTTTACATGGGAATGCTCTTCCAGGGCAAATTACAGTCGGTAAAAGAGGCCAGGATTTTTACTGCCGAGTCTGTAATAATCACTGAGATGGAGTATTTGGACAGGACTAAAATTACGGACATTCTCTGGTAATGAGGTACATTACTCTGCCTCCCCCGGTAAAACTAAAGTTGTACGAATAGGGCTAAAGACAACATCAACTGCCGTGCCTGTTCCATAAGCACTGATAAGAGCCCATCAAGATAACAAGCATGCCTAAAAATAACTACCAAAAATGTAATGTTTACTGTAACTGTGACCCAGAGGTGAATATTTCAACAGAGAACACTGATTTTGGACATGTACTTCATGTACAGTGGGGCAGCATGTAAACAGCGCATCCCTGATGAAGCAAGCCCTGGGAAAGAACTTGCTTCATTGTCAAAACCGACGTGCTGCCAACCGACAGCGCGCCGATTCTAAAATTAAGACACCCGGGTCTAGGTGGGTTGTTTAGCCCCTCAAGGGAATTCAAGGCGCCTTTGCTAGAATGACAATCCATCCTGCTCCCCTGCCATCAAAGATCACATTTCAGCTCCTCATCTGAATTCTACTGAAGCCAGAATCCACCCACACTTTTATCACTCCTGAATTAGTCTAGTGCAGGTGACACTGCTGGGTGGAAAAAATACACAAAAAAAAACAAACACTGCTGGAGAAAAACAAATGCTACCCCGAAGGCTCGGCTAGGAATAATGAAGCAATTCCACCGGGGCCAGGAAGAGCCGACTCCTCTGAGGGAGCTGGAAGAAAGTAAAACAGCCCTCACCTTGTTGGGGAGGGGCGCTGACGGTCCGCCTCTCTGCGCTTGCGGTCCAGTGACCGGCTGCGCGCCCTTCTGACTGGGGACTTGGTGCGAACGGGCGAGTGGCTCTTTTTGGCAGTCCTCTCGGGGGCCGGCGGGGAGCGCCGGTCCCTCCTGCGGGGGGAGGCGCTCCGTCTCGGCTGGGCGCTGCTGGCCCTCCGGCGCCCCGGGGAGCGGTTCTCCTTCCCCGACGACGCGTCCTTGGAAGGGGACTTGGGCGGTTTCTTGTCGCGGTCCCTCTCGGCCTCGGGCTGCCGGGGTTTCCCGTCTCTGGACTTGGAGCGCCGTCGCTCGGGCGACCGGGACCTGCGGCCGCCATGCTCGCGGCTCTGGCTCTCGTCCGCCGGCGGCTGGGGCGACGACCTTCGACCTCCGGCCCGGCTCTTCTGCCCCCCTGCCTCGCCCTGCGGGGACGGCGACCGCCGGGTCCTGTCCGTGGAGGACCGGCGCCTCGCGGCTGGGGACTTGGACTTCCTGGCTCGGTCCTTGGAGCGGGCGGGGCTGCGGGAGCGCTGCTTCCTGTCCTTGGAGCGGCTGCGGCCCCTCGCACGCTCCTTAGCGTTAGCCACGTTAGCCGCCTTCGCTCCGCTCTTCCCCTTCTTCTCCTCGGGCTTGTGCGGCTTGCCGCCCCGGTCCTTCGACCTGCTCCGGCTGCGGCGCTTGGAGCCAGGCTTGCCGGCGTCCGTGGACTCCCGGCGGGGCTTGGTGTCCTTGGCGGCCTGTGGGGCCGCACCGTGGCTCTTGGGGGCGAGGAGCTTCCCCGCTGCGCCCCTCTGCCGCTGCTCCCCGTTCCGCGCCCGCTCCAGGACCTCGCCGCTCTCCTCCGAGCCCGAGTTATAGCCCTGCAGGATGAGGCCCATGCCCGACTGCACCTTCCCCTCCATCAGCTCGCTGTCCAACTCGGCCTTGATCATGGCCCTCTGCTTCTCCAGGTCCTCCAGCACCGCCATGTCGTCCAGCTTGGGCCGCTTGGCGGCGGGGGAACCGTCCCCTTTGCCCTTGGGGACATGGGAGGAGCTGTTGGTGGCTGGCGCGGAAGCGCCATCCTTGCGCTTGTGCTTCTTGTGCTTGTGGCGGTGCTTGTGTCTGCGGTCCTTCTCCTCGGAGGACGAGCGTTTGTGCTTCTTGTGCTTGCTGCGGTGCTTGTGTTTCTTCTTCTTGCGTTTGCTGCTGCCGCCCCCGCCACTGTGCTTCGGCCCCTCCTCCGGCTTGGCGCCGCTCTCCTCTTCCTCCTCGTCTTCTTCATCTTCCTCTCCAGACATGTCCCCATTCTCTTCCTCTTTCCCAGTCTTCTCCGGATCCCCCACATCCTCCTTCCTGTAAGGACAGAGAAACAACATAGTTACTCGCTCTGGCAAGTAACTGTACTTTACACGTTGCAAATGATTCAGTGGAAATATCCACTTAGTTTCTTTTATCCACAACTAATGCTAGCATTGATCCTAAAGTTTTACATCCAACAGCAATTTTAAAGATTAAAACTGCTGCTTTACCTTGTATCACTAAAATCAAATCACGTGTCGGTTGCTAGTAAAAAATTGTTAAAATTTCTTACTGTGAACAAAAGCAGCATTACTAGTGACCACTAGTTTATATTTTTGAAGGGATTTCCAATAAGATAAATCACAAGCATTACGCATATCAACTACCTGACAAGAGGTTGCACTTATTTAAACAGTAAAGTTACTACACACGAGAATTTTCAGGGTTAAAAGTTGTGGTCGATGTTGCTAGCGTTAGCCATTGCATAATAACGCCAGATATCTTAAGCTAATCCGCACATGGCATCTGCAAAAAACAACTAAAAAGATTATCGGAAATAAATGAATTCCGTATTTAACCATTTCCAGACGAGAAGAGCACAAAGGCCATACCCTGTTCTCGTCCGAGATTTTGGCGACGTTGCCTAGACAGCAAACTTAAACAACAACGCCAGCTAGCTAATGCTAGCTAGCCTCAAAGTAACGTAACGTTAATTGAGGCCTTACGATGAAATAACAAAGGTTCATTTCTAGTTGGCTAAGTTGGCTAGCTAGCATTACAGGGCCATTTCTTGCTCGTTGCCTAAAAGCACAACCAAGTTACTGGTACCAACATGTTACAGCAAATTATACAAACCAAGGTAATAACACATTAACGACGGCTGACCTTATCCGCTTTCTACCTTTAAAACAAACAAATGACCACAAAAGCTAACATGAACGCGTAGTTGTAACCAAAGTAACACGCATGCTTCCTGGACAACCACTAACGTTAGTGTTAGCTAACGTTAGATGGCTTGCTAGCTAATTATATAACAACGGCATACATAAGAAGGCTACCCCGGTGGCTGGTTGACTAGCTAGAAAATAATCCTGCGTTCGATGGAAACAATTTGGCAGTTCGTCGAAAAAAATCAAAAGTTAACTTAGCAGGGTAAGTTACCGGGAACGTGCGTTTGCTTTGAGTCGAATAATACACCTGCCAAAAGCATGTGGCTAACCAGCGGTGGAAACTGACATTAGGAGCTATCAGGTAGCATTGCCAATTAAGTTATAGTCTGTAGCCTAAACTTAACTTACAAGTTGACAACCTCAACCAATCCTAACGATTAATGGAGCGCATCCAGGCAGATCTTAGCCAGCATCGACGAGCTTACAGTCAAGCTGCCATCATTTTACATTAGCTAACGTTAGCTAGTTTGCGTATTAGGCTAACATTAGCGATATAGCTAGCCAATAGAACTAACTTGCTAGCTATAGTTAGCTAGCTAGCTAGCTAGTAACGTTAGCCAACTACTTTTTATTTTGAGACACTGGTTTACCATAATACTGCGTAACAGCCACAAAGGCAAGCCATCTCATCGTACACGACAAAATTAAATGCAAGTTTATGAAATGGAATGAAAAAAGTATTTCTTACTCCTGTCCTTTCCCGCTATCTTGGCTATTGCTGCACACCTCAGTGTCCATGTCGGCCATTTTCATCGGCTCGCGAATCCCTTGTTGCTTGCTCTGCACATGCGCAATGAGGGAGCTAGGAAACTGAACAGAACCAAATATTTTACGGGATTGAGGAACTAGCCTACATCAGTTCAAAATCATTCGAAATAGACTAAACAGTTTACATCAATTATGATCAATTATCACATTCATTATCACTTTAAGTCTCACATTTGTCAAATGTGTAAGTGCAAATGGGGCACAGTGTCTACTCCCTAAATACTGCTACGTTGACCCCTCATACAGCACCCATCACTGCACTGGGATTTATTTGAACAGAGGGAAGATCACCCCCTACTGGCCCAACACCACGTCCAGCAGCAATTGGAACTGACAGAAGGCTCCAGTGCAATGAGCTTGCATGAAAAATATTTTTCGTTGAATCAATCCCATGTTTAATTATTTCAGCCACTAGAGGGGGCAAGCAGCCCAAGATTGAGATGCGGTGATGGGGGATGAACATCAACAGCAAAATTGATCATTTAAAGTTTTGCTAAAATACATTTCATTTGTTGAGAAAATGTTCACTTCCTTCTTTTAAGTGAAAGATTATTTCACTACCAGACTATTCATCATGAAATACTATTGTACATTGGACTCTGACAATTCAAAGATGGAACCTTGTGAACTGTCAGTGAGCATTGTGGAGATACAGCAGTTAGGTGGTTCAATTAAACCCTCCTTTGACTGCTTTTGAGGTCATCAATCAAAACATGGTGACCACCGGGACAGCTAATTGAACAGAGGACTGTTTGAACCACAGAGAATGGATCTGTGATTGCATTACTTTTACAATGTTTGCGGCTTGGTATTGTAGTATATGGGACTAGGCAGTTCAGCCAATCACAATAGCCTGTAGGTTGGAGGCTAGGCAGGATATTGGTGGGCGGGACTGCCGTTGCATTATTGCGTGCCTGCGTGCACTTAGGTTGTACTGCCTGAAGGAAGAAGTAAAAGACCTCTCAGTTCAAGAGTATCCTGTCCTGAGGGTCCACATACTGAATTTCCAGAGTGTTATATATCTCCAACGCATCCTCACCTATGCAGTGCAGCAACACAGCGATCCTTCTAGCTTCGGATTCGGCATTTAGCCCACTGGCTAAGAGATACAAGTTCAGTCTTTTTCCTATTTCCGCCAGTTTTCAGCAAGGTTACCAGTGAGTGACAACGGTGACGGAGGTGTGAACGACTGCATCGTCAAGGTCTTTTGTGTACTCACACCAATATTAGCATAAGAAGCCCAGTCGTTGCTGTAGCGCGCTGGTGAAGTCCGCGATCTCACTCATGCAGCTAACTTCGGTAGCTAACACTGGAAACGTTCCCACCTTACCAGACGATAAATAGTCGTTTGTACTCCAGCTTCTGACACCATGTAGTGTGCTTTGTAATGCACATGAATGAAGAACTCGGAAACGGAGACAGGATACTCTTGAAGTGAGAGGTCTTTTACTCCTGTCTCCGTTTCCGAGTTCTTCATTCGTTCACACCTCCGTCACCGTTGCAGGAAATTCAGTATGTGGACCCTCAGGACAGGAAACTCAAGGAGGTATTAAAGGCGTTTGAGATTTACTGTGCACCACGAAGGAATACTGTTTTTGAAAGGCATCAGTTCTGGGCACACCAGTTTAATGGACATGCAGGTATTGACAAGTTTGTCACTGAACTTAGGCAGAGAGCGCGCAACTGTGAGTTCAAAGAGACTGAGGACCTCATGTTAAGGGACAAGATTGTATTCAGTGTGACGGATGGAAGAGTTAGAGAGAAGTTACTCTCCATTTCAGATTTGACCTTAGCTAAGGCCATTGATATATGCCGCGCAAAAGAAGTCACAACAGCGCAGGCTAAAGCCATGTCAGCTAGCAGTGGTGCAGAGCAGTTTGTGCACGTTGTGGACAAAAATCCCAGAACTCAGCCTCACAAGCAAGCCGTTCGCTCAACCAGTGAGCAGCACGCAAAGTCATGTGATAGATGTGGAAAAACACACAGACCCAGAAACTGTCCCGCATTTAATGTTGAATGTAGGAAATGTGGTAAGCGAAACCATTTTGCGGCAATGTGTAGGTCTGGAGCAAGTGTTGCACCGATCGAGACAGAGGCCATGGGTGTAGATACGCTGTTTATAGGCGCTGTCACACAAGCCCCGGCACGATCGAGAGACACTGGCTGGTACACAGACCTGTGTGTAGGGGGACAGATAGTGCACTTTAAGTTGGACACAGGGGCTGAGGCTAATGTACTCCCACAAGCAATAGCAGTCAAACTGCCAAAACCAGGAAAAGTGGAAAAGACGGGGACTGTACTCATAGCCTATGGAGGCACTCGCATCACACCCAAAGGTGTAATGTCTGTGCAGGTGCAGACCTGGCACAAACAGGCCCGCTTGCAGTTTTATGTCACAGACGCATCTGACACACCACTACTAGGCAGGGAGGCCTGTGTGCAGCTTGACCTCATCAGAAAAGTGGAGACATTAGCATGCCGCCAAACGCCACCCCGCACCAAAGAGGAGTTGCTCAAGCGCTATGCCTCTGTGTTCAAGGGCCTTGGCAAATTCCCAGGAGAGCACCACATCTATCTAGATCCAAAGGTCCCACCTGTTGTCCATGGGTGCAGGAAAATCCCTTTTGCGGTGTTGGACAGGCTGAAGGAGACACTGGATACTCAAGAGCAGAGGGGTGTGTGTCGTAAAGTAACGAAACCGACACCATGGGTTAGCAGCCTAGTGATAACTGAGAAAAAGAATGGTACCCTAAGGGTGTGTTTGGACCCTAGAGACCTAAATAAAGCAGTGCAGTGACAACACTACTCCATACCAACGCCTGAGGATGTGCAGTGCAGATTAGCAGGCAAGAAAATTTTCACCATTCTCGATTAAAAGGACGGCTACTGGCAGGTGAAATTGGATGAGGAATCAGCTGATCTGTGCACGTTTAACACCCCGTGGGGCAGGTACCAGTTCACACGCCTACCTTTTGGCATCAAAAGTGCCAGTGAGGTGTTCCAACAGATTAACTCTGAGGGTTTTGGTGACATTAGGGGAGTGCATATCATTGCAGATGACATGATCATAGCGGCAGCTACAAAGGAAGAGCATGACCACATTCTACAGCAGGTGATGGACAGAGCGACCAGGCTGAATATGAAGTTCAATGCTGACAAGATACAGTACATGGTGAGTGAAGTCACATACATGGGGCACGTCATCAGCGCAGACGGGGTCAGGGCAGACCACTCCAAGGTGGCAGCGATCACACAGATGCCCCCTCCAGAGGACAAAAAGGGTCTACAGAGGCTGCTGGGCATGACGCGGTTCCTAGCCCAGTACATCCCAGACGAGGCCACACTCACTGCACCATTGAGGACACTACTCAGAAAGGATGTCATATGGCAGTGGCACCCAGAACACCAAGCAGCACTAGACAGACTGAAAGCAGCGATCTCCAGTGCGCCACTGCTGAAGTTCTTCAACCCGCACGCCTACAGAGAATGCTTCTCCAGATACAGAAGTATGACATTCACATAGTCTACACCCCTGGCAAGGACATGATGGTGGCCGACACGCTCTCCAGGGCCGTGCTCCCAACAACCACACACGAGGACTGTGATCTTGGAGACGAAAAGGTCATTTATGCAGTCACAACGAGAGAGCCACTGGACTGTGTTGTCATGGAGCAGCTGAAAGCAGCGATAGAGAGAGACAGTGAGATGCAGCTGTTAATTAAACTGCACAAAGAGGGGTGGCCAGACAGAAAGAGGAGCGTGCCACTAGCAGCACAGCCTTTCTGGCACGCCAGAGACAATATCTATATTGAAGATGGCCTACTCATGGTCAACCGCCGCATTATAATCCCAAGAGGCTTCAGAGCTGAGGTACTAAGGCGACTCCACACCGCCCACCAGGGCATCCAGCGATCCCTGGCACATGCTAGAGCCCTCATGTACTGGCCCAGGCTCTCTGAAGATGTCAGGATGAAGGTTGAATCATGCCCTTCATGTCAAGAAAAGCTGCCCGCCAACCAGAAGGAACCCCTCCTTCCTCATGAGGTGCCTGATACCCCATGGCAGAAAATAGCTGCTGATATATTTGAGTTCCAGGGACGCCCATTCCTCCTGATAGTGGATTATCTCTCCAAATATCCAGAAGTGCTGAGGCTGTCCGACAAGACATCAGGTACTGTCATAGCAAAGTTTAAGGCGGTCTTTGCAAGACATGGTATTCCCACTGAGCTAATTGCAGATCATGTCCCCTTTGCTAGTGTTGAAATGTCTCTGTTTGCAAAGGAGTGGGGCTTTAAGATAACACATTCCAGCCCAGCCTTTCCTCAGTCAAATGGATTGGCTGAGAGAACCATTCAGTCAGTGAAGAACATGCTCAAGTCCACAGCACAGACAGGTGTTGACCCTCACCTGGCTCTCCTGCACCTGCGAAACACACCGATTACAGGACTACGATACTCACCTGCACAACTACTCATGGGACGTGTCCTCTGTTCTGACCTACCTGCAAGCAAAGCAGCACTTAAACCTGTGACACCAGAGAATGTCCAGCAGGGCCTGAGACACAGACAGTTTCAGCAAAAGCAGAGCTATGACAAGTCGGCATTACCGCTGCCTTCATTCCGGGAGGGTGAGAGAGTGTGCATGGAGACAGCAAGAGGATGGCAGCCAGCAACAGTGGAGAGAGTCAGGGATGAGCCGAGATCGTATGACATCATCACACCTGCAGGGACACGGTACAGGAGGAACAGGAAACATCTCAGACCTGACAGAGTAGCCAGGTATGAAGACAATGAGGAAATCACTGGCTCTGATTCCGACCAGGAGATTGGGCAAGCACAAGACGTGACAAATGAGTCAAATGACAGACCGGAACCAGACCTGGTCACAGAGACTCAAGGTGGTCAGACAACCAGAGCAGGCAGGAGCACAAGGCTGCCAGCTAGGCTACAGGACTATATACTTGAGGACTATGTACTTGAGTAGTCAGTGGTACGTCCACACATTTTGAGTGATGTTAGGATCACAGTTCAATATGACTCTGTGGCAGTGTTTTTACCATGTAGGGCCGAATGTTGTTCATGTTAACATGTCTACAAAGGAAGAGCACAGTAATAAATTTGAAGTGCTTTGTTTACAAGTAGCTCTAGCTAAGAAGGGGGATGTAGTATATGGGACTAGGCAGTTCAGCCAATCACAATAGCCTGTAGGTTGGAGGCTAGGCAGGATATTGGTGGGCGGGACTGCCGTTGCATTATTGCATGCCTGCGTGCACTTAGGTTGTACTGCCTGAAGGAAGAAGTAAAAGACCTCTCACTTCAAGAGTATCCTGTCTCCGTTTCCGAGTTCTTCATTCATGTGCATTACAAAGCACACTACTGGTATACAGCTCTTGTATGAGTTCTTTTTTGCATAATTTCAGTCCTCCATCTATGCAGTTTGATTTTCCTAGGAGCATATCAGGTGAAGTTCATTGCTCAATAGTGCAGCAGCAGTTCACCACCAGGGACTTTAACTATTGCTCTAACCAGTGGCTATATTTTGTATAGTTCTGCTTGAATAACATTATATGACCTTCCTTGAAAATAAATTAGGGAAATTATCAGATTTGATTTTCATTAAATGAAGGTGAGCATATTCAGCCAGTACAATAACTGGTATTAGCATAATATGAAAGCCAAAATGGAAAATAAGTACATTATGTTCTGATGGAGCCTCCAAAGCTTCAATCGGGGTGGCCTGTAGTGTAGTGGTTAAGGTAAAGGAATGGGACACGCAAGGTTGGTGGTTCTAATCCTGGTGTAGCCACAATAAGATCCGCACAGCGGTTGGCCCCTTGAGCAAGGCCCTTAACCCTGCATTGCTCCAGGGGAAGATTGTCTCCTGCTTAGTCTAATCAACTGTATGTCGCTCTGGATAAGAGCGTCTGCCAAATGCCAATAATGTAATGTAATGTAATCTCTTACCATTTCGTAGGATACATCTGTCAGTACTTGGTATTTCGTCAGACGATTAATAATAATGATAGACGGACAAGTCAGTTATAATTTCCTCATTTGTCAATTCTTGTTAGTGGACTTTAATGAATGAAGTCAAATCTCTGCACTGAATATCTCTGATTAAGAGACGACTAGAGCTCAGTGAAGCAAGCATGTATAGTGTGTGGTGTGCAATTCAGAGGAAGGCACTTCAATGCGTCTTCGTGGTATAAGGACGGTATTCCATGGGGCCAAATACACAATGTATGGATTACGCAATATAATTTAAAAAGGCATTACAGCACTATGATAACTTTCATCTTCGCTATGTGACACTTTTTTTCCACAGGACTTTGATTCAGTATGCTCCCCTTGCAGCTGGATGTGGCATTATGGGAAATAATGGGAGCACACATGAGCGAACATCATGAGACTTGATGTAGTCAATATGTCCTGTTGTCAGCTGTATGATTAGTGATTAAAAGGAAGCTCAGGTTGGTTTACAGGAAAATCTGTGGCTGTTACTGTGGTAGTCCTCGACCAGTCATTGTGACTTTTATACTTTTATTTGCAAATATTACTATCAAAAATTGGCAAATACAAAGTGACACCTTGAAAACATTATCATTTCTGCACCACATAGTCAAACAGCTCACATGAACCGTAAGAGCAAAATATATAGGAAGAGAGAACAGAAAGATGAATTCAAATAAAAATGAAATGGTTTGCATATTAAGCTGAGAGTTCTTTCGAAAATGATTGTTATGTATTTATTTATTTCAGTGCATTTAGGAGAAAGATCAGCTCTATTTTAAGGTATGCTTTGGGAAATTGTCTTGCTGGAATGCTACGGCCAGATTTTCAGGCCAAAATTGCCTGAAACTAGGTGGAATCCATTATACCATTGATTTTAACCAGCGCCCCTGGACCGCTGGAACTAAAACAGACCCAAAACATCACTGACCCATCACCATATTTCACTGTGTTTGTTGTGCCTGTTTCAATGCCAAACATACCAATTCTGTATCTGACCAAAACGTTCAATTTCAGTCTCATTTGGGCTCATTTGGTAATTTAAAGTATGAACAAATGACTGTGTGCTAAAGACTTTGGTTTCACATTCCCAGATAAAGCTTACATTTTATGTAGTATAATATACCATTGATACAGTCTTCATTTCACAACTAGAACTGGGAAGACAACAAAAAGTTATTTTTGAGCGCCACTAATGCATTCACGGTTTCCCCAGCGTTGTTTGTTCCTCCTGAGAAAAGTGAGCAGACTTGGTGTTCAAGGGGCTGAAATGAAGGATCTTTCACACACTCTCTCAGAGGGAATACAACGGGGCAGCATATCCATGGCAACGGAAAGGGGTTAAATCAATGGGTGTGAAAAACTCCTTGGCGGGGAGTGCTTGCCCCTGTATTTGCTTTATGATGATTATTAAAGTCCGCTCCTGCAGTGGCCTCATTGTTCTCCGTATGGGAGATAGAGAGGATGGGGTTTTTAAACCTGATTGTTTTTCGGTGATGGATCTTTGCAATGGCTTCAGGGGTTAAGGCTATTTCAGAGAGTCATTGCACATTCGCTAATTAGCAGTCAGAGTGTGATGTGTGTTAATCAAGATCCTCACTAGGATAAGACTGATGGAGCTTCCTGGCCTGTTGTATTTGGCCACACCTGTGACTTACCTTTTTTCTCTCACACTCTCGGTATCGTTCCCTCTCTTTATTTTGATCTTGCAGCAGTTCCGAAGTGTTCCTTCTGCAGAGATGGATAGCAGGCAGAATTGCAGTAAATCTGGTTCCTGTGGGCGAGAGGTCCTTCAAATCCCTTCAACGTTCACCATTTACAGGCATTGCTGATCAGTGAATTTGGTCCTCAGCAAGCAACCTTTTTTAAGGTCACTACAACTTGGTCTCTTCCCATTATGGCAAACTGCAACAACAAATATGATTATCTTCACTACGTCACATACCTCTGCATTGAAAAAGCTTACTTGAGCTTTTTATATCAGTTACCCAGTGGTTTGAATAATGGTTTTCTACTTTATTCACTAGTATCCAAAAAGGATGGAAGACACAACATTTTTACATGCTGGGAGAATTTATCCTACTTTGAAACTTTTTAAGTTAAATAAAGTGTGTAAGATCTGTAATGTTACCTGGCCATTTAAATGTTTAATCCTGTGTAAACGGGCATATTTCCTACATTTTATGTGGAAGTTAAAATCTAATTAAAAACCTGTTTTAACATAGCCGACAGAAGAATATGCAGTATTTATTAGAGATTTTATGGCCTTAATATTGCCTCTGAAGCCTAATGCTGTCTAAGCACTGTACCCATCTCAGCAATCACCATTAAGCTTATAGGCCCTGTTAGGTTTACACCTCAAGCATCTCCTTCATGAAGACATCAGTAGTGCAGGAGAAACTGAGTAACTAACACCTCATATAACTTTTGGTCTCTGAGGCTAATGCTTAAAAATGTGTGTCACACGCCATGACACATGGAGGGTAGATGAGCTGGACAAAAGGAGATTTGGAAATTCTGGATTGCACCAGTGTTTTATTATTGAGTCCGGACCAGCGAAGGGAGAGAGAGCGAGTGCGATTCTCAAAATAAACAAGACTTCATCCATCACCCAGGTCAAAATAATGAACTAAAATAACAAAGGCAAAAGTAATGAAATCAAACTGTTGATTTCGCTCTCTCATTTTTCAGCCCTGTCTCTCTTGAACACACCTCGCTTGTTCCTGGTTCCCCGGTCACACCCACCTACTGTGGAAAAGAGCACAAATCTTAACAGCCTGGACTATATTGAAACGTAGTCCAGTTGTGTGCCAACTTAACCAGTAGGCGTGGTCCTCAGATTTCCCTGCTTCCTTCCCGCAAACCGCCACATAGTTATTCTGAACATGCAATAGATAATAATGTGTAGTCTGAATTACATATTTACACTGATTGGTACGCTTACCACAGGATCATTCTCTGGCCAAATTACAATGGTCTGAATTCATACTGAGAGTCACCAAGTGCATTGCACAACTGTACAAATAGAGTCATGTGAAGTGAAATCAATTCTGACAACTTCTATTCCATTTCATGCGCCGACACGCGCATGAAACTGCATCCGACTGTTTCCTGCTATTTATTTATAAAAATAATCTGCCTTTTAGTATGCAGTCTGAGTCTGTGTAATAAATGAGCCATCGTCCCTTAAACGTAACAGCAGCTGTGAGTGCGGTGCCCTGTGGCTGCTGAGGTTGTGGGCTGTTTTTCTGTGGTCCTTCCCCATGCTGTTAGCAGCAGTGTTCTCATCCTGGGCCAGCACTAATGTTTGTGTTGGAGAGAGAGCGGAGGTTCAGCACTTGATGCATTTGTATGCGCGCCTCTCGCTATTTACAGTGTCAAACTGAGAGAGAGATGTCTGTTTGCTTTTTTCCTGGTGGGCAAGGGGAGAATAACAGCTCTTCTTTGGAGAAGGGGACCCCCTGCGACAGCTGGAGGGCGCAGAGCGCGGGATTTTGGGGGCACAGCCAGTCAGGAGCGCAGCACTGATACAGACAGGGCCAGCCAAATTCGCTATGCTTCCGTCGTGGGCCTCACATTTACGTGGAGTGGAGTTAGATGTGAGAGCAAAGGAGAGAGGGAAGAACATTCAGTCTCACTCCCGCTAAGACACGACGCAAGGCAAGGCCATTCCCCCGGATTGTGCTCTCTATCAACTGCTCAAATGATGCTCGTTAAGAAGAACCCCCATGGTGCCCCAGAGGCCCACAGCTCTGCTTTCTCTCATTAAATTTGATTCCCCCCAGCCTCCCCTTCTCCCTGTCAAGTCCCAAGCTTCTCTCACTGCAGCCCCAGCTCGAAGGCTTGAAAATTGCAAAACCTGGCCCCCCTCCCCCTTTCAGACTGCAATGGACTCGCAGGTCATTCTCACAGACAAATTCCACAATCTGCTCCTCCTGAAATCTGCATATGCAAATAAACCGACTTCATTGTTTTGGTTTATCTCGTCTACCCAGCATATGTGACAAGCTAGCAATGGTTAACGTCGTTAAATGGGGAAGGTCCCAAAACAAAAGCTCTTTTCAGATATTTGACCGTAAATAGGGCAGCCATATTTCTCATAATAATAGTAATAGTAATGCGCAAATAATACTTTTTGTTTGTTTGAATGAAGGGGGTGAGCCGCTTGGATTTAAAACTGTCCTGTAAACATGTAAACCTGTAAACGGCTTGGTATGTGAAGGTAACAAACTGAAACTGGAAGATGCTCGCTTTCTTTTCTGCTACTCATTGAGAAGATCAGATGAATCAAACGTGCAGTGATAAATCAAACGTGCAGTGATAGGCATGCCAAAGGCAGACTCATAACCATCACACTCCCACTTCTTAAGGATGAAAAACACTTTTTAGACAGTATCAGGAGGCCCATACACATACACTTGAAGTAATCCGGGCTTGGTGCTTATTTGCCATTGTCTTCCCTTGTGAATGGCAACGAGCTGTTTTTCACTCTCTCTGTGGGCCCAGTGATAAATCTCCCAGTGGGTGAGGACCTCTCCACTGGCCCTGCCTTCAGCTGCTCAGAGGCCGGGGGGTTCGGAGTGAAAAACCGCCTTTTCACACATCGCCGGGCTCACACCTGGCGGTTTGTGGGGTAAATCCACTTGTTTTCCCTCTGCAGGCAATGGGAATTGTGAATGCAGGGAGCCCTCTCTCAACCCACACACATCGCCAGCTTAGGAAATGTGAGAATGGATTCTGAATTCTTATGTTGTTGTGCTAATTGCATTACAGTATTTCTGTATGTCGTGTGTCTATGTGTTCAATGCACAGATAGCTAACACAGAGAGTGTATGTGTGTGTGTGTGTGTGTGTGTGTGTGTGTGTGTGTGTATGTTTGGTGAGAGACAGTGAGCTTGAGAGAGAGAGAAACCAAGAGAGATGGAGAGATAAAATAAATACAGAAAAGAAAGAGGGTAAGTGGTGGTTGGATGGAATTTGCATGTGTGAGGAAGATGGTCTATTATGTGTGAGATTGAGACATTGATATTAATGTTCCTTCAGAGTTTTCTTCTTATTTGACATAATAGTTCTGCATTTGCTGAAAAATATGGAATAGAGATATAAAATAAATATGTATTTGAAATTATATCCATATAATGTGCCAGAAATCCAGTCCTCAACAGATGGCTATATCCTCAAATGAGAAACACAATATTAATCTAAATGGCTATAGACCACACACAAATAACTCCAGAGTGAATCAGAATCAATTAGCCATTAGCCATCACATTGCAAATGGCGCATTTTTGCAGTGTTCAATGTAGCCGTAAACGCCTGGTATCATTTTAATGACTAATACCCAAACGCAGCTTGAAATGTACAGTTACACACACATCCCAAGCTGTGGGATTTCAGGGCAAGCTGTGACATTAAGCGGTTTCTGAAATGGATCTCAGTACTTGCCAGCTTGGTGGGCCCCTATAAACACTTGTCTCGGAGGGGTTCCTGTCTGCAGAAGCCCAAGCTGTACACAGACGTCGCTCTGCAACAGGATGCCACAGCAGCAACAGCTGGAAATGCTAACTGCATGCATGTGGAAGAGACACCAATAAGCTGTGTCTTGGGGAAAAGAAAAGTTCCTCCAAGGAATACTTCTACTTTTCTTAATGGGAGACAGATATGGAAATGGTGCTGGGGCAGCATATAGCATTCTTTCACATTTATAGTGGCTTCCCACTGCTTTGGTGGACGCTTTATTCTCGTTGCTGGTTTTCCTCTATTTATATAACTGGCTAAATAAAATGAGTAAGCAGTTAGGATTTCCCTCTGCAAACCTGAGAAGGGACTGCTTATTTGAGCATAAGGTAAAAATGGTTTTCAGATCTGCAAATGTCACTGCAATCATGAAAATACTGGCATGTTTCCAAACCTTTAGCCATAGAAACCCAATGCCTGGAGGCAATCGTAACTGAAACAGAAATTCCGATATTACCATAATCACTGCATGCATATCACTAACTTTTATATTATACATTTTAGACTGTACATGATTGGCTGGTGCCAATTAGTGCTATGAAAGCTATCAATGCCACTGATAACTTTTTTGTGGTATTTTCTTTTTTAATACCAGCCAGTCTGTGTTTATTGCCGATGGGTTCTGAACTCTCAGTGAACAGAACTGAAAAGATAACGGGCAACGTTCTGTGAGAAAATAACACAAAGGGAATGTACAGCCTTATAAGGACCACTGACATTGTGTGGGCTTGGTAAAATCCATCAGACCTCTTCCTTTTGCTGGAAATGTAGAAATTCCAAGTACATTTTCAGCTCCCGTTGGATGTGATGTGCTCCATGTCACTGGCCAGTCTCACTCACTCTCAATATAATAATACTGCATGCTGAGTCAAAGAGGTATGTTTTGGATGCAGGAAGTGGCCACAACTTCCAACAGTGGATAGATCAATAAAATGCAATAACACTGAATTATGGTCATGCTCCTCCTTTGAAAGATTGTGCATTGCATGAATATTTCATATTTTGACTGTGTCTAAAATCATTATTTGAAATGGAGTGCATTACTACATGCAGAATATTTAAACAGCATTTGAATAGAAGCAATTCCATCCTCTGGGTTTCCATCAATAGATCTGGGTTATATATACATCCAGTGTGCTAACCAGAGCGCTGCTCTGTATTATTCAATTCCAGTGCTGTAAGACAGTATCACATCTAGGGTGCTCTCGTCGAACTGTTCCACGAAGTTCCCTCAGAAAAAAAGAATCTGAGAGTTCCACAGTGGTCCCTCGGTAAGATGGAAATATCTTATAGCAGTGGTAGCCAACCCTGTTCTTGGAGATCTACCATCCTGTATGTTTTCATTCATTAATTTGGCACACCTGACTCTATACTAATTAGCAGTTCAACAAGATGTGGTGTTGGAGTGAGAACCTACAGCAAACCTACAGCAAACCCAGGAACAGGGTTTGTTACCATTTTATAGGGTAAAAATATAGGTGGTAGTCTAATGGGGTGAGAGTGTTTGTATATGCTCTCTGGACAAATGTAAAGAATGACCATGGACCACTCTAGAAAAGTAGTAGATCAGCTCCTCCTCCCCACAGTCACGTGGGCTAATGAATAAATAAATACCCTGGGAAATTTACATCGTCAAGGTTAAGTTCCCACCCTCAATGCAAGAAACATGCGCTGCTGCAATGAAGCCACTCCCCCACTAGCATTAGCCACACATCCTCTTCCCAGGACAGGGCTCACTGGGAGGTCTGGTATACAGTTGTATTGAAAAAACACACACGCACACTATACCATCCTTGTCGATGTTTTATCCCAAGGATTTTATGGGTCCAACAGGGCAGCCATCTCCTGAAACTACCATCAGGAGAACCAGTCCTGGTTTAGGCTTGTTTGTACAACTGACTGATGACTGGGTTAGTCAATATGGCCTCAGCCAACCAGTTGAGAATTGGCTTCCCCCCATTTGTTCCTTGCAAGGTTTCTTCCTAGTTACCCACATAGGCAATTTTTCCTAGGGACCTTTGGTCTGGGTACGCTGTAACATATAGTATATGTCTAAATAAATTCATTTGATTTGAAAACTTCAGAAAAGACTTCTCACAACTTCCCTACGTTGCACTGTAGAGCAATTTTGCGAGAACATGGCATATTAGCTGAGAGGGTAACTGCATAGATAAAGTTGCAAGAATGGTTTATTTTATCTGGCAGGGTGACCATATGGGCAGCGCTGCAAGAATGTTACATGCTAGCTGATCACAGATGGACCTGCACAACAGAGTAAAGAGCATGTGATTTATTGGACATTATGAGAGAGGCCCTGTATTAATGGAATGTCTGATATCAGTGAAGCACAGACTTTAATCTCACACGAGCACCATAGCCTGTTCACTTTATAAATCAGAAATGCAGAAAGCAATATGGGACAGGGGAGCACTGAGTTATGATCAGGAGAATTTTCCCAAGGAGAGCAAGAGAAGATACCTTCTAATATTACCATACCAGGATATACAGTACAGTTGGGGGGGTGCTGGGCTTGAAGCAAGTTGGTCATTGGTGATGCTGAAATCATCAAATCACACAAAGGACGACTTGCACAAGTGGATGATTGTAATAAATAAATTATGTAATAAATGACAGCCACTATGATTGCCTATGACACAGCCAAAATTATTAGTTTAACCATGATTGTTTGGTGGGCCAGATTCCCTATTCCCGCATTACAACCAATTTCTTCCAGAAATAAAAGACTCAGCAATGAAATTGGGAATTTCAACCCCTGAGTGCTCTTACACATTAGGAGTATTTGCCAGCCTCCCTGACTAAAACCCCCTGATCAACAAACAAATTTAAAATTATAGCTATGGTGCCTTATTGTATTTGAAAAAGCAGTGTTGTTGGCCTTGGGTGGTGATTTTCCTTTGTCAGATGAGGTGAGGGTGTGGTGGGGAAAGAGGCGGCTTTTGTCTCAGTGTGAAGCAGTTTAAGTATCTTGTTTTTTGTCTGTTTTGAACACATTACCTTAGGTTAGCTTTTGTTTTAAAGACATGCAATTTTGGTTAGACTGTATTTCTCTTGTGGAAAAGCTTTCTTTGAAATACACCTCTGAAATATAAATATAAACAATATTAAAGGGCACACTTGATTCATTGACAGAATTGTTTGGTGAAATGCTGATTGTACTCTTCACTCTGCCATATGCCATATGCCAGTGGTTCCCAACCCTGGTCCTGGGGAACCCCTGTGTTTGCTGGTTTTTGTTCCAACCAGAGTTGCAATTGCAATTTAAACAAGCTGTTAAAAGGTGCTTTTCATGTTTAGAGGAATTAGTAAACTCTTATTGACCTCTTAAGCCTATGTCAGAAATAGCTATGTATGCCAGGAAGAATAAAACCCTATGTTCATACTTTGAATTCTTCATTATGTACCAAATTAGTTCATTTTAGTGGCCATGTGTCCACACTTTCACCAATTAGGAGCCTATTAATTCAACTCTGTCTTTAATGTGATCAGTTAAATTATTAGACCTATTTTATGCAATAAGCATGCATGTGAGACTGTTATTCTTCATGGAGTTCTTAGCTGTTTTGGACATAATGTGGTAAATAATCCCTTGAGACATGAAAAAAGTACCCAATTAAGAAAAAATAATATCTGGTTAAAATTCAGGGCTTGCAACTGTGGTTGGAAGGAAAACCAGTACACCCAGAATCGAGGTTGGGAACCACTGCCATAAGTCATTGTTGCTATTGTAGGGGAAAATTCACAGAACAAAAGATCTCCCTCCTAAAAGCATGATAAACAATCACAAGTCAAAATCAGACTCCACCTTGATGAGCAGGCTGGTTCCTCCAAAACGTTCGATGATTTATGCTAAAAGTGTATCAATATATCTGTATTAAAATATGATATGTACCCTGTATAGTTTCAAACTGATTAACTGCTGAATTGTGCTAGAATTACACAGTGAACCCATATGTAACTGGAGTTGAGTCTTAATGATTCATGCCAGAAGTGTATCTATATGTAAGTGGCTTATAATCAATATATCACATGTACGCTGCTTGTTATCCAATCAAATGAACCTAGAACATTAATTACAGCTGAGCTTATGAAAATGCAAGAAACCACAGTGAAAACTGTTGAAATGAGAGCAAAGAATGCAAAGAATGCAATGTACATTTACTCACTTAGAAGAGAATATTAATCAAATGTTTAATATGTCTGTATATTTTCAATGATTTACTACTTATAAGTTTGTGTTAGAAGTACATAAGTGACCCATGTGTAATCTAAAGTTGAGTAAAATAATTAAGATGAAGTGGAAAGTACCAAAAATGATTATTATGCTGCAAAAAGTACCAAAAATGATCTATAGGTCGTAGAAAGTTCTGGAAAAGATTATATACTGAATAGCACCGTGTTTTACATGATTCCTATGCTAATGATTCCATTTTGTTAAAAATACAGCCTACAAAGCAAGATGTATGTAATAAAATCCTTTTTTGTTTTGGAAATCAATAGGGCAATTCGCCACGATGGTTTCAGAACCGAGAAGGTAGCGCAGCCAAGTCAGCTGATGGTTGAGGAGGAGTTAAGATAAGAACAGTGTGGGTGATTGACCACAATGATGTTTTAACTGTGTATAAAATGGGTGTAAAAAGGACAGTCCAGGGCCATGTTTTCTGCTGAACTGGTCCGGCTTTATGCACTTGTGCTAAATAAAGTCTGATTTTCCTCAAGAGCTTGCTGCCATGGTGTCTTTTCCCTCGTGAAGATGTTTTTCGACAAATTGGAGATTTGGACTCTGTCGTTTCCTAGACACGACACTATAAGTATCGCCCCCTTTTCTTAACTCAAGCTTGAAAATCACATACCCGAAGTAAAATGGTTACTATGTTTGAACTGTTTTGGCTACAGGCATAATCTCTTCTGAACAGAAGCCATTTTGTTTTGTTTGTCGTACAGATGCTTGTGGCTGTGACTGGTGGGCTTAGAAACACAATGTTGCCACAGCCACAATGTTGGACAAATCCCCTTTCACATTTGATGGCAATATCACCAAAATTGAGCATTCTGTAATGCTAAGCTATGTCTAGCTGAGTTTCCAAACAGGCCACTTGGACTCCAAAAGGACATATCATCACTTTAATACCGTACCCCTAGCCAGTTGTATGCAGAGCAGCAGTTATACTGTTAACATAACAGTTGTGTGCACACAGAGGGGGCACTGCCTATAATGAGCAACTGCTTTACCAGTACTGGTCAGAGAACCTTGTACCGAGAGCCTATGCAAAACGTAGATGATATCTTTCCTATTTACCTATGAATATACATATGCATATTCCTATGTATGTTCCTGAGACTTTTGAAGAAGTACAGTCAGGTCCATAAATATTGGGACATCGACACAATTCTCCTCTTTTTGGCTCTATACACCACCACAATGGATTTGAAATGAAACGAACAAGATGTGCTTTAACTGCAGACTTTCAGCTTTAATTTGAGGGTATTTACATCCGAATCAGGTGAACGGTGTAGGAATGACAACAGTTTGTATATGTGCCTCCCACTTTTTAAGGGACCAAAAGTAATGGGACAAACTAACAATCATAAATCAAACTTTCACTTTTTAATACTTGGTTGCAAATCCTTTGCAGTCAATTACAGCCTGAAGTCTGGAACGCATAGACATCACCAGACCCTGATGATGCTCTGCCAGGCCTCTACTGCAACTGTCTTCAGTTCCTGCTTGTTCTTGGGGCATTTTCCCTTTAGTTTTGTCTTCAGCAAGTGAAATGCATGTTCAATCGGATTCAGGTCAGGTGATTGACTTGGCCATTGCATAACATTCCACTTCTTTGCCTTAAAAAACTCTTTGGTTGCTTTCGCAGTTTGCTTCGGGTCATTGTCCATCTGCACTGTGAAGCGCCGTCCAATGAGTTCTGAAGCATTTGGCTGAATATGAGCAGATAATATTGCCCGAAACACTTCAGAATTCATCCTGCTGCTTTTGTCAGCAGTCACATCATCAATAAATACAAGGGAACCAGTTCCATTGGCAGCCATACATGCCCACGCCATGACGCTACCACCACCATGCTTCATTGATGAGGTGGTATGTTTTGGATCATGAGCAGTTCCTTTCCTTCTCCATACTCTTCTCTTCCCATCATTCTGGTACAAGTTGATCTTTGTCTCATCTGTCCATAGGATGTTTTTCCAGAAATGTAAAGGCTTTTTTAGATGTTGTTTGGCAAACTCTAGTCTGGTCTTCCTGTTCTTGAGGCTCACCAATGGTTTACATCTTGTGGTGAACCCTCTGTATTCACTCTGGTGAAGTCTTCTCTTGATTGTTGACTTTGACACACATACACCTACCTCCTGGAGAGTGTGAGAGGGAAAGAATTCTTCTGTCATCCACCACAGTTGTTTTCCGTGGTCTTCCGGGTCTTTTGGTGTTGCTGAGCTTACCGGTGCGTTCTTTCTTTTTAAGAATGTTCCAAACAGTTGATTTGGCCACACCTAATGTTTTTGCTATCTCTCTGATGGGTTTGTTTTGATTTTTCAGCCTAATGATGGCTTGCTTCATTGATAGTGACAGCTCTTTGGATCTCATATTGAGAGTTGACAGCAACAGATTCCCAGTGCAAATAGCACACTTGAAATGAACTCTAGACCTTGTATCTGCTCCTTGTACATGAGATAATGAGGGAATAACACACACCTGGCCATGGAACAGCTGAGCAGCCAATTGTCCCATTACTTTTGGTCCCTTAAAAAGTGGGAGGCACATATAGAAACTGTTGTAATTCCTCCACCGTTCACCTGATTTGGATGTAAATACCCTCAAATTAAAGCTGAAAGTCTGCAGTTAAAGCATATCTTGTTCGTTTCATTTCAAATCCATTGTGGTGGTGTATAGAGCCAAAAAGAGGAGAAGTGTGTCGATGTCCCAATATTTATGGACCTGACGGTATGCAATGGCAAAGTGGACAAAAATTCATCCAGAGAAATTCTAAGTAAACAACGGACATTCTATCAATGTTTCTCAGAGTTACAGTAGCATGTTTTTGGAATGAAGAACTATCATGGATTTTGCTCGCAGGAGTCTTGCCATGAAAAAGATACTGGTTTTACCCTGATTCGTGACATCTGTGGATTTCGAAAACGCTAAAGAACAATTTCAGGTCAATGTTGCCTTAAGGGAGGATAATGTAATCCAATAAACTCTATCAACATCAAATCAATGAGTCTTATTCAGTTTATCGTGCTTGATTAATATTACATGACAGGAGAAAACCGATTTAAAAAAGCCTTCAAATCCAGTTGCTGTTTGATGTCATACAAGTTATATTTAATCACTTGCCTACATGAAGTATAGGAACTAGGAGGTATATGGTACTCAATTGGGCACCGCTGTTGTACTGTAAGTGCTTAACCAGAATTGTTTCAATAAAAATATCCAGCTATATAAATGGGTTATATGAAAATGTAATTTGTATAATTTGCGCTGCGTGAGAGCATCCGCTAAATGTTGAATTGTACTATTGATATTGCAAGTCTTCATGATTTTAGCAATTACAGTACTCCCGCTACAGTCACTTTCAAGTGAATCCTATTTGACTTGTAATTAAACAATACCCAATAGGTACTTCATTTAAAATGTATGTACATCTGCTTGTGATGATGTGAGATTAGATCATCTTCAACATCAGTTATGTGAATCAGATTACAAACCAAAACTTTCAAGCTTCGAAAGTAAACATATTGTGTACCCAATGTAGCCGTGTTCTGTCTGTGGACACAGGAAACAGCAATTATGTAGACTTTCAATCAGAGAAACATACGTTTTTTCTCCCTTTCTTCCTTTTCTTAATACTTGTGGCTATGACACAATTGACAAAAAAGTACAAACATTTCCTTGCTGCGCTTCCTTGTCTCTATATATGGTAAGCCTGTACAAACAAAAACATCCTGATTCCTAAATAAATGGCAGAGCAATAAGCATGCCCACTTCTGGTAGCCCACTGTTCCTTATGTTGAGTTTAAAATTACAAAACAAGCTGGTTCTGCACTAGACCATTCCTGGAAGCATGATATTAAAGTAACATTTTATGTATAGCTGAAATGCTATTTTTTGAGAAGGAGGCCATTCTTCCTCGAAAATTAGGACACAGATTAATGGTACTTCAACATGCCTTGAACACACAGGGTGTTTCATCTTAGAATACCAGCAAAAATCAATATATAGTATTTTTTAAAGGGAAGGTACACATAGCAAGCAGTTATACATATTACATAAGGATTTTAAAGATTTGAGATACATGTACTGTAAAGCTACGCATATAATTACATTATTGGCATTTGGCAGACGCTCTTATCCAGAGTGACATTTGATTAGACTAAGCAGGAGACAATCCTCCCCTGGAGCAATGCAGGGTTAAGGGCCTTGCTCAAGGGCCCAACGGCTGTGCAGATCTTATTGTGGCTACGCCTGAATTAGAACCACCAACCTTGCGTGTCCCAGTCATTTACCTTAACCACTACGCTTCAGGCCGCCCCATAATGTTCTATATGTATTGCTGTTTCATAAAATCAGCAGAAAATAAGAAAGACTGAAAATCTCAATTAGAACACATGGCAAATCCTTGACAGCACTTTCTCTGGGGTTGATTTATAAATGCTTTTTTAAAAATGAAATGAAGTTCGAAGTCCATTTTCATAGGTGTGTTGCATAATAATAGAAATACATACGATGTGTGACCTTTAAAACTATGAAAAGTTTATACTACATTCATCATGCTCAGGCGCAGCCTAAAGAAACTTTCAATGGAGTCATCTCACTTAAAGGAAACCTCTGGCATTTGGATAATTACTTAATTTACTTATCAGACTATGAATAAATAAATTAAAGTTCAAATTTTGAGCTCTATTTTTATTTGTATTTTTTATTTACTGCAAAAGTAGGGTCTTATCCAGTCTTAAATTTCCTGGGCACTGCCATATTTGCAAGTTTGCAAAGCAAATTCTTGCAAGCAAGAATCTCAGTCTGTACTGTGTGATAAATAAATCCAGAGAATGTGTCTAGTTGGACATAAAAGGCATTTATGAATCTTCCTCCCAACGTTTATTGCCTTTGTGTGTTCTTGGTATGTCAAACTAAATACTTACAGGTGAATTTACATTGCTGCTGTTTCTTAATGCACTTATTGCCTATTACCAAGAAAACATACAACTATGGAGCATTCAAAGCACTGAGCTCTGTGTACTGTAACCCCTGGGCAAAGGTGTTGGAGGCAAGGAGAAGCCCAGCAGCTGATGTCCCTCAGCCCAACCACAGTTCGCTGTGGAAAGGAGCATGTTGCTTGTGTGGGAATGGATGTTTAAAAGCCCCAGGCCGAGGCAGCGGAACAATCAAGACGCCATAAAACATGCGCCTCAGCAGATGCTCGCATCACCGCCAAAGTCTATTACAGGATCGTGGATGAACAGACGACAGTCGGCCGCCAGCTTGCCTTCCCGCCCCACCTTTCACACGCGGCGAGGGAGGCTCCGCGGTCGGCCCCGCTCCCGAGAAGGCCTCTGAAGGCAGGCGCCCCCTCGTCTGCACACATCCAGGAAGGGCTTTGTCTTCACGCGCGTGCAGAGTTATGGCTTCGGCTGACTTTGTTTGCGGCGCAGACTATAGGAGTAATGGCCTGGGATGGCCGTTCCTCCGAAAGGCACCAGAGAAATGGCTGCCTCGGCTAAAGGCAGATGTTCTTTGTTCTCTGACAGATGCTTCCTTTGTCCTTTCCTTTGCTCCCCTTTCTTCTTTTTATTTTTATGGTGTTCCGCCGTGTGGACCGCGAACGTGGCAGGAGCCTGCCCAGGGTCCGCGCGAAGAAGGTGGAAGGTTTGGGAAGCACGCCCCGAGCATATGGCCTTGTCCGAGATGAGGGATTTATTCGGATGCTGGGGATTGTGATACAAGGATCTGGCAGATTTATTCCTGTGGCGTCCCGTATTAATTTTGTGTGTCCTGTTGGATGGGCTAAAATCGTGGGCACATGTTCAGGGGACAAATGGTAAACTGCCAAAGAAAACTCTGAGCAGAGAGGAATCCTGCTTGACATACTAGCCTGAGGTTTTGCGCTGGTACACAAAGGCACTGCTTTGCTTACAATATGAAAAAACGGCTTTTATTAAATAGTAAAGGAATGTTAGCAGCAAAGACAGTTTTAAAAGTGTGATTGTGAGTTTTCCATGCCTTTAGATGTACATTCTCTCAATACAGATATTTACCATTTGTTTCAACATGTCTGCCCTAATGGTACCCAAGATCAAGATGTGATTGTGTAGTTTCTGTAGATGTGATTAGTAGTTTTAATTTAATTTAATTATCTTTCTCACATTCATCATTGCTCACCTGGATACCAGGAGGATTCCTGTTGTTCCTGTGGATTCCTGTTGTCAATTCAAAAACTTTTCTTCTGAAGAAAAATGGGAAAATGGTTCCAGCATCTCTGCAGCATAACACAGATCAAACAGTTGAGTTAGATGCATAAATCAAAGGGTAGGGGAGGTGGAGGCAGTGGTATATACATGCCTCTTAGCGTGCCTGTGTCCTTCTCAAAGAGTTACAGTGTTTTCTAGACCACTGTCTGGGCTCAGTAGAAGTGAAATACAGTTTGATTAAACAGGGGAATGGCGGTAAACCCGCCTGATATTTTATAGCTGAGTAGCTCGGACCTGTGAGAGATTCACTGCCACGTTTTCATGCCAGGACGGGAAAGTGGCAGGCTGTCCATGCAATGGGGACTGCAGTATATCTACATCAAATGTGGCATAATCATTGCAAAATACAAAAAGAGCTGACTTGACTCTGAGACGCATGAATATATCATTGCAGAAATCATTGAGGGTTATAGGACCCCTAAGGGCAGGGTGGGATTTTGGAAGGACACAGAGAAAGCAAATCATCACTAATGCTGTGTCTGTGATTGTCTTTGGATTATGAGCTAAGACAAAAGATACTGAGAACAAGGTGATGCATGAAACCTCTGCAAGCACATTCAGCCATTTTATTTTGCTGTACCACAAGAAGATGAAGGTGCATTCAATACAAAGAAATGCGCATTAATATTCTTTTCAAGCCATTGGATTGCAGCACACCTTTGGCAAGAGTGAATTGTCAAAGGTAAGATTTACACTGCTGTTTTCTGAGAAAAATGGCCAGATTGGAGGATAGAGGAACCTCTTGGTGTTTGGTATCCAGCTTGTATTAAAAGCAAGGAATGCTTAGAAATGATGGATCCTGTGGATCAGTCTTCAGTCTACGGCATTTAAACAGTGAAAGGTGTGTTGGGGAAGGGCTCCACTGGCTGTCAAGCAGTTGGCAGGGTTCAGACATCAATCCTGGTCTCCTCACTGTTGGAGCCATTTTAAAAGGCCAGCAGGTAGGTGAGAAACAGCAGTGCAAACCGCAGACAGATGCCTTCACTTCCCTCTTGTCTAATGCATAGGTTGGGACTTTTACAGGCCTTGTAAAAATGGCTCAAACTGTATTGAAGCAGTTTTTCCTCAGTGCCTGCTTCACACATCTCCAACAAATGGAATTTTCAATTCGTCAGGAACTTTACCTTGAGCCCAGATGTATTTGCCTGCTTTGAACCACAGGGCAATGAGCTGACAATCAGAAAACAATGGGGCCACCTTCAAACCAGTACAAAGGGTAAAGAGGACATGGACACATACTGGACTTTATAATCAAACTACACCCAGTAGAACTTTGGTTCAATTCAAAGGTCAAATGCTTTTTTGTCAAGGATTTCATATGCAGTAAAGCATGCTGGGAGTCCCACGTTCGATTAATTAATGTTTCTGAATGTTTCTTGAATCTAGGCTGCTCCCCTTGCTGAACTCAGAAAGGGATGCATTTTACAGTTACCTGTGATTGTCTTTTAAATCCAGTCAGATGAACGAGTATGTGATTATGTAAGAGAATGGAAGATTCTCATATTCTCATATCTTCTCATTGTCATCATTTTACGAGTTATCCAAATGTTCTTAAAACAGCCCTAAAAACAACAAAGATTTTTCTTACCCAGTTGACATATTCAAAAACAACCTATGAATGAATCATCCAATGAATAGCAAGCTTTTATACAATTTAATCATCCATCAGTGAGTTTACAGGGAACAATACTTTCTCGGGCTAAGGTCACGTAATGTATCAAATAAAAGTGTCACATCTCATTCTATTTCAGTTTGTATGGCCCCACAAGTACTCGGGTGTAGTTAAGTTTATTGAAATACACTGAGGTGACATTACAGGAGATTTTCCATTCTATCCACGTTTCTCATTGCTCCCTTGAGGGCATGCATATGTAACAGCTTGTGACTTGCATTTTCAATGTACGTAGGGGAAGATTTGACTGCTTATTGTATTGCTTGCATTACACCCCAGTGCTGAATAAATGTGCTTTTGGATTTGATTAATAGTCTCACAGCATACCATGTATTGATGAACAGCAGAACGTTCAACAAATAATGAGCTGTGCGGCCATTTTATGGGACGATAATCAGTCATATCAAGTTGCATCTGTGACACATATGGGACACCTCTATGTAGAGGGGTTTTTAAAGGCTACATAAGCATTGTGTAACATTCAAGATGTCTGCATTATGCTTATAGACTGTAGATTATGTTTATGAATTGGTAAAGCATGGCCCTTTCTCATTTTCTTATTGACTTATGTCATGCACTGGCCACTCTAAGCTAAGGATGAGGCATTTACTAACAGGATAACAGCAAGCGTAACAATTGATTTTTAGCTCTGTAACTTTCAATCAAATGGTGCTTTTAATTTGCATATTTATGAGCTCCCTAGCTTATATGCTGCTCTTGCTATTAACAAATTGGTAGGACAATGATGGAGCTGGAAGGTGACGCTGTGGCTACTTATGGGGCAGCCTGTAGCCATGTGGTTAAGGTACCTGAGTGGGACCCGGAAAGTTGGCGGTTCAAGCCCCGGTGTAGCCATGATAAGATCTGCACAGCTGTTGGTCCCTTGAGCAAACCCCGCATTGCTCCAGGGGGGATTGTCCCCTGCTCAGTCTAATCAACTGTATGTTGCTCTGGATAAAAGTGTAAGCTGAATAACTGTATTATTAATAATGCATTCCAATTACCTAGCCACACATGATCTCAGCAGCTCTTCCCAAATGCAGTGCTAATGTGCTCTATTCTCTATTCCATTTAGGATAGAGCAATCAGCCATTCTGCATCTACAGCCCAAACTGCATCTAGTTTGTTACTTTATTGCCACGCCACTCATACTGCATATCTTCCACTGAGTATGTTTTCATCGTTGTCAGACCCGAGATAGCATCTAGTGATATTATATCATAAAATGGCTCGGCGAGCACCTGCGACCTTGCTTGGTCAATACAAGTTTTGAAAGATAAATTTAAATATAAACATATAAATAAATGACTTGCTCCTGTTTTTGGAGCGTATGAAAAATTGTATCCTGTCATAAACAAATTTAAGGCGCAAACAAATGCCGGTAGTGCTTGTTTTGAAGTGTCCAATTGAATTTTGGAGTGTGCAAACCGGTGCTCTAGCCCAAGGTGTCATCTCACCCACAGGGAAACACTTGGAGTTCCTGGGCAATACGCTCGGCAATGGCTCTACTGCTTGCTGTGATCAGCCTGCGAGACATCAGGTCAAACGGGCCACCTGGAACACAAGCACAGGCGTGCACCAAAGCTTATCACAGTGCAAATCTTGGGGTTAAGGTCTGCTGTTTTTTTACCCTTTTGTGAAAGTGAGTACCCTCAAAAGAACTAACAAACTATCATTTATAGCCAAAGTAGAGGTGAAGTTCTTTGGCATGCGATCCAAATTATATGGCACCATGTGGTGTTTGGCTTACTGTCATATCGCAAGCTCACAAAACCATAGTAATACATGACACTGTGTAGGCAAACTGGTGAAGCTCTGTGGTTTGGGTGTGCCGTGGTCATGTCATCATGTGTGTATCGGAAGGAATCACCCAACCTCCCAATTTTTCCTGTGGTGTAACAAATGTCCCTCCCATTTTCCTCCATCCCTCACTCCAAATTGACTCTATAGAGCCATAATAATGACAGACAAATGGATTTCAAATCTGAAAATTGCTAAGGCTTGATGAATCATGGACCACTGGCGTTCTATTTTCTTGGTGATGTTTATAAACTGCACTAGCGGAGGCAGGAGCAGAGTGGCAGTACCTCCTGACTGGGTTATATTTGTACAACCACATGAATCACCAAACAGAGCCATTGCATTAAGCAGTGGCGTTTCTTAAAAGGATACAGACTCCAACATGTCTAAAACTTCAACACTCATTGCACACTGATATGGCACATTATTGTAGACAGCACTGTTGCAATCCTGTTGTTATATGATATAGGTATATATCAAATACCGCAGCTAAACTGGTATATGTGCAGTGATGTCAGTTATAATATACTGTACGACATTCAGTCGTAATGAGCAGTCATATCTCCAGAACAATTTACTCAGTCTCATCACGATACTTGAATTTGTAGCACTGATTCTATACATAAAAAATAAAATGAGAATTTGAACCATGTATCCAAAGTATGTATTTGGTCTCATAGTACATCTGAATACTTGTATGTAATAATAAAGACGTTTTCTTGTGTGCAAAAGTGTCTTTGGTATTTTTTGCACACTGCAATGGAATACCAATGATTTTCAGAATCCAGGATTTCATGCTCGAATATCTCGTTTAAGCTTCTGGGTATGAAGCTCCACAAAAGAACAGATTTTTTTTCTGCAACCACACAACTAGGCATCCATAGTGATAGCTGTATAGAGCACACCACCTCAAATTCACAAGTTAGCTTGTTATCTAAACCAAGCAGGTAAAATAATTTGTGAAATCAGGTGTTGTAGCGCACAGTTGAATGCCTGCAGACACTGTGGCCCGCATTTGAGTAGCGCTGCAATAAACCTATGATTTCAGTTCAAACTATGATACATTTTCCTGGCAATTAACAATAAACCACAGAAATGTTCCCAGAAATAATGAAATTTGTTAGCGCATTCTGAGTTAGAGGGGACTCTTTAAATATCTCTTCAACTGTGGTCTGAATTGGTAATAATAATTGTTTATGGATGACATTTCATTTCTGTTTATCCATGGGTGACTGTCTGAAGAAATGTATCGTTTTATTTCTGTGGATTTAGATGGGGTTAGACACATCGTGTTTCAGTGATATTTTTAAATCAATGTGAGGCATCCAAATCCCAAGCAAGCCCCTCTTGGACTTTGTCTCCTGAGCTGCACAGCAAATCCCTCAGTTTCAGGAACCTTTTTGGATGAGCCATCTTTGTCTTGACTCAATATACAGTATTCTGTCACATTGTAGTTCGATTTGGAATGCAGTACGTTTCTGAATCTGGCCTGCTAGGCTTACGTGGTTTTATGTTCTAGTTGTCAGTTAAGTTAATGTCAGTGATTTGATATACAGTACATGACCAGCCTGAGTTGGCCACACATCAGTTAAGAGCTGAGAAGGCATTTTCATAAGGAAATACACTTTTAATCTGGTATTTTTGACCATTCATAATATTTAAATAGTTACTGTCTAGGAACATAGCCAAGGCACCAAAACACACGACAGCCTGCTGTTTCATCATATTGTGGCGAACAGTATTTGGTCATCTCTATTCGAGGAGCTGGCTGAGTGGTCATGGCCACAGTCTATGAAATCATTTCTAAAAAAAAGTCTAAAATAGCCTTTTTCACGTTTTCTCAGAAATTGGCAGCTTTTTATTTATTTATTTTCATGTTCTGCCAGGAAGATAACCCCATTTCTCTTCTCATCAACTTGTAGTCAGTCCCATGCATCAAGTACCGGCTCATCATTGCTGAGTGGTTTGTACTTTCCTGAGTGACCTAATGGCTTATAGTAAAAATAATATCTATTCTCCTGTGCTTTGAGGCACAGAATTGAGATAGCAATATGAGCAGGGTACCTTATAGTTTTGTGGGCTGTAACGAGATTAACATTTCATTATTGTTCTTGTGAAAATAATTATATAAAAATAGCAGTTACCTCTTGAGGAGGTGGCACAGGGAACAAGTTGATGCACAGTTAGACATGTGAAAAGCCCTACAGTTAATTCATCGTGAGAAGGTAATCGATTATGTAACCCATGACTTTTGAAACCAAATAGCATCCTTGTCCAAACTCTGGGTTAGCATACTTGCAGGGCAATGACACGCTCAATCAATTGGGCAGCTGTAAACATGACATATTCAGCGGTCTGCAGCTGATGTCCGATAGCACTGTCAGGCTACTATTGGTTTGTGTTCACTTTCACGGCACAATTCTGCATTATAGGGACTAAAGCAAAATCTTTGATTTGTGTTGCCTTTGTTAATGGGGCGGTAGAAAAGAATCATAGGTCATTTAAGTCTGGACAATGCCCGCTCGCATGTTGGAATCAGCAGGACGAGAACACTTTAGAGTTATGAGGCCAGGTGGTAAACTCTGAGTCACCAAGGATGTGCTCCCAGATGCTATTTGTATTCAAATCACTGATCCTGCGGCAGCTCCCATAAAACTCTTAATCTAGCCTAGCACAGAGTGTAGGAGCGATATCCAAATGACTGCCACATAAATCAGTCTTGGGCTCTTTGAGTAGACTTTGGAGAAGTCTGTGCAGGTCCCTCTGAATGCTCAGCTTAAGAAACGCACCATCATTTTAAACATATAATAATTCAATACAAGGGGAATTCATTGATTTAGAATACTCTTTACATTACCGTTGCTTTTTAAATGGATTCCTCAATCCTTAAAATCGTCTATGATTGAATTCTGTTATTACTGTTATTTACCATTGTTTTTGGGCCGCAGTTTCACTCATCTGCGCATGCTCATTTGTGTCCTTGATCACATGCACAACGAAGAAAACACAGGGTAAATTACGTGCCTTGGCAGATGAACCAATGAAAAACGCTTGGGTGCAAAGAGGGCGCAAAGATGTTAAAACAACATCTACATATATCTTTGTCTGTGTGCTAGAGAGAAAAAAAAAAAAAAGTAAATAATATGGAGCATAGATTGAACATCAGTATATGAGCGGAAATATTTTTAATTTGCTGTCAAACATGAATGGAGTCCAATGGGAAAATAGACTTTTTGAGCAAAAATATAGGTATGACCATGGGGTGACCTCATATCAATTGGTGAAACTAATAGCTTGAAAGCTAGCCCCTTGACCCAAAAATGCCTGAATCCTCAGTGCCTGCACACTCGCTCCACAGCATTGAGCATCCATTTGGGAGGGTGGTTAAGTTAACACAGTGCGAATATACGGGAAGGTCGACAATGTTATGAATGTTAAAATGTAAAACTGGTGAAAACATAGGGGGAGAAAATGGGGATTGTTAGCTCCAGGTAAATACTTAGTTGATTACCCTCACTTTATTATACATTTCTCTGGATAAGGGCATTTGACAAATGCCTATAATGTAATGTAACGGTGTGAAATTGGCTTGGGAGAGAAGCTAACAACTCAAGATGGGCATGGGTTTTTCAAGAGGGGCATGGGTTTTCGACAGAGCCATGAAGTAGGTGGCAGTGTGTCTGCACCAATCTACTTTGTATCCGTTGGATTGTTAGCTTTGTTATATGTATGTTTGGTTGTCTGTTTCCTGTGCGTAATCATTAAACACCCTTGCACTGAAGTGCTACTTTGAAGCTGTGGTATCTGTTGAAGATTTAGAATTTGTGCCTATGGATCCTCACCCTAGGTGTGGGTGTGACACGTTCCTACATCTTTCTGTAGTAGTACAAGTTGCCTTTTGAGATGGAAATACTTCAACAAAGGAAGTACTGTTTGTCTGCACCAACAAAGTGAGAGAGGGTCCAGTTCCACTTATGTGCTGACGGCCTGCGTCATCCCATATAGTTTCAGCTACACATACTCTTCAACCCTTAGCTACATCAGGGTCGGGCTAAACCAGGCTTCAGTATTGACATACTGTGTTTGTTGTGTTCACTGTGGCTCTTTGAGGGCTTTTATTTAAAAGTGTGATCCAGTCATGTGTAAGTAAGAGCTGACTGAGACCTAGTAAGAGCCTTTTCAGTTTTCAATTCAGGGCAGATAGCTTTTGATAATTGAATTCTGCTGGTGTGAGAAATTTTAGAGGGAACTTCAACCATTTTACTTTTACAATTTTAATATTACAACTTAAGTAGGTTTAAGTAGCAATATATGAAATGCTCTTAGCAACACTTGTTTGTGCCAGTTTAATAGAAGCCAACATTTCTCAGTTACAGTACACAGATATAAATTGTAGTCACTACTATCAACTGGTAATAACTTCTAAAAACAATCCTCTGTCAATGAACAGCATTGCATTTGTTACACATTAGTACCATTGTAATAACCCAGATAAAGCCACCACTGAGAACAGAAGGCTATTATCAGTTTCTTTGTTTTCTAGTGCTTTCTACCAAGAGTTATCGGTCACAGCAATAACTGCTCTTCAATTCAGTTTAAAATGACTTTCCATTACCCTGCAGGTAAGAATCATCCGTTACTGTGTGTTTTTAATATTCCTTCAATGTGCAACTGAGCATGTAATTTATAATATGTGTAAATCCAAATAATTCATGTTTTCTTTATTGTGCTTTTTCCAGACATAATTTACTATGCTCCCATGAGAGATTTTAGCACGTCCCTTTCAAAAAAGGTGAAAAGGTGATGCAAAGATGATTTATTGCCCCACTATTCCTGACTGTGGGCTGGCAGACACATTTGGACATATTCCAAATGATCCCATGGAATTAATTTTATTATTAAAATCACACAATGTTTTGGTACAAAGTGTTAGTCCACTTAGTTAATTGAGAGAGAGAGAGAGAGAGAGAGAGAGAGAGAAGGGGTACATTCTTCTTTAGTTAATGGATCTTATGAGTCAGTGCAGTGGCACAGAGATGTCACTCACAGCTGGGTGTGAATTGTTCAATGTGGTACTGTAGCTTCTTGGCCTGTTTGAAGGCAAAAACACACTTCAGAGTCAGTGACTTTATAATGTGAACAGGAGACATTTGATCTATTTTAAAGCACTAAATTATTGAGAAAAGACATACCTTGAATGCAGTTGCCTAAAGAGATTGTAAGTAATTCAATAATATTTGCATGTAAAATGATCTTATATTACGCACTGTAATGCAGATAGAAAAATTAGTGTAGCTCACTTACCACTATTCCATAGAACAGTGATTTTCTATAAGCTATACATGCTGCTCCTAACATACCTCAATCACCCCTCTCCTGCCTCATGTCCTATTGATAGAATAAAAAAGGGTTTCACAAAAATGAAGGCATTTACACAAATATTTTAGAATTCAGATACTGAAGTTTCAATCCACTGTTTAAATGGGTTATTAGTTGATGGCTGCCCAGTTACCATTAATTTGAAGATTTCAAACATTTTCATTTAAAAACGCAAGTATGCATAACAAAAAGTATATCAGTTATCTTTTCCCTATTCATCTATTAAGCCAAATGAAGAGAGGCCATTCAAAAACAATTCTATTCCAAGATTCTTTATGCATCAGGCACCTCCTCTGTTAACTTGGAATAATTAGGCTATTAAAGCGGAGGTTTTTATGTTCCAGTCTGTGCACAGCCGCATTATAAGCACCTGAGTGGACACATTCCCCGGTCCCCTGTGCCTTCAAATCAAAACAACGGCGGTGAAATGACAGAGATGTGACCGCTTCATCGACGCGAGAGTGCGCTGCAACTTCAACACATTGCATCTGTAAACTGTTTAGACAAAGTCAGTGTCTCAGAAATATATTAGCAATAAGACAGCAATAAGGTTTGATTTCTGTACCTTCAACAGGATTGCTTACTTCTCATTCAAGTCCTTGCTCTGTCAGCTCCACTGTCATTTGTATAATGTCACCGCTTGCTCATTGTCAATTTCATCCTTATGTTTCCTGTGTACTTTTTGGTACCCTTGTAAAGTGAATGTTTCTTCACTGACAATGAAGAGGTGTTGCAGAAGAGGGCCAACCTACTGGACAGACAATAGTACGATAGGGTAGATTTATTCTGCATTGACCTTTGGGACAACACTGCTTCTTCTGTTAAAATATTAAAGGCTTTCTGGGCTTAATAAACTTGTCTGGCATTCTTTAAAGGGATGTGCTTGCTGTTTATTTCATGTATATGCCAATACTGTATTGACCTTTATTAGACCATGTTCTTGCATATTACTACACATGGAGAATGAGCTCAAGAAAATGGCTATTGACTGACTGTCCTTGTGAAGCTATTTCTTGTACATTCTATATCTAAATATACATACAGACATTATAGCGCTCACTATACACTCAGTGAGCATTTTATTAGCCACTTATTATTGGTATTCTGCTGCTGTAGCCTATCCATTTAAGAGGTTTGGTGCACTGTGTGTTCAGAGATGTTCTTCTGCATACCACTGTTGTAATGTGTCGTTATTTGCGTTGCTGTCACCTTCCAGTCTGGCCTTTCTCCACTGACCTCTCTCCACTGACCTCTCACAAGGCGTTTTTGCCCGCAGAGCTGCTGCTCACTGGCTCTCAAAGACTGTTGTGTGTGAAAATGCCAGGAGATCAGCAGTTTCTGAGATATTCAAACTACCTCTCTGGCACAAACAATCATTCCATGGTCAAAGTCACTTAGATCACATTTCTTCCCCATTCTGACATTTGGTGGGAAAAATAGCTGAACCTATTTTTATAAATGTTGGATGCTTTTATGCATTTAGTTGCTGCCACCTGATTGGCACAACCAGTCATTTCACAACCAATCCCAATGGCATTTTGCAGGTCTACTACAAAGCCAACAGGTTTGCCAACTACTGATTTTGGTATAGCTACGTTGCACCATTTCTGTGTTATGGATATCCCTAAAAAATAAAAAATTCTGCCTTTTTTGCACAAAAAGAATAAATCCAACGTATCTCAACACAAAATCTCGACATTATGTCGTTAAGTAAGTGTAAACATGTGCTATTTCTAATGATATTACATTTAAATTTTGACGATGAATTGTCCATAGACTTAACATGGGGAGACACAATGCTAACATAGATCATACTAAACGAAAATGAGGCTGTTATGTTCAGCAAAGTTATCGTGTGCAGGTAGTAACGTTAGCTAGATGACATTACATAGCATACGGACAGTAGGCTGGCAGTAGGCAGTCTCACTGACTGTCCAAAGTGGCAAGCATTCAATTTGTGAAAACGTGTCGGATACAGTAAAATGAGGGCGGCCAAAAAGACATCAGCTAGGTCAGGGATATGGGATATTTCATTACATTACACAAGAAAACGTGTAATATCTTGCTAGCAAGATGTAACCTAATATGTAAATATCCTGTTGGCAAACAATGGGCGTCTCCTTAAGATTTGACTGGAGAAATGCGTTTCAGAGAGCAGAATTATACATTTTAAAAAGTGTTCACTGAGTGTATATTTAATGCTGTATCTGTAAAATGGCAATTGCTAGTTAAATGAAAATGAAATAATAATTGCCAGTTTCTTCCTTCAGCCGTCATCCAAGTCATGAGAGTTACGGTCCATTACAGTTCATTATGATATATTATTCTACAATAAGGTTAGGGCTCTCATAAAATCATTGTGCAGGACCTTGCTGTGATGACTCGGATGGTACTTATAATGTCATGGGTAAGGCATTACAGTGGTGTAATTGTCCATGGGTCATTACACACAAAACAACTTGGCTCTCCTCACAAATACGATCAGAAGGATGAATACTTTGTGTGGACATGGCTTGGCATCATTTTGACTGGATCCTCAGAGCGACCTCCTATTCCTAATTTTGTGTATGTGTGTGCACATGTGTGTATGTGTGTGTGTGTGTGTGTGTGTGTGAGAGAGAGAGAGAGAGAGAGAGGTGAGGGGGTGAGCAACAGAAATATGCAGCAGACAGCATGCTTAATTAACAATGAAGACTGGAGGAGATAACTTCTCTGCATGGATGCATGGTTGTCGTCAATATGGTGAAAAGGGCTTCCAAAATTATGTTTATTGCACAGACGATAACTTCCTGTGTGTCAAAGTGCTGTGCTTGATTAAATCGCAAATTGAATTGTGTGAATAGTTTATCAACCTCTCAGCTACTGCACTATGTCTTTGGTCAATGGTCACTATTTAACTGATAGTCATGATTTGAGCCCAGGCAATATTCTATTTTGAGTGCAGTCAGGCAGACAATATCACACACCCCCAAATGCTCACATCCAGTTTAAATTCCTGATGACTGATAAAATCTCCTCGACAGCCACAGTGCCTCATTCTGCTTCTGCTTGTCAGTATTTAATTGGACTAATTATTTGCTCCACTGACGAGTCCTATTACTTCTGAATGTCAGGGGCCATAGCTTTTTAAAATAGATTAATTTGGGAAAACAGGAATTTAGGAACATCCTCTGATTAACATGTTGTGCCTCTAACTAAAACCATGCCACACTGCTGTGACACAGCTGTTCCACTGGCAAAACAATTCACATCTTTCCTTCAACCTTGAGAAGCCCTGCAATATAGAATGGTCATTGTCATGGGGGTGTACTTTACTTCGTATTACTTAGCTTGGAAATATATGGTCAATATAAACTGTACCCCAGACACAGCACTAACACAACAAAATGCCTGAGTGTATCCATAAAGCAGCCAGGACCCGATGAAACACAGTCCATAATGTGTGTGTAACAGATCATCCGGCAGAGGGGAATTTTGCATGTCCTCTGAACAACCAAGGATGACCTAACTAGTCTGTGATTTAATGAGAACTTACCACACTCACATACCACACACCAATGTTAGTGTCAGCACTGGAGACAGCTCTATATACTGTATGTAACTGCTATGAAGTCCAGTAGCTGAGCACTGCTATTGCGCCCTTGGGCATGGTACAGCACAATTCCCATTGTGAAGTGGTCCAGCTAAATCCCAGTAGCAAGAAAAGATTAAATAGAAAGTTGTTCTGTAAAACAATCTATGCAAGCGTACACTGTCTTCATTCATAAGGTACAGAGACAGGATTGAACATTTAAAAACTTAGTATGACATCCAAACTAGGTATATACTTGTCTGAAGGTTGTGGAACAACATTTGTATTTGTAATTCCAGCACAGTATGATGACTCTTGGATTATTTGGCTTTCAAGTTTTGAGTAAGAGTAGATAAGATAGGGAAAAGATGAGAGAATACATGATCTCATGATTGGTTGTGGTTGAGGCAAGTTTCCCCCTCATCACTGTAAAGTGCTTTGACTCAATTCCAGTTGTTACAATATGACTCAAAAAGTGTACAAGATACAGATAGCAGCAGAGCTACTGGAAAAAGTGAAAATGAAAAGAAGGAGGCAGCTTGGAGTGCCTGCTGAAACACTGCATGTGATAGAAAAGAACATTTTGACAAATAATTTATGCGTAGCTGTGATATGTGCTGATTCACTGTGTGATACCTGCGTGCTGCCATATTGTTTACCATAGTTCGATGTGGTTGGGGCCATCCAAACTTTATTGACATGTCTTGGTCTTCAGACTGATGAAGCATATGTTCTTAGCAAATTATAATTTTATAATGATAATTTTTAAAGATTTGTTTTCTTTAACCAAACAATTAAAAATTGGAATTAAAATACCAGGTTTCATTTAAAATAAGCAGTGCAGAAATAAGAACTTTCCGCCACAGGAGGAGGAACTGAACAGTAGCCTATAGGCTATTGAGTTCTGAAAGCAAAACCAATGGTCCATATGTGAATAGATTTGGTTTGTGTGTGTTTGGTTTTGTCAATTAAAAAAATAAAAAACCTTATAGAACATCACAGCATGATGACTGTTGGATTAGGTAGCTTTCAAGTTGTCATTTAGAGTGGATAAGATAGGGAAAATATGCTATTATTAGAGAAGACATGATCACATGACCACAACAACAAAATGCTTTAAATTTAAATAGCCTTCACATTCAGACTAATAATATTCATATACTAAATATAGTAAGGTAGTATTTGGAAAGTAGCAAGATGGATGTATAATTCTTTGTAAAAACAATATGGAAAAAATATAGGCTACTTTAAAAGTATGAGGTCAGGGATAGGCTCCATACTGTAACGTTACATTCCCTTCAATAACAAAATGATAACTACAAAACCTTATTTCATAACACAATGTTTCACTGACAAACATGTGGCTAACTGCATGAGGCTAATGCTTTTGTTCTGCAGAAGTATGAATTGTATTGTATCCTACAGATCATCTTGTATATACAAAAGAGGAGCTACGAAATGTCTGAGGTGGCTGATGTCAAAAACATGCAAGGACCCGCTAGATCATTTCCCTGAATTAGGTCTGCGTATTGTGGTGTTCATGAAAATTCTATTTCTACTTTCTAACGTTGGAGATGTGGCTACTTAAGAAAAGGAATTATATTCCCTTGACATAAAGTTTGATATATGATATAGGCCTCTTGGCACAGGCACCGTCAATGATAGGGAGTAGCTACATTAAAGAAAGTAGCATTCATTGCATAGCGTCCAGTCGCGTTGAGGAAGAGGGAGGGGAATCAGACAACTTGCACAAGGAAAGCTAAAGGCTATAAGCAAGAGGACACGTAGCTTACACTTGTACATTGTCTCCGGAAATGGGATGCATCTCCAATGGCTTGCAAAAACTTGATATAAGCTTATTGTTATTTAGGTAATTGTTTTTCATGATATGCAAGAGTTCGTCGAGGAGTAGCCTAAGCTATTCTTAACACTGAGCGGATCAAGATCGGAAAGACAACTTCGGGTAAATATGACGTTAAAAAGCGAAAACGCGATCAGATGAGCCTATAGCTATGTCAGTCTATTCTTTTAGTTTCAGTGGATTTTTACAATATATCATGCATTCGTATTGTTGTTCAATTTCTATCGCTTATTTGTGAAAATGACTCACTAACGGTCACGTCCTATCCAGTACGTAGCTAGTTGAGTGCGGCTTGGCATGTTTTGTTATTTTCTTGTCCCAGCCCTTTCTCAAAGTGGAGGCTGTCAGTGCCACGTTTAAAATTGCGTATGCGCTGGACTGAATAGGAGACACCGACGACTTTTAATAATTTAGGACGTTTCAGAACCGCTATAAGAAAGCAAAAGTTAAAAGGAGGAACACCGTAGTTCATTAGCGTTTCTGCTGTACATTTGGAATAAATAACGTCAATAACCAGGGCATTTCTCTTTCGGGGAGTGCACGGCTTTTTAGTTTACCGAGAAAACTTGACAGTCAGGAGCGCCCAAGCTCCTCGCACAAGAATGTTGGACTGAATGCTCAGGAATGGCATCGGCGGTTTTCGAAGGCACGTCGCTGGTGAACATGTTTGTCAAAGATTGTTGGGTGAACGGGATCCGGCGGCTGATTATCAGCCAGCGAGGCGAAGAAGAGGAGTTCTTTGAAATCAGGACCGAGTGGTCGGACAGAAACATTTTATACCTGCACCGGAGTTATTCTGATTTGGGAAGGTTGTTCAAGAGGCTTGTGGAATCGTTTCCCGAGGACAGAAGAGACCTCACGAAGTCACCCCTGATTGAAGGTTTGTGCATGTGTTATAGTATGTATCAATATGCTCAGAATATTGAATATCTTAATTTTGTGGTCAATCCATGATGGCACGTGCAACCAAAGTCAGCAACTTGGAACTCATGCATTGATAAAGCAGGTTTGAGTTCGAGAAATGTAGTGTTCTGATTACCACCTTATAATTAATGCACTAAATATATAACATTATATTATTAATTACATGTCTATAACACGTAATATTATTGGTTAATCTGTTAACTTTAATCTGTAATTTACCTTACAGGGGTGTCATTTATTACAGTGTGTGTTGCCTATTGAATAGGCGATTAAAATCAGAATTTCTATGACGTCAATTTAGGTCAAATATTGCAGGTCATAGTCTCCTATCAAACATAGGTCCATCTTAATTCAGTTCAAAATGTTCACACGATTTTAAATACAAGATTTTATACATAGGCTATCCTTACTATTTTTCAGTAGGCCTAATCAGATTTTATGAGCTAAGACTTTTTATTATTTATTTAGGCATATTTTTAAGATACTTCGAAAACAAAAAGAACGATAAAAACCAAGACTTTATTTTGTAGGTCCTCTTCAATGCCCATAACACGATGGCTATTCAGCTGCTTTGGATTTGGCTTTATGTTTTCCACTGACGACAAAACATCTCACAATAACATTAGCTTACCTCTATTCTATTCCGGTATAGCGTGTATTTATAGTTCAGAGAGTTCCAGTCAAAAGTTGAGAGAACTTCTGCAGAAGGATAGTATGTCGCCCTCTGTCGCATTATTACGGAACTTCAGAGCTGTACACGTCCAATTCCGGCTTTAATCTCCTTTCAAAAACGCTCTGATGGCATGGTGATAATGCTCGGTTTGATACAGTATAGCTTCCGCAAATTCTTTTAGGACGGATTACGCCCCTTATATGGAAACAACAAAAGGAAAAATAAAATGCTTAATGTTTTTTTCACACTGTGGCACTGGTTTCCTGATTTGAAGGATGACAGCTCAGACTAATTGCTGTTTTGTAGTGAGTAATTTATTTTGTTATCATCCCAGAACATCCCAGTCCATATTTGAGCACATACTGTCCTGCAAGTCAAGCCTTTGACTAATGACCTATCTTTGTTACCTACACAAAAGAAAAATACTAGAGAGGTTTTGTAATTCTTGCTCAAGTTGAAGAATATAACAATTAATGTGGTCATCTGTTCTACACCATGGCATTTGAAAGTGTCCCCAAAAACTGCTGTATCACGTTCATTTCATATATTCACTCATGGTAAAAATGTACTGAAGCTCAATTGGCAGCAAATATAACGGAATATTAGCAACATCATATAGGCTAAATATATAGGATATCTGCTTTATCTGAGTAAAGAGAAATATTGAATGTACTTAACAATACAGTAAAAAGTACTGAGATCTCAGTATTCAGATTTTCCTTTGATAAATGACACATTTGATCCCTCTTCTTACAGAGTTACATTAACACATTGTACCCTGTAGCTATGGTTTAATTCAGTAGGCAGTGAATTGCTGCTGGGTTTGTCCAGGTTTTAGTGTCAGCATGCATTCCATGCAGACTCCTATAACATGGCCCACAGGAAATATTGTCCTGAGGTCCATATGTGTACTTATTCAGTAGGTCTGTGTTCAGAGCTCAGCTAATAAAAGCAGTTACTATAAGATTATGATTTAGGGGTAAAAGGGCAGCATGATACTTAGTCTACTTTAGGGTTACACATGCTTTCTTTTTTTTTACATCAGTGTTGGCATAGCCACTGACTAGCAGGAATTCCTTATCTTGAAATGTGCAACAAATGCAACAGCTTCAAGCGTTCTCTGCTCCAAACAATACAGTCAAAGCTGTTTCCATGCAGCTAAACACCATGCTAGCTAATGGGAGTGACACAAGCAAGGAAGCAGCAGTCGTTTCTGGCTGCATGTCTGGTGTCTTGATACACCTCATCTGCCTTGTGGATTGTGCCACGAGTCTGTTTAATAGTTTAAGATACTGATTGAAATATGGATTTAGCTCTTGCCCCTACTTGGTCCAGGGTGGCAATAGCTTATGTCCTTCTTGTCTGTTTGTGTCTGTTTTTTCTCCCTCATGGATAATGGATAAAATATATAATTTACACACAGTAATGATGAGATAAAATGAGATAAAAATGAGATAAAAAAGTTAGTGGATGAAGATTTGCTGTTTTCTTGCCTCTGCTTTTGGGGCAGCTTGTTTTTCCTGTTTCTGTGCAGTACCAAGGAAACGGGACAGTTTGGAACTGATGTCATTTGGTGAGGCCAACACATCAGTTTGGATTAAAGACCCAGCGTAAATTTAGCTCCCTTCCCTCCTCAGTGGTACGCCCTCTTGGCGGGTGAGCTGAGAATGAACATCAGCTGAACGTTCACTGAGTGGTTTTACTGCTGAGCTGGAGGATAACAAGTTTGTAAGCCACAAACATACTGTAACTATGAAACAGACGCATAGGAAAGGCTCAAGATAAATTTGATAAGCTATTTGCATAGCAGATACCTTCTCCCACGTATTGCATCATATGTCATACAGACAAATTCTAATAAAGCACCTATTTTGGTAAATGAGCATAAATTTACCCCAGGGAGTTAAACATTGAGACTGATTGGAGGTAGAAAATTGCTGGAGTATTTGTGTTGTTCGTGTTGGCTTTGTAGTGACAGTATGTGTTGTTAGAGCAGGCTTATGCATCAGTAGATGACTAACGGCAGGAACATGCCTGCTATTCGTTTTACAAGCATTGAAAAACATTCCGAGGCACCATCTGTGCAATTGATTGATGTGAATCGATGCAACCCACTGAATATGAAATCATATTATTTAGGGATGCACCGATCGATCAGCTTATCACTGGAATCGGCTCAATACGTTGTTATGACATTGTATTGTGCAACCTGAACTTGAACAAGACATACACAGAATGTGAAGAAAATGCAAGCTAAAGCAAAAAAATGATATTCCCTTTACATTCAACAGTGTATTGCCCAAGCACAAGTATGAAGTGGCATTCAGGGACACCAACTGATTTATCTTTTTTGTATCAATGAAAATCAAATGTGCAGCCTTTTATTATTAAACATTTAACATTAAACAGCCATTTTCTGTGTTGAAATCCAGGGGTTTATGACAAGTAACTCAGCACATTCAGTGGAGCGAACAACCCAGCTTTTTAACTGATAAGATTTTCGATCTCCTTTAGTCCTGGGGTTATTTAGTCTGCGTATGATAATGTTGATACAATCGGCGTTTTCCCATTTGCTGTATTTAGATTTTTTTTAAGTAGCAAGGACAAGTAGCAATCTTCATTGACAGTGTCTATGCATTGCCATATGACCTGTTGTGTAGTAGGGAAAATGCATTGACGCCACTGTGCTGCTAGATTAACAAGGGTCAGATAATACGATGTTACTGTACTGCTGAGACGATACTAAAAGGAACTAGATGTATTTGAAAGTCTTTCAGTAAAACAGTGTGTCCATCGATCATGTTTATGATAAACAGGGTAAATACAATTCTTTCACTTTTACTATTACTGTGTAACTGCCTGGGTTAAATGCTCCTCCTGTACAAGACATTAATGTAGGATTTGATCAATTTGCTTGTACTATAGTTATTAGGGGGTAACTCTTATCCGCAAGGCCTATCTATGTCACTGCAACTTTTGCATTTGAAATAAATCCTTTCAAATATGGAAACAACATTGGTATTGACAGATCAGACTTCAGAACTGGCCTATACATTCTCCATTGGTGTACCCCTAATGCCAGGGTTAATGAATAAATAATTCAAGGTTCTTTCTACAAAGAGTTGATTTATTAAAACATACTCACAATCACTGAAAGGTAGAACACAATGGGCTTTAATAGCATGACATATTAATAATTTAGGATACATTTTTTGATTGCCTCATTTGCAGTACCAAAGGACAGAACAATGCCTGGAATTTATGATAGTTTGTAGAGATCTGCTGATGGCCTTTTTGGAAATGTATAAGTTGGTCGCTCTATAGCTATGATAAACATTGATATCCTTTGTTTAGTCGTTACCAGGAATAAGAGACTTCTTTAGGATAACTGGAGGTCAGAATGAGATAGCCCTGAATTTCACCTGAAAAATCTGGGCTAAAACCACTGAGATGCTATTTTATCCTTGGGCAGAATGCGATTTAGATAGATAATAAAGCTATGCTAATTCAATGCATTCGAATGTTATTTTAGATTTTAAGCATTTACAATCGATCAGCTTATCACTGGAATCGGCTCAATACGTTGTTATGACATTGTATTGTGCAACCTGAACTTGAACAAGACATACACAGAATGTGAAGAAAATGCAAGCTAAAGCAAAAAAATTATATTCCCTTTACATTCAACAGTGTATTGCCCAAGCACAAGTATGAAGTGGCATTCAGGGACACCAACTGATTTATCTTTTTTGTATCAATGAAAATCAAATGTGCAGCCTTTTATTATTAAACATTTAACATTAAACAGCCATTTTCTGTGTTGAAATCCAGGGGTTTATGACAAGTAACTCAGCACATTCAGTGGAGCGAACAACCCAGCTTTTTAACTGATAAGATTTTCGATCTCCTTTAGTCCTGGGGTTATTTAGTCTGCGTATGATAATGTTGATACAATCGGCGTTTTCCCATTTGCTGTATTTAGATTTTTGTAAGTAGCAAGGACAAGTAGCAATCTTCATTGACAGTGTCTATGCATTGCCATATGACCTGTTGTGTAGTAGTGTGGTCGCTCTATAGCTATGATAAACATTGATATCCTTTGTTTAGTCGTTACCAGGAATAAGAGACTTCTTTAGGATAACTGGAGGTCAGAATGAGATAGCCCTGAATTTCACCTGAAAAATCTGGGCTAAAACCACTGAGATGCTATTTTATCCTTGGGCAGAATGCGATTTAGATAGATAATAAAGCTATGCTAATTCAATGCATTCGAATGTTATTTTAGATTTTAAGCATTTACATGGCTTTTTGACAAATTGCACTCACTGACCAAGTTTGTTGTTGTCCTGCTCTCCACCACCACAGGGAGAATAATTGGTTGGAGGAAGTCTGTATCTAACAGCTCATAGCTCAGAGTTGGGCGTGGTGCCATGGTAATTGTAAACTAATTTGTGGTATTGCTTAATCGCTTCTGAACTAATTACGCCAGGGACTGGGAATGTCTGACATTTCCTCTTAGATAAATGATTTTTCTCGTAATGAAAGTAAAGGTCTGGACTGATTCGAAACCGATTCACGAAGGACTAGAGCGTGATTGAAGAAAGTAATCAATGGTGAAGAAATTTGTGTAGTGGCAAGGAAATACACAGGGCTGCACTTGAAATTCAGCTCACAAGATCTGAGTTACTGGAGCCTGGGACTTCAGCTGAAATGTGTTAATCAAATACCAGACATCAGAGAAATGAAGTGCCACTGTAATGTGTGCAAATCTCTGTAATAACATGCATATACTCAAATCTGATGGCGGATTTCCAGATCTGAAATGATGTAGCCACACCAAAAATGCTCAGAGGCCTTCTTAAATTAATAAGAATACCAGGAATTGGCAGGTGAACGATGGTGCTGTCCCTTTCATGTAGGACTGTAGTACCACTGTAGTATATTCATAAAAGTCTAGAAAACAATATCTGCAACATTAAATATTAGTAACTACACCTGTAGGTTTATCTTCAAAAACTGAAGGTGTTTTTACTGTATGTATGACTGTTTACAGAACATGATGGTAGAGCATGATTGTATTATTCTTTAAGACTATGGGCCAGATTTACGTACATTAAAGTCGTAGTGCAAAAGGCGGCAATTGCATGAAATTTAGTCAATTCAATGGAATACATAAACAGCCACCCTTTATTTGTGCGATCCACCTTTAAATATGTATGCATTAAAGAGAGAAGCTCACCTTGCGATAACTCGCCTAGATCACACGCATACTGCGGTCCTAGCCCTGTGTGTCAGTTTGATACATATGATGCATGTTTCCTGGGCAGAATGCGTTATATGTGCTGAAAATCTTGAAATCATCGCAAAAGGCCCTATGTTTCCTTTGCAGTGTTACACTTCAATAATTTAAGGCTAGATACTACTTGAAAACACTTTATAGTGGAAGATGAAGTGACACCCCTAGGCAGTTTGGCAAGCTATTTTTGTGTATTTGTTAGCATGATATTCATTGTGTGCATTGATTACATCATTTTGTGTGTATAGCTTGTGCGTTTGTTTTCTTTAAAGGTACAATAGGTAAGATTTCTGTGTTAAAACATTGTTACAAACCAAATCCCTTCCTATCATTGAAAAAGACTCACTGACATATTGACTCACCCTCTGCCTGTGTTTATATTCCTGAAATTCGGATTTCAAAATATGCAGTTGATGGCCCGACATTATATGACTGTACAATAATTCATGCTCATTGGTTGAAAATTGGTTCTAATTGCCACAGCTAATGCTGTTTCAACATCAGCGGGTTTACAGAGAAGGGGGAGGGATAAACAGTGTTGTGGTTTGGAGATGTTTGTTGCTGCTATTCCTCTCCTGACTGTTAGAAGTCCGAAATTACCTATTGTACCTTTAATGTACCAGTGGAACTGTGGCCTTCTGTGCAACTCATTAGAGCCACACATTCCACGAACAGCTCATGCGCATGCGGTGACGCGTCCGTTCTTCACATTTGTCATGCAGGTGACAGGAGTTAGCCGATGTGCAGCTAAACATTGACTCTATATTGGTTTACATCAATCATTAACCAAGTGTGCAGTCTGTCCAGTGTGCACAGTGACATGGAGCTGTCTGGTCCATTAGCAGAGATGACCGTTGAGATACATGCTGTGGCAATAGTGTAATGACCTCTGAATCATTTGGAGATTTGTTTTTCTTGCACAGTCACTTGCATCTTTGTACTTGCACCCACGTATGGTTTCATACAGTGCCCCAGCTCTACCTCACCCATGATTTTTTCACAAGAAAATGCAGTAATGTACAGGATGGAACCCAACTACTGTATAGTCTTGGACCAGGAGCCCCATAGACTGTATTGCAGTGTTGGCTGTATTGCTGCCCCGGGATGGGAGATTTTCAGTTGGCTGGGATGATAGTCCCTAATCAAGTGGGCACCTCCAAGTCCACCTGTTAAGCCACCCATGAGTCTCTGTCTCATGTCTGTGTGAGCCAAATTTGGAATTTGTAATGTGTTAATTGGTAGCAGACATTGCAAATATTTTGGTGTTATTGTGAAAAAAGGCAATATTGTACGGAGTGGTGCCACGGTGATGCTTGGCTAAGGCCTTGATGCAGGCATCAGTTCGATGCAGTTGCACACCGAGGACCAGGGTCCTGCCAAAGACACATGAGGGGGCATAATTGGCGAGGGACTCTGCAGGGAGGATTGCTGCATACAACAACACCCTGATCGCCTCGGAATCACGGTATGGGGCTTGAGACAATGCGGCTTGAAGAAGGCGTGTTGATCTACTTCTGGCTGCTGGGGGATGGGGTCGTAGAGGTGTTTCCCCAACTAACATAAGCGATTGAAACCCCATGAAACAAAAATGGGGGGGAAATCAGAAACTAATTAAAAAAATATATTGTATTGGCTCAAGCAGGCACAACTCAACTTGTTTCTCTAAAACATCCATCTTGTTTCTTAATAAAAAATAATAATAAAGTAAACAGAACATACACAAAACACAGCACACAGACAAAATAAATGACCTACCGTACTAACTAGCTACATAGTAAACGTTGTCGCTGTCATGCATCCATATCATATAGCTACTGATACAAAAAGTCCTACATGCAGCCAGCCTACTAAGAACATTAAACCACTGGATCAATCTACGTGAAAAGATTTTGCACCTGACTACTTTCGTTTCTAGTCTGCTCACTGATTTAAACAAAGTATAGACAATACCATCAAACTAATAATTACAAGTCCATGGATGCTGAAGGTCTACTATACTGTAAATTAACATAAATAACTTTTATTGTTCAATTGTCTGATTTACTGACAGAACACCTCGATCATAAAAAAAGCACCTCTCCATCATCATTCGTTAAGATTGTGGGGAATTTCTCAATTCCCCTAGACCAGCACTATGGTATCCCAGCTGAAGACTGGCTTATACTAACATTCGGTTTATACTTCATAAATGAAGTATATTTGAAATTAGACAACAACCATCGTCAATTTCGGGCAACATTATAATGTTCATGAACATTCTGCAATTTCATTTGAGCGACTGAGTATTAACCAGCCTTAACCCCTTAAGTAATTTATCGCATCTTTTCTTGACTGAAGAAAAATAAAAAGACTGCCTGGCTGTGCTAGTTGTACTCCTGCAAGGCTCAGTCTTGCTTGCTAGTGAAATGTGGTAAACTATACTGCTTTATATAACCACAAAACATTTAAATGATGTATATTTGGAGTTCACACATCATCAGTTCATCGAAAAACATTGGTGAAAAAACATTACTTTCATGGTGCTAAAACACAGATTTGTTAACTCTTGATTAAGTTTTCAAATCGTCCTGCCACTCACTCATAAGAAGCAGGTTGCTAAAATAAAATGAAGTACATGAAAACAAACCCATAATTTTTGCGCAAATGCAACTATACAAAATCCCCATATTTCAACATGACAGCACGTTAGTTTGTGCCCCGGTCTAGCCTGTTGTATAAATTATTCAACTAATCTTACAACCAAATATATATATGAAGTTAAGGAAACTCAATTAAATTAGAAACAACCCTACTATATGAAACACATGTTTCCTTTAGCACCCTGGATCCAGGAGATGTAATTCGTTTTGTCATTAAATTATGTAATTTCTCCTCCACCACTGCCACCCATTGTAATCTAATGAGGCTTGATAAATCAGCCTTGCTGTCTAGCTCAGACATTGGCCAAGCGGGTTGAAATATGGTTCCGTGTGGGCTTTGGTTACATTAGAGAACATGACCTTACCACTGCAACAGAAATGCATACAGCATTTTCAGCAGTTATTTGGGGAAGTTTATTTTGTGAAATGATGTGCTTTGTTGCTCAACCATAGCTTTGGTTGCTTCTGCTTCTCCTTTGGTGGAAATATAGTAAGCCTAGTAAGGTTCAGTGTAGTTTATATTCAATTTTCATATTCAGTGAATGTCAGAAAAGGCCATAACCAAATTAACTGAGTAACATTTTTCAGTGGATACAGGACTTAGCTACCAATGAATGCAATAAATGCAAGTATTTTATTGATATTGATACCAAGTGTTTCACATATATGAAAATAATGGCTTATTCCTTTTTTGTGTACTTAGAATGGAGCTTTTAGCCATGCAACCAAATGCAACCTATTGAGGAAAAAGCGCATTACAATGCAGGGTTTCTGTAAGATGCTAGTGTGTTGGGCCTTGTTAAATCGAGCTCTTTATTAAGACCAGAAGCTGGCCGTTCTGAAACCGTAGTCTGTTATCTGCTTCCCTGAAATACAGGAAATGAAAAATGATAATATTTTTTGATAAGCTAAAGTGGTGTGAGTACTTTTTATCATTTGAGATCAGTTTGACTACATTAGTTCTCTCTCTTCAAGATGCTATTATATGGTGAAACAGCTAACTCTTTAATGCTTTTTAAAAGGCATTGAACAGAAGAAAGGTCAGGACACATTGTGAAAGAAAAGGTTGTTTTGTTGCAGACCTTCCTGTTATGCCCTCTTTTTTCTTGCAACACTGTTTTTTTTTTTTTTTTTCAATTATTGCTGCCATGAATTTAGCTCTATTACTTTGACCTTTGCTGGAGACCTTTGGACCCAGATAGAAACAGCATTAATGACCAGTGATGGCTGAGTGCCATGCTATAGTGTGAAGAGTGACTACCTCTCTCTCTGGCTTTGTGTAGCACAAAGATATGTTCATGGTCTCATAGTCTGCATTTTGGAACAAAGGCTTTGTGTCACAAGGTATTTGAAGTCATGATATTTATGACCTTTTTGAATTGCTTGAAAGCTTTTGATGTTGATGTAAAAAAGGCTGTCTTTTGAAGGCTGTTGACTATAGGCAATTGACAAAAATGTTTCAGGAAGATGGATTTGTTCTTGTGTAAGATAAGGACTGTTGAATGTTAAATAAATTGAAATAGGCAAACAACAAGAATAGATTGATTTCTGGTTTGTGCACGTATGGTTCCACAGGATTGGTGAAGATTAAAGAAGCCAATGACACTGAAGTCAGGCTGAATGAAGTGGAGAGACTGCTGAAAAATGCTATCAACATGCCCTGGAAGGTGGGTGCCTCAGCTGTACTTTTCATATTTGTATAAAGACACAAACACAGAGGCATACCCACACAGGCCCTCTCACACACACCTGCACACGCTCACACACAGGTATACTCACACACATGTACAAGCATAAACGCACTTGGATTATTCTGTATTATACAGACAGTTTGGTTACAGTCCTGGATGGACACACATTGACTACTGTACATTCTGTGTCTGCATAGCGTTTAAGTAGTTTGAAAGAAAAGGTGCAGTGATTTTTCTTTTTAGTCCAAGACAAAAATTATGCCAATAAAGTATACCTTAAAAAGAACATGCACTCTGCACATTGCATTCTGTGTATTCTCTAACCATGTACAGCATGTATGCATTAAAGTCTGTTATAAACATAATTCTTTTACTGTGATATCCTTTTGTGGTGCTTAGTTTTCCAGGTCGGAGGTGGTTCTGACGTTTTTTGAGAGATCACCATTGGATCAGGTGCTAAAAAACAACAATGTTCACAAGATCCAGCCATGCTTCCAGAGTCCAGTGAAGATATCAGGCATGTTCAAGCTCTGTTTGCCTCTGTCTTTACATTATCATTCTAAAATGTACCAACATACATGTTACAGAAATAACAAGTGCACTGCATATAAACAGTGCTGTAATTACTACATGGTGAAACCCTGACTCTGAGCTTTGACCAGGTATGAATTGATTGATTACAAACAGAGAAAATACAATATTAAAGCAGGAAAAAGACAAAGTGACCTCAAACTTTTGAACGCTAGTATATGTATAGAATAATTGTATTTCAGTTGCATTCTCTCGTATATGTAAAACATATACGAGAGCACAATAAATAAACAGCATGTGTATGTAATAGACCTGTATAGAATACACCTAAGGAAATAACAAAAGGTCAGTTTGATATACACTCAGTGAGCACTTTATTAGGTAGACCTGTACACCAGCATGTAATGCAAATAATCAGCCAATCATGTGGCAGCAGCTCAATGCATAAAAGCAAAAAGACATGGTCAAGAGGTCCAGTGACTTTGACCGTATAATGATTTTTGGTGCCAGACAGGGTGGTTTGAGTATCTCAGAAAAGATATGCTGGGATTGTCATGTACAACAGTCTCTATAGTTTGCAAAGAATGGTGCGAAAAACAAAAAACATCCAGTGAGCAGCAGTTCTGCGGGCAAAGACGCATTGTTAATGAGAGAGGTCAGAAGAGAAGGGCCAGACTGGTCAAAGCTGACAGGAAGGTGACAGTAATGCAAATAACCACACATTACAACAGTGGTATGCAGAAGACAATACACAATGTGGAAAACCAATAATAATAATAAAAAAGTATAATAAAGTGCTCAGTGAGTGTATATATACTGTATACGCTGTAGTGTATAAATGCAGTGTGTTATTTATGCTGAAGGATTCTGAATGTTATCTGTTCATTCGTGTTGGCTTTCCAGTAGTATGGTTAGCATTCGCATTGCCTTTTACAATGGAGTGATTACATTATATGTAGATATTGGCTGTATAAATCTGTATAATGTATAATATATGATATGTATTATGTATAATCTCTGGATTTCACATGTGTTTTCACAGAGATCATGAGATCAAACGGCTTCTGTCTGGCTAACACTGAGACCATTGTATATGATGAAAGTCTGCCACATGAAAAAGAGAGACCCTCATCCACAGACTCAGCTGAACACGTGTAAGTTATGTGTACCTCTCCGCCATTATGAGTGAGTGATTTGATAGCTGCTCATGAATATACAAAATTATTTGTTAAAGAGAAATGTTATCCTGGACATTGCACATACTTTTCTGTAGCTGATTTTACACTATACCCTCAGTTATTTATATTTCATTTCGAATTTTGAACCACATTAGATACTTGACTTTGCTCAAATATACAACCGTGGTTTCCAACTGGGTTTCTGAACATACAACTCCCGGGTTCTAGCTGTGTTGTCAATACACCATGCTGCTCATCCAATCTGCTGCTCATGTTTTTTTCTGTTCCTTTCATTCAAATTAATTGATGTAGATTTTGCCTGAAAATCCTGATGACATTTAATACTTCAGGAATACAACATAAAATGGCATGTTGTGTGTGGTTGGCATTCATGGAATTCAGTGTGAACCCAGGGTCCCCTCGTTTGCAGGAAGTGGCTCAGAGCTGCATTTCCTTCCCTGGGTGTGAACAGGAAGTCAGGGGGAGCACTCACAGTGCATTCTCAAAAGAAATTCAGAATGTCACCGATGCTTCATGGCATCTCACTGTTGTTTGTTTAGGCCTTTTCGTGCTATGAATTCTGCTATTCAAGAGTGTCTTGATAATTTGGTGCTTTTCACTTGTTTTTAGTTAATATGTCAGACAGTGAATGCCATTTTAGGCTCAGGTTTCTGTGTCCAATGTAGTCAGTACATTTCTGTATTGTTTCTCCACAGATTTGAAAATGGCGATGAGTTTCTAACTGAGCCCAACAACAGTGATGATGACCCAGAGGCCTATGTAACCAACTTGTCTTATTACCACCTCGTACCCTTTGAGACAGACATCTTGGAGTGAGGGCCACACCCTCACCTGCATAGAAAAAGGTCCAGCTGTGCACATGCTCAGTCCAGCTGCCGATCCCAGCTGCTATACCTTGCCAACCTTGCTGCCATTGCGTTGCTTGCCATTCGGGGGTTGTAGCTAGAGGGTGGAGAGGCATTCTGGACATCCAGGGCTGTGTGGAGATTGTAGTCTGTGACACCAACCCTGAGTCACTAAGCTCTGCCTATCCTCTCAACAATACGGATGAGTCCCCAACATCTTTTTCTCCATAGCCAACGTGCCTCATCTGGTCATCGACTCATGCAAACATACATAGACGTGCACACACACAAGCATGTATGGAAAGCAGTGCCAATGTTATCATCTGGAACAAAACCAGTGGCCTCACATTGCCTTTGGGCCAGTCACTGGCTTCTTGTTGAATACGTTTGGGCAAATGAAGGGGCAGGATGTAGCCTTGTACTGTAGCTCTTTACCGCATCATGACTTCAGGCTCCAGTGTGTGTTTCTGTTAATCTGCTCTTCAAGTGCCTATTTGCAGTATCAGTTTAGACATGGGTGGGAGAACATACTGGGTGAGTCACTTGCTTACCTGTTTTGTTTCAACAAAAATTTTATATTTGGTTTAATGTAAAAAAAAACTACCTGGGTTTGTTTTGTGCACCAATTAATTATAGTTCACATTTTATTTAATGTGATGCCTCCTACAATGACAAAAAAAAAGCTTTGTAGCGCAAATTGGAGAAGGGATTATTAGAAATGTAGTACATCAAGTGATCCCACACTGTTGGGTCTGTCTTCCTCTGGATTCTCCTTTCTGTCTTGAAAATGTAATACAGTATGTTCCGGCGGAGTGTGTGGGATCCCAAATGCTGTTGGGAGTGTGGGTTGATCCTCCAGAGGGACAAAATCCTAAAACCTATATCCACCAGTGCCAAGTACCACCAACATGGTGTGAACGAATATCAGAACAGCGTTGGGATATCTGGCTTCTCACAATAATCCCGTCAGTCCTGTTTTCACTTGCAGCACAAAAAACATTCCCTGTCCAGCCTGGGAATTCTCTACACAAGAGTGCCAATAACAAGAGATTTCTTGGGTTCCTGTCTGTCAGGTGACTCAAGGCGGTGCTGTTCTACTTCGCCGTCTTGCAAATAGAGAAGACTAATTCACACACAGAAAAAAAACTTCTGAATCGGAATGCTCAATTTAAAGCCAAAAAAATGCGCTGCCTTATTCTGATAAGTATTATGTGAGATTTTTGTTTTCTTGTGAAAGCCCTGCTTCTTCTACATCTATAGTGGGAGCTGAATGGGAATTTAGCTTTTGTGAGAACTGGCTGATTATGCAAAAGCTTCCTTTAAGGCTTTGGCCAAGAAAGCTGTCTGCAGTGCCAGTGTAGGGTCGATACACATACCCCAGTTCTATAAGGACAAGCTGCTTCTTTATCTGTGGAAAGCACATGTCCATTTTGGCTGGCAAATGAGTACATAGGTAAATTGTTTCATTTGCAAAAAAAACTAAAAGCGAGCTTTTCGGTATGTGAATGCAATAATGACAAGTACAATTGTCAGTGTGATTGGGGCGGTTCAGTCCATTTTTGGTTTGTCCGTGTCCTTCGACCATAAAATTTAAACGAGTATGACGTGTTTTCTGTAACCACATTACGGATTCAGCAGCACAATGCTACAATGGTATGGAAATGTATTGAATAAACAAATGATAATTCCAAGAATATGTTTACATAGTTACAGAGTTAAGGACAAAGGACAATATGGGCAGGTTGAATATAAGCCCTGCTGATTAATACAAGAAATTAAAAGATGATGAAGTATTAGTTGGACAGCCACATGGCCCATCTGACATGGCAGTTTGTGGTGGGTTGAGGCAGGTTCTTACTGGACTATTGTGACTTATTTTTCATTGAAAGATTCTTGGTGGTTGAGGCCTACACAAAGCGTCTGCTCAAAGTCTGTACCCCAACTGCCGTTTTTGCTCCATTTCTGTGCTGAGCGGGGCTTCCTTCTGAAGAAACCGCCTCTATCAAAGCAATGTACACTCAGAAACTTGGCACTGGACCCCCTTGCCTGTCCTCGCTTAGTCTGTTTAGTAAAGCAGTCATGTCTATTCCTCACTCATGAGAAAGAGCTGCTCTCTTTCCATGTGAAAACATTCCTGTTTTTTCCACAGATTACTCCTTCCTTTTTGGCAGGCGACTGAGAAGAGAATCAAGAGGCTCCCAGTATATGTGTTAAAGTGTTATTTGAAAAATCCATTTGGGTAACTTGTGTGGAATTGAAATTAAATACTGTCTGTTGTCTTCATGTTCTGCGGTTGAAGGTGATATCCCAGTGGAAATTTCCTGAGGATCCCTAGACATGCTGCTAAATTCTGCTTGAAGAATTAGGTCTTTTTCAAGTTTCTCTATCCACTGTTACTGTCAGCTAGTCATGCCAAAGGTCACACTGACACACGCCAGTTTTCAGATACGACTTTGATTTTCAATATAAAATACATTATAATCAAAGTCAAACCTGACTTCTGGTAGTGTATATCGGTGTGACTTATCAAACTGAAATCCAGCACAATGGATTTAGATGTTGAGCCCTAGACCACACAAGCTTACAGTTATTAATAGGTTAATAGAATAAATGGACTGAAATGAGATTTTATACTAAAATTGTAATTTAATATAATGTCAAAGATATTTATTTTTGTAGTTACCTTACTGATGACTTCAAAACAAAAAGCCTTTATCTTCTAAGACGACGTTGTCTAGAATCAATGTTTCTGCGCCAGAAACATTGCATTGCAAGCTTGTTGCAATATTCGGTAATTTAAGGGATGACTGTGTGTAGACAGAATGGACTTTGACACGTACCATTTTAACACACTGTATGACAGACATGTAAAGCATTTCAGTTCAGTATTATTACTTGTATAAATACAACTGCTCAATAATTTTGTGAACCATTAGTGTGTAACATATCTATTAAAAGTACATTCTAATAAAACAAATGCTTGTTGTCGTATCATTGAATCCTCCCTCAACTGCTCAGATATGCCACAGTATTCTAAATATTTGAACCATTTTATAGGCATTCAAGCAATGCCAGAACTAGTAGCTAGAAAATGGTTTTAAATTCCTCTACTTCTTGTTTGTGTCCTGTGTCACTAAATCACTCACAATCAGAAAGAAATCAAATTGGAGCTATGGTAGAACTCTTCCATTAGTCACTCTGTAGGCAGGTTAGAATGGTGTTGAATTAAGTGATTTCTCATTTATCAAAAATATGTGAATAAAACACAACCGAAACCCTACCTTTAATAAAATGCTTTTCGGTTAGATGGAACAGTTGAATATTATTAAGAGCTACATGATCCTGTTAAGGCAATACTGCCATCTTGTGGTTAATTATATTATGTAAAACTGAGAAATTCAATTTCCAGCGCTTCTTACTCTGTGACAGGTTAAGCCAGGGGTGTCAAAGTAAATTTCCAGGGGGCCACAATGTCTACAGGCCTTTGTGGTTTCGTTTCAATCAGCTGCCAATTAAGGCCTTAAGAACAATGTGTGATGACTCTTTTGCTTATAACTGATGCTGAGAACACCCCCATAAACCAGCAAGACACTGTGGCCCTCCAGGACTAGAGTTTGACACGAGTGGGTTAAGCAGTTAATTAAAACTGCCAGCTTATTGTGAGACTCTTTGTCCATTGAGGATCTTACACACACACACACACACACACACACACACACACACACAGAGGTGCGCACACACACTTGCACACACAGGAACAATATAATGTACAAAACATAAGAAACACATTTTCAAAAAGGATTCATTGTCCTGATGTTTTAAAAGGAAGTTTGTTATGATGAAACCAAATCACACAGTATGCAAAATGTTACTTTAATGATGTGATTGGAATGATCCTTCAATTAAAAAAAATGCAATTTATCTTTCTCAGTAGGCCACAGAAAACTAAATTGCTATTATGCCTGATCCAGTTATTTTCTCAATTTAAAAATAAATAAATAAATGAATCAACCCATCATAAGTATTCATGTACTGAACAAATGTCAGCAAATAACAGCATTGTACAGCATCTCTATTACTATACTATGCTAGAGCAGGTTTCTTCTACGTATGTTTATTGGTACACAGGCATTTTAGGAATGAAAGAGATTAAGTAATGCAATCAATGACATTTATGAAATAACAACATTAAAATCTCATGTTCACACCACCTGGCTCAGTGATTCAGCTTTTGACATGCATCCATCCCTCTATGCTGTATTTTCAATGCTGCATCTATGTTGTCTTTCCTCCTTTTGCACACGTCTTTTCACTTCAATTAAAAGGCAATCATTTATTATTTAAAATGATTTCATCAATGCAATTTACGAGTAGGATTCCAGAATGCCTCTCCACCCTCCAGCTACAACCCCGAATGGCAATTTGAAAACATCCCAGTAAAGATATCCAGAGATTTTTTTGTTACTCAGACTAATAATTTAGGGCAGTACAGTTAACTCATTTACCTGGTTCTTGGATGTAATGTAAAAACAAAAACCAGTAAACCCTGTGGCTTGCTAGGGCAAGCAAAACCCTGCTTAAGGATGTAACAGCAGTATTATAAGTGACCACAGAGATGACCACCAAAGCTTTGAAGGTCTCCTGGCAACCGGGTCCTTACTGCAGCCATCTCGGGTGACTGCTCCGACATTGGCATGAATGAAACAGGGAGGCCGTTCAGTTTGACTGCTTTGTAGGCATTGATTCAGGTTACTTCGATTGATGCACTAGTGTTAGCAGATATGTTAAGGAGGTTGGGCCATTTTTTTGTATGAATAATTTCTCTGTTGACGTCCAATGGTCCTAATCCTTCAATTGTTAAATAATTACTTCATACTGTAATGGGGGCACGTACAAATTCACCACTGCGTACCGCTATGCCTACAACACAGTATGCCTAGGTAGCCTATGATAAACGAGCATAAGCTGATACCGTTATATGGATTAACTTTGGCGACAATTAATGACGCCATTCTATTATGGAAGGTTATTGAGGCGTCATTTTCGTAATTTCTTATACAATGCATTTCAAACTTAATTAATGTATCTAGTCGATAACTTTTTATTATAAGCTGAATGGCCTCTTTCCTGATTTTAAAATTGTCTTCCTGTTAAACGTTTTTCGGCGCATGCTCACGGCGGTTGCTTTTACTTTCTGTATTTCCTGCTTGGTGTTTCCACTCGGAAAGATGGCAGAAGTGAAATCCACATTGGTTTGTGCAGGTAGCGTTCGCTGGGACTTTTATTATTTTTTATTTCTGTCAGTTTATTCCCGAGCCATCAACTGTACGTCCTGTGTGTCCGTACATGTATCTTTCTGCTGTTCATTCATTGTATTGCCTTTGTGTTCGGCTGGTATTTCACGAGGTTGAATGCTGTCTAGCTCGCGAGCTAGCCAGTAATTGCAGAACCTAGCTAGCTGGCAAGCTAAGGTTTTTTTGTTAACTTATATCTTAAATAATTGACAATGCGTGCAACTTGAATATTTATCACACGTTTGTCTTTTAATGCAGTGATTTTGTTAAGCTCAGCGGTCTTTGCATTGGTTGAAGATCTCGATGACACGTAAGTGAACAATACTGAATTGTTACTATAACGTTAAATTGTGGCTAATAAGATTTACTGTTTAATTGTCTGTCCTTTCATGGCTTCTGTGCTATACTGAGATTAGTATTAACAGCATGCGTTTTGTTTTATTTATCCAATACAAGCAGGGAATGTTAAACTATTGCCTACAACTTGTGTAGAGCACCTCCATGCCCTTCATCCCGCTTGTCACTAACAATTTTTTTATTTGCAACCCTGAGCTATATAATAAATTCCTTGTATTAATTCAGGCTCAAATGTATACTGATTGAAACAGAAACTTATGTATATGGTGTCACAGCTTCAAACATCAGTACACACTCATTGTACATCATTAAAGTCCACAGTGGTCAATTAATAAGTTTTATTTTTATTAATTTGATTTCTTCTCTGATAAAGTGAAGCGGAGCCATTTTTTTTTTGTCAGTTTACTTTCATCATTATCAAATAATATAAATATAAAAAATGTGTCTTTAGACTGTGCCAATAAAAAGGCTTTTCAACTTGTTTTCACTGGTGGTAACTTGGTAACAATCAGCAAGTGTTACAGTAAATTTACTCTGCATGAGCAATACTAATACAATGTTTTCTTCTCACTTCATATTTCCAAATTTAAGCCATTATTTAACATAATATTTTTCCATTGCAGGTTTAAGGATAGCAGGATGGATGACGTGTGGCTAGTGGATGTAAGTACTGTACACTTATTGATGACCCAGCTATCTGGATAAGCACACCGCGCATTTACTCCGGCCCTGTAGTTCAGTTCATCCCAAACGGAAGTGACTGCTGGCTGCTCTGTGTGTTTAGGATAAGAGAAGTCATGCATACCGCGTTTATTCCCTGTCATAGACTAGGCGCTTTGCAAAGCCAGCTGTCCAGTTGGCACTGATAACAGTTTAGACTGATGTCTGCCTGGGTGAGCCGGCCTGACCAATACAAAGAAGTAGACTGGCAGGTGAACAGACAGACAGACATGCATGACAGGCTGATGGCTAAATGGGCACTCAAGGATCAAAGTGGGCTGGAACCAATAAATATGTAGATTCATGTAGTGCAGAGACCTGCAGATTTACTGAAAGACCCTACAGATACACAAACATAGTCTATGGCGACACAGACAAGATGGATATTCCGACTACAGTGAAAGCTGTTTCCGTTCAGTGCGAGTTGGTTATGTGTTGCAGTTCTATGCACCTTGGTGCGGATACTGCAAGAAGCTGGAGCCTGTGTGGCAGGAAGTGGGGGCAGAGCTGAAGGGATCTGGATCACCTGTTCGCGTGGGCAAGATCGACGCGACTGCCTTCGCTGGTAAGTCTTTGTTTAACACAATGGCAACATTTCTGTTCTTCCAGAGGAAGAGGATAAGTAACAATAGGGAATACGTTCCTTGGGTGGTTTCTTTCCAGAATTCATTAAATTATTTTTTTATTTGTAGGCTTGCAGGATTCATTTTTTTAATTTGAAACAAATGTTCAAGTATCTTATGTTAAAGACGTAACCCTGCAGTTTTGCTTGAACATAAACATGCATTTATATAATTTGCTATGGAATGGGGGGCCGGTTAGGCTCGCAGGAGTATCTGTAACATTCTCAGTTGTTTTAAGAAGTAGCTACTTAAGAATTTAAGATTATGGACATCTTAAGGTGTCTAGTCATGACTGTCACAGGATTGCGTATGTCTAAAATACAGTTACTGGGTATGGCTTGCAGTAACTGATGGCATTAGTGGGACTGATTTGGTTAAATTGGTATAATTCTCTCTAATAGGTAATTGAGAATTGGCTTTAGTTTTGGCTAGGGAGTTGTGAAGTTCTGCTTGTGGGAGATTTTCCTGTGCAAATCCTTTAATTGTACTTTCTGTGAGATAACAAGGTTAATTTTTATCTTGGACAACATTGCATTGGATCATCCTGTTTTTTGTCTTCTGTAATTCTAAATCCTCTCAAGTCAACCTAAGTGCTAGGTAAAGCTCCACCTCCAAGACCCTGAGAGACGTTCTGTCTTTCTAGCACCTCTGTGCCTGACACAGAATATGGTTCACATAGAAGCAACTTAACACATTCTTACATTTTTTGCCTTCAATAAATCCACTAAGTGGAATATTAAATATTTAGGGTTTTTACTGTGATTAATCTTGAGTGTAAACAATGGTCAAATGGAGCACAAATGGAAAATGCTTTCCATGGTTATTTGCCTAGTGTTAGGGAACACCTTCACAGTCCATTGAGTCCACTTGTCTCATGATAATAATTTCTGTGCATCTTAATCCAAGATCATTTCACTTTATTGCTGCTGAACTTTCAGGCAAAAGGCTGAGCAATTGGCATGAAACCCTATAACAGTGAGAACACTAAGTATTCAAAATGTGTAATGTTCTGGGAGTTACAATCCTTCAGGGACAACCAAATATTACAGAATTATATCTCAGTCTTATTTGGCTGTTAAATGTAATCTGTTAGATATAAGCAGAATATTACAGATACTAGGATGGCTAAGCATGAAGAAAAAACATTGACAATTCTGAGGTTTATACACAATGAATGTGTCAAATTTCTACTTTTCCTCATTTCTAGGTGTTGCCTCAGAGTTTGGAGTGAGGGGCTACCCAACAATAAAACTGTAAGTATTTATACATTAGCTGTAAGAATATGATTATTTTAAAATAAATAATCACCGGTGGTGGCGACAAAACTGGTCACAAGATTTAATTTGGGTCATGTTGGCTTGTTGTATCGATTCCTTTTTTAATTATGAGAATAAATTCAAACTAACATCAGTGAGAGACTACTTGTATGGTTCTATGTTTGTGCTACGCAGTTTGTTGCCTGTTATTTGTTGCTGTTCTGTTGATGTTATTAAGCCCTGTTAAACCTGAGTATTATGCAATAGCCTGCACATATGTGGTTTAATAACCTGGTCTCTGTGGATGCTTGCACCTTGCAGCTCTGGGATTTAAGTGTTAAAGCTAAATGGGAAGTGAAATAGAGATCTAATTTCATTTGCAATAATAATAATAATTATTATTATTACAGGACAACTTGGAGCATAATACATCTCAAATGTATTATTCATTGTACATCGCTCTGGATAAGAATGTCTGCTAAATGCCTTGTAATGTAAAAATAACAAATAAGCAGTACAAAATAAAACTTAAGATAGTACTAGATGCCGTAGACATTGAAATTCCACAAAAGCTATATACCTTTCTTCAGAAAGGTTATCATATCAAGTGTTTTATTGTCGCTCTGACTAAACCCTGACTGAAAAGATGGGACACAATGTTCTGCCATGAAGTCATTAGTTGTTATGGTCTAATTCCGTAGTTGTAACCAGATCATTTTTGCATCACTGTGCTCAACACTTGACAGGTGTTGAATAATACCGGTGTGGTTCATAAAGTATTGTCATGGGGTAATTGAGTAATAAAGCCTTTGAGAAAGGCTTCCATTTTCATCCTGGTTCATCAAAATAGACCGCTTGTGTACTGCTGTAACCCGAGACAACAGTCCTTGATGGATTTGTAAGCCACGAGGGTCTACCTGTAACGACAGCAACGGCAGCAGTAGCACAGGGCACCCCTTCCCTTAGGGAACCGCTGACCCTAACTGTCTTTTAATTCTCGCTGTTGAATGGGAAAAAAAAACACAGACACGTGTCATATGTCATAGTTGCATTACATTACAGGCATTTGGCAGATGCTCTTATCCAGAGCGACGTACAATGGCGTGCAAATCGAACCCAGGGACAAGTGTGATGAGGACCCTAGAGGAAAGTACGATTCCAAGTCCTAGCATGACCACATAAATACAATTTGAGCCCTTGAAGAATACAACTACAAACTAGCATACCAAGGCTGCCAAGGCCAAATGGAAAAAACACTGGCTTGCCCCACTAATTGGGCACTGTGTAACTGCACAGAGCCCTATTCTGCCTCACGGTTAGCTTTTTGGCAACTACTGTCAGACCAAGACTACCAATTTTGCACCTTTTGGTGAACGACAAACATTTTGTGGCAAATGAGTCATGAGGAAAACTTGTACCCAGGTATGTTTCCAGTGGTTTGGAGGAGGAAGGATGCCATCCGTTTCAGTTACAGTGCAATTAGAAAATACCCTTTGATTCAAATTCCTATTCTACTTCTTTTTCCTTCCGTCTCTCTCCCTTTGCTGACATAGATTAAAGGGGGAGCTAACCTACAACTACAAAGGGCCCAGGACCAAGGATGACATCATTGAGTTTGCCAACAGAGTAGCAGGGTAAGGGAGTTTGTTTTAAGTGACTGGTTTGTTTCTTTTTCCAAAGGACTGTCCAGTTATTTGCTTCTCTTTCTTCAGTTATACCATCAGTCTTTCCCTACATCTCTTCACCTTGGGACATTCGGCTTCCCTTTTCATTTTGGGAACACAGTACAAGTTTAGTGTGCACAGATGACTCTCGTGAATCAAACTTTGTACTACTATAAAAGTGATTGAAAAGAGAGCTTTGCCCAAATAAATTGTTAGTGTATTTTATTGATCCTTGATAAAAAGTCCCTCAATTGATCCCTTGGGTTAAAAAAACAAATGTTTCTGTGGTTTTTAGATACCTTATTTGCGGTGTTCTGCATCAAAAACATGGCTCTTGTCACAGCGGATCCTTGATAAAATCCCTCAATTGATCCCTCGGGCTAAAAAACAAAGGTGTCTGTGGTTTTTAGATACCTTACTTGCTGTGCTCTGCATCACAGATGAGAAGGAATGGTTATAAAATACGCTTTCTTTTTCTGATCCATTTAGTTAAAGAGCATACTGCTTTAGACCTGTGTCATTTAAAAATGTAGCGGGGGCAATTGTTCAATAGGCTACAGGTTTGCTCGCTATCTTGGTTTTCTAATGAATATCAAGGTATCTAAACCTGCTATCTACTGCTTAAACACTAGTCTGACCAGCTAGCTATCTGTCAAGCTAGCTGTTAGCTACATACCATTATCCAACTGTTACTTAAATGCAATACTGCCCTCCTTGTTCAGTTTTGCTTTTTTATTCTTTCAATTGAATACTGCACTAGAGAAGAAACTTTCTAAAACGGCTGAAAGATTCTGAACAACAGAAAGTTTCTTAGGTGTAGTATTAAGTACGACAACTTTTTAGAGGTCGATGAAGAGGCTAAATGTTGTTGCTTTGCCTTCTCTGTTGGTGTACTTGGGCTTGAAACTTGGGACTAGTGTCTTCATCAAAATCACACATTAAATTGCATTCTTCATGAAAGTCATCAAAACAATTGCTTGAGCTAGCCATGTATCATAGGCAATAATACTGGCAAGTTACAATTGCTGGAGAAATATGGCTACTGCAAGCAGTTCTTCTGATGACTTTTATTCTTAATTTAATTTGTAATGTAAATGTATTGTCTTGTCTTAAAGCAGTAGAGACAGCAAATGTTTAGACGTTTTGAACACTAGCATATTAATTCACACATTCTGAAATGTTCTATGTAAATAGATATAGAGTTCCTGGGCCTTGTGCTTGGCCCTGAGAATTTCTGTGTGTTTCTTTGTTTCCTTTCTGCCAACAGAAAAGGAGACAGAAATGCTTGGATAAAATCTATTTTATTTGGCTCCATGGTGGTGGTATTGCAAATTTTCTTTGGAAATGTTTTTCTGTTAAACCGACATCTGCAGTATTTTTGATCTTGCATTTAGTGATATGAAATATCACGATATAATATAGTATAATGTAATATAGCCTATATCACATGAAAACGGAATGTGAAAAGTCTTTGAGCATTTGATTTGCCACCTGTAGTACACTGTTAGTAATAGTAATAATAATTATGATGAAAAAACAAGGCATTTATTACAAATAATGAAATCAAACCTCTTAAAAGTGAGTTTTCAGCTTGCTTTTAATTTTCTTTTTTGGTGCCTCCATAATGTCACTGGTGTTAAGGGAACATAATCTGTTAAAGTGTATATTGTTCTTGAGTCTATTCGTGCATTACAAACCAATAATAAGACTTTTAAATATCAATTATAAAACTCTGTGAGAGCCAATGCAGAGAGGGGAGTTTAGGAGAATGTAGCCTATGGTCTCTCTAGTTCGTCTTCTGAAAGTGCCATTTTGAACTAAATTCAGTTCAGTGGGTTTTTTTGTTTTGAGAATCCGAATCCTTAAAGCCGGATATTACACTTGTCAAGCCTACTACTGTGGTCATGAAATCATGTCTTAAGCTCTCTGCATAGGCCTGTGAAAGGCGCAGTCTGTGTCTTTCTGTGACTGAAAAATGAAAGCCAGACGCGGGAACTCCTTGGAAATGTTGTTTTTAGTGAGAATGCAGTCATTTACTGTAGCTATTTTTCTTTTGTAGTTTATTTGTTACTTAAAAAAGGAGATTTGAGTGGATCGATAATTCCGAACAACAGGACTAGAAGTTGTTATTCTTAACTAGCTTTTTGTAATTGCAGTTTTCAGACAAGGCAGGAAATTTTAGGATTGTTAATAAAGGGAGATTACAATGGCTAAGATGCTGTCTCCCGTGCATTCAAAAACAAGTATGTATAGGATGAAAAGAGCATGCCATTCCTACTAGCTGGCATATTTATTGAGTCATCCATGGTGCCTTCTGTTCAGTGCAAACCCTCTTACATTTACAACAGTAAGGCAGTTTTTAATGAATAAGTAATTAGTCATAATGATATAATTTAAATGGTCATTCCTTACTTGTACGTATTGTTGTTGCTATATAATTTCTCTTAATCTGTTTGAATGAAATACACGGGCTCGTTACAGGCAATTGATTGTTGGATTGTAGCAAATTAAATTTGCTTAGACTTGTTACTCATTCTTTAAAAACTGTTCCTAATCCCTTAGCTAGTCTTTAGGAATAGTCAGTAAGATATGCTGTGTTGAATTGGATATTTTCTTTGCAAAAACCATTCGGATGGCATTATGTAGTACATTTACTTTCACATTGGTAATTTGGTATTTCAATTAAAACTTAAATTATCTGCACAGCCAACTGTTGACATTTTGAATGCTCATCAGAATTTACATTTCTGAATATAATAAATAACTGACAATTATATGCTCATTGCTCATGCATTAGACCAAGAGAATGCCATCATCTAAAGAATGCACTGATTATGTGCAAATACTGGAAAGAAAGAAGTTGTTTAATTTGTATCAAAACCGTAAAACATTTTCTCCAGGTGAAATTAGGTCACTGCCAGACGAGGAAGAGGTTCTGCTCTCCGTCTGGTCGTCCAGACGTGCACGTTCCATAAAGTCCATTAGCAGGCCGCTAATTCGGTCTCACCCTTCCTCCGGCTTATCCCAGGCAGTGTTCGGGGAATTAGAGGGCTTACGCTGAATTCCAGCCCCCTGGCTTTGAGCCCCGGTTAGGGTCTGCTTCGACAGGGCAGGGGGGTTGACTGAATCACAGTGGGTGAGAATTTGGATGAAAGCGTCTGCTAGATAAAATGTCATGTACAGATGATGATGATGCAGGAATAATGACAGCTTTATCACAGTTTAATCTTGTTCCTCGCTTTTTCATTACCATTCATCCCGCTAGAGCCCCCCTCCCCCTTACACACACACACACACACACACACACACACATACACGCATTTCATATTTCACCATACTAATCAGGTCATTAGTGTACCACATCAATATCTCCTGCTTCTCTGAGTTCATTACTCCATTTTCTGTGGTGTAAGTGATTAAATACTGAGCATTTTCATGTACATTTTTCTTATTTTTATTTCTTATCTTTGTTTTTTCATATATATATTTTTTTTTACATGAGTGTGTATTTCTCCCTGCATTTTGACACCTGTATGTGCCTTGAGTAAATAAATGCATGCTCTGTAACGTGTGCCCGAAACTCAGTACTGCATATCACCCCCAACGGTTCAACTGGATTCCAATGTTGACACTGAAAAGATGATTGCTGATGAGGGTGAAGTAGGATTAGATGGGATGGAGTGAACATAAATCCTGTGGAAATCTGTACTGTCCTTGAGGCTTTCAGCAAAGGCAGCCTTTCCCCCATAGAGCACTTCCAGCCCTGTAACTGTCCACTTCTGGGCAATCCCGCTCTCTGAAATGCCGTTTCTGCCTGGAAAATGTACAAGATTTATTACTCGACCTGACTTCAATTTGTCTCAAGCTGGTGGGTGAAAGTGCTCCGTTTGCCTTGATGTTCTCAGTGTCTCCACTAGATGGTGCTGGGTTTGTACAAATCGCTCCGCACTGTCTGTCTCCAGGCAAAGGCATCTCAAGTGTTTGACGAACATCATGTCTTCCAGTTTTCACTCTTCCCAAGATTACGCCGTTCGGTTGGTCGTTCTTTAGATAAGAAACGGTCTCATGCCATGCACAATAAATCGGCTGTTTTCAACAATCTGAGCTACACATATTTCATTTAAAGGACACAGAGGAACAGAATAGAACCCTCGTCAGAGATTTCTTTTGTGTGCGTTTTCTTTATAGGCCAGCAGTCCGATCTCTCCCAAGCAAGCAGATGTTTGACCATGTCATGAGACGACACAACATACTTTTTGTTTATGTTGGCCGGGACTCACCCCTCAAGGTATGCAGCTGCAGCTTCTGGAACATTCAGTAGGTCAATTAAAACACAGGAGTACGATTGATACGTACACGATTGTTAAGAGATTACTGTCTACCGTTTTAACTACAGTACACCTCCTTCATATGCTGCTTTATCACGGGTTTGATGTGCTCCAGAATGTCTGTTGTGCCACAGTGCTTCTCTACCAATGTGGTGCTGGTTACAGCATTGTGTGAGCTTTGACTGTTTGTCAAGCAATGACCCATAAGAAGAAGGGCTGAAATATAATGCTGGTTTGTTCTTGTAGTTGTGTAATAAAAGTATACGCTGTTGGGCACTAAAAAAAGAGCCAATTTGTGTTCTCTGACAGTCGAGCAAACAGCCGCTACACGGTCTATGTGCCGGGAGAACCTTTTTAGATTAGATTATGGCCGTATTTAGAGTTTTATTACATTATATTAGGCAGGGATTCACATTCAGGGCAAGAAAGGGATTTAACATCGCATTAAAGGGAGGAAGCGATGTGTGAAGGTGTGGGATTGTGAAAAACCTTTTTGTAATTTTAAATACCTGCTTCTGGGATCACCTCGGGCCCAACAATCTCTTTTTTTTTTTTTTTTTTCATTCGGCATTTTGTTGCAAGTCTAATGCGGAATCTGAAAATGGGAAAATGTGTTCTCTCTCCCAGGGGCTGTTCTGTGTCTACATCGTAGGATGTAGGATCAAATGTACTTTTCAACTGATCACAGACTAATTCTGACTGGCGCATGTGTAAGAACATGGTGGTCTTTTTCATCTTGAATATTTCAGGGATGGATTAGTCTTGATCTCAACTTAATGTTAATGTAACACTAACAGTGGGTGAGCGTCATCCTAGCTTATTGCCGGGTCATCTTGCTTATGTTTGCTAGTATTCCTTTGCTCTTCTCTGCATATGCATGGTGTAGAGTAGGGCTGCCACACCCTGTTCCTGGAGATCTACCATCCTGTAGGTTTTCACTCCAACCTTCCGGACAGTAGATCTGCAGGAACAGGGTTGGGCAGCCCTGCCGTGGTGTCGACATTAGCTTGCGAGTGTGTAGAAGGGAAATAAGCTGCAAGACATTTCAGACAGATTTCATTTGTTTTTCCATTGCTTCATTCTGACCCACTTGTCTGAATTTGAGAGGTGTTGAGTGAGGAATGGAACAGCCGAGACCTGACCTCGCTCAACGCTCTCCCTCTTACCCTTCCAGGAGAAGTACATGGAGGTGGCCTCTGAACTCATAGTCTACACCTACTTCTTCGCTGCTTCTGAGGATGTCTTGCCGAAGGTGAGGTCAAGCGCTCTGAATTCATTACTGCCAAGGTGCTTTCCCCTAAGGTGACCTGGAAGAGGAAGGCGGGCTCTCATCTTTCTCCTCTTAACATTTCTTTTCATAACTGACCTTCATCTTCCGCGAAGAGAAAAGGGACCTTTTTGAAAAGAACAGATTTGACTTTAGTTGACATTCGACATTAGGAGCCTTGGTGAGCAGAGATGGAAGATGACAAATCTGTAAATGAATGTCGAGTGTGAGTGAGTATTTCTGAATTTAGGCAATTAAATACTGATGTTTTGCTGAGAAGCATATTGTAAAAAAAGAATTATACCCTCCTGGTAATGTATGTGTCAGTGTTTAGAAGCATTCATTTGTTTTTTTGTGTTCTGTTTGTCACATAACTGAGCTCAGTTTTTCAAAGGGTAAGAAATCCAATAATGTGCTTTGTCAAGGTTGTGTGAATGTTTTATTTTTTTTCTTTATGAAGTGCTATTCTTTCTTTTTTTTTCTTGTTTTCACAGCCACAGATGTCAGGAGAGAATATATTAACAGCAAGGGTTCTTGGCAACATTTTTCACAACATTTTCTATTGGCTAAAGCAAACACTATTGAACGTTTGTATCTTTGGTGAAACAGTTTCTCTCACAAATATATTAGTTCCTAATTAAGGTCAGGAACTCACACTTTTGTTGTAAAAGCTTGCCTGCTGTCATTTGGTCAATACTTCACTATAAAAGCTATCAGCATGGATAGAGTCAGGAAAATACAGTGGAGGTTTAGCCATTTTAAAATGAAACGTTGTGGAATGTGATATTACCATTGATCCGTTTAAAGGTCATTGATAAGGACTTGCTTTAAAGCATCTAAAATGTCATCAGCAGTGGGAAAAGCTGAACGCTTTATCAACCCCTTCCACTCAGAAACGTGCTTGATTCGTTCACTGATACCTCGCAGGTAACTCAGATTTTTGGGACAGAATCTTCTTTACTGATTGCTTTGGGGGAGGGAAAATAAATTGATCCTTCTCAGGCATGGGAGCCACACAACTTGATTGTGCCAAGACACTGACGGCTGTTGATTTGAACTCACAATTTGGCCGCCTACGGTTTGCTGATTGAACAACTGTAAACCCAGTGATCACGCATGACGGTCCAGAATTCATGCCAGCAATGGAGGGCTGGGTACAATTTTGATAGGGAGGTTTTGGGGTTTGACTGGAACAAATGGTGCAAACCAGAGGCCTCAATAAGGTACTCTACTGGTTACAATTTGCCACAGTGTCCTTTTCCTCTCACTACAGACTATTGTCAATGAAATGAAGTTGGCACGCTGGTCTGAATGGCAAGTTTTTCTGGCCAGTTGTCTCAGAATTGTTTGAATTGCCTGAAATTGCATGTTATCCTAGTCAAACCTCCCAAAGTAGAACACCCGTCTGTTTTTCTGGACTGAAGTATTATTCAGAACTTCTGTGGAAGACTAGTTCTTAATTTTTCTTGTTTTTTTTTTTCCCGAAATGGCCAATTTGATATTTTCATATTTTTTAATAACATTTTTAAAGGCTTATTTTGAATGGCTAAGTGCTTTTTTTACGCTCATCCCACAGCTGCGACCGGCTCGGTGCATTAATTTGTGGGAAATATATTGCGTGTGTTCTCTGAAACGCGTGCCGCCAGCCTCTGTTTCTCACCCAGTGCACCATCCAATCTGTGCAGTCATCATGCCGGCAAAAAGCGAGACTGATGCAGCCGGTTATTAACGCTTCGTTTATGGGTTGAATCAGCAGTGATTTAGCCACAGATATTTCCAGCTTGGTAATTTTGACAAGTTGATCGTTTTTTCCCCCAACTAAAGGCTAAACATGTATTTATTGAATGATTTATGTGCTTTCAGGAAGTTACAATACCTGAGCTTCCAGCAGTTGTCGTCTTCAAGGATGGCGCCTACTTTACTTATGATGGTGAGTGAGTGGTTTGATTTAATCTAATTTGTGCTGTAGTGATTGCTTGGATGTGGTAAGCTATTCAGAAGAGCTATTCAGAGTTCTGAAGGATACAATATTATAGGAATATTTGCCATAGGCGCAGCATTTATTGTATCTTGGTTGTTTAATTGTGTACATTAATTTCCGGTGTGGTACACTTGCAGAAAAGAGTGTGCCTGCACATGAATTTGTACTTTTCCATTCATTGTGTTCTTGTTGATGCTGCTGAAGAGTGCTGACACCTCTCAAGAGGCAAAATTGCATTTGTGACCTTTCTGACATTTCAATAAATGACAATCAATGGAAAAATAAGTCCGTTAAACTTTCTTGGACCGTTTTATTCAGTTCAGAGATTTTGCCCTTCATGTTTTCTTATCCGAATTCTTCACTGTAGAATGCATTTTCAAGTTGTGGGCATTAACAACTTGAAAAGCATGCCGTTTCTTTTCTCCCTCTTTTGTTGTGTACTTATTTATTTTTTAATCCCTAGACGAGAACAGTTCTCTCTCATGGCTCACTACATACTGCTCTTGTGTCCTTATACAGGGTTGGCCTGTAGCGTAGTGGTTAAGGTGAATGACTGGGACATGCAATGTCGGTGGTTCTAATCCCGGTGTAGCCACAATAAGATCCACACAGCCGTTGGGCCCTTAACCCTGCATTGCTCCAGGGGAGAATTGTCTCCTGCTTAGTCTAATCAACTGTACGTCGCTCTGGATAAGAGCGTCCGCCAAATGCCAATAATGTAATGTAATGTAATGTAATACAGTACAGTTTATAACTCCTTGGCCATTGTTGTGGCTTCACTCTTTATGGGCACATTGGCTGAATAACATAAAGCAGTAATGTGGGTTTAGCAGGCTGGCCATCAGCGCATTTCAGAGAAGCCATGTTGACCAACTTCAGAGGTTGGTCAAATTCAAAGTCAGTTTCTGTGGTGTTACTGGGTTGAGCATTGGTGAAAACCAGTCCTTATGTCTGGAGAGTCTTCCCACCAAAGGTGAAATTGTCAAGAGTCCATCCCCAGAACTTAGATTCAGTGCTCATATTTAAGTCCAGTTGAGACCAGACCTGTGGCTCAACCAGACATTAAGACTAAGCAGGAGACAGTCCTCCCTTGGAGCGATGCAGGGTTAAGGGCCTTGCTCAAGGGCCCAATGGCTGTGTGGATCTTATTGTGGCTACACCGGGATTAGAACCACCGACCTTGCATATTCCAGTCATTTGCCTTAACTACTACGCTACAGGCCGCCCACATACTGGAGCATGGGTTGAATGATCTGGCTTGAGATGCCGAATGATCCATGGAAGATCACGTGAGAACTGGGCAGTGGCTTGCTCTTTGCGTGAGAAAGGGATATTAACCAAGCTGCTTCTTTTGTGGGGAAAAAACCCCCAAGAGCCTAAGTACTCTGGTCCCAAAACGGTAGAAAGTATATAATAGTCAATTAATAGCTGCATGACATTTATAGTCCTAGCTTTTTAACATTCTTGGACGGCATGGAAGCATTGTTAACATATAGAACAAATGTGTCTTTGTTGCAAGCTCCTGATAAGACGTTTTCCTGGGAGGTCAATCCATTCCCAGAGATAATGCTTGGATGGCCACAGATATGGAGAGAAAGTTCTGGCAAACATTTCTACAGTCCGTCAGTCCCGACCTAGCACAAGAAAGGCACACACCAGCTTGGGCAGCAATTTCAGTGGGGCGACACTTGCCGGAATACGAACTGCCCTTTACACTGTGCCATTTGAGCGACCAAGTAACGGTGTGACAGCAAAGTCATTATTCGCCTGTACCTCCCCGCAAGAGTCTGGCTGAGTCTAGCGCATGAGCACCAGCGTGAACTCCCTCTTATCACCCTGAACATCGCCTCTCCAGACCCACCTGTGAGCCAGGCGGTAGTGGAAGGAGAGGGCGTCCAGGCAGAGTGCCATCGTGAAGGGGCTCCAGTAATGGGAGTTCGAGACGCGGGGGGAGCGGTGCAACACGCGTAGCACAAACTCCAGCATGCCTCCCTCCACAAGCCGGGGCGCATCAGCCTGCTCCACCTGCCCGTTGCGGAAGAGGACCTTCCCCTTCCAGAAGCCGCGAAGAGAGACGTCCCGGCAGCAGACCCGCACCACGAACACGGCGCTCTCCGCGGAGTCTTCCAGAACCCGGATGCGCAGCGTGTCCGGCCCTTTACGCGCCGCCATGGCGACCGGGGGGAGGGGAGGGAGGACGAGCGATTGGAGAATGGGTGGTGTTGGGGGAGTCTGAAGTGGGGCTGGTTGCAAGTCGGTTTAATCAAGCTGTACTGAATCACACTGGAGTATTTTATTTCTGCATTTACTTGGCACAGCTGCTGTTGTTGTCAAAGGAAATGACTGCAAACCTGTTTTTTATTTCTCATAAAGAAGAGGAAAATAGAAGAGTGATTGTTAAATGTACATTTCTTAAAACAATTGATACACATTTATAGATCAAAAAAAGTAGCAGACCGATAACATAAAATGTACCGTTAAAGTTGCCTTTCAAACAACCAATAATACTGTGGGATACGCCGTTGAGAATTATTCTTCATATTACAGTCCTTAATAGCTGCTTGATAAATGCATGACCAGGCATCTGTAAGACTAGTTTTAGTTTTGAACTTGCAATATTGTACAATATACCTCCCAAATTTCCAAGTGCCTTTCAGCACTAGAGCTGTGTAGGTGGAAATAATTAATAAGAGGCGATTTACAAACCAGTTTTGTTTATGCGGTACTGCATCAAGTCTAACTGGCTGTCACACTGCCCAGAGCATTGCATGATTACTGTACCTGTATTCAGTTGAAGATGTCAGCTAGAAGCAAGATTGTCCTGTAGTAATCCCAGGGCTGTCTCATGTCCCTCTCAGAACTGTGAGAGCGACTGAATCGGGCTAAACATCCATCGGTGGAAGAATATGAGCCTGGCATTTGCATGCGGTAGTCGCCCAGAGGGAACAAAGTCATAAAAAGCCCATTAAATAGAGAGGAGAGTGAAAAGGGAGCTTGATAAAAAAAGTTGAAGTGCTGCGACATGGCTATGCTTCCTGTTGCTCCACTTTCCATAATGTGTCTCTGCACTTGGGGCTCAAACCCCTATCGCCTTCCCTCCAGAGCTCAGTGGTATTAGACGGTAGCGTGGAATAGTGGTAGGAGAAGCAGACCCGTTAAGAGAATAATTCCAGGTGGTTCCACAGGTTTATGTCTTGGGTAATTTCACTGCTGGGGTACAATAAATGCGCAACACCACATGCTCCTCTAATCTATCATATCATATTTGTGTTTTATCACATTTATTTTACTTTGATTACTACAACTTTCTCTATTCAGTTCATGCAATTGCTGTACGGATATGATTGTACTTCTCATTACATTACATTCTCCATCCTATTTCATGACTGTAGTGCTACAGTACTGTGCAGAAGTCTTTGGTAGTATTTTATAATAATGATAAAGAGCGGTAAACAGTTAAACTAAATCAAATCAATATTTTAATCAACAAAGACCTACAATGCAGAGTTGCCAGAAAGAATGACCTTAACACAAAATTAAGTGTCTGAAGTATGCAAAAGAAAACACTGAGAAGCCTGAAGTCTTTTGGAACAATGTGCTTTGGACTTACAAAACCAAAAGTGAACTTTTTGGCCACCACCAAAGAAGGTTGAAGGGTGAAGCCTTTGTAGAGAAGAACACCTTGCCAACTGTGAAGGGTCCATTATGCTTTGGGGCTGTGTGGCAGCTGGGGGTACAGGTAATATTGTGCGAGTGGAGAATGGAGTGAAGAATGGAGGCCACCAAATATCGAGAAATTCTGGAAGCTAATGTTCAAAAGTCTGTCCAGACATTGACGTTGACAATGATCCGAAGCATACCTTGAAATCAACCATGAAGTTCCTCCAGGAAAGACAAATGAAGGTTTTGGAATGGCCACCACAGTCCCCAGACTTGAATATTACTGAAAATCTGTGGAGAGATCTCAAACATGCCATACATGCAGATAGGCCGAAGAATATTTCTGAGCTAGAGGTGTTCTACCAGGAAGAATGGGGGAAAATTCCAAAAGCAAGAATTGAAAGACTCCTAGCTGGCCACAGGAAACATTTGCAAGCTGTTATAGTTGCCCAAGGAGTTACAAAGTACTAACTGACAGGGTTCCCAAACGTATGCACAGGGCCTTTTTCCTCTTTTATTGTTTTGAAACTTTAATAAAATATAATAAAATATAAAAATAAAATATAATCTCAATGTAATCTTTAAAATGGGAAGAAACACATCATGTTTAACGTTGTACCATTTAGAGGTCAGTTTCGCTTCTGTTCACGTAGATATTAATTGTAAAATGCTTTTTGACCAGGGGTGCCCACATTTTTGCACACTACTGTATGTGCAGAGCATGCACTCAGCTATCTGATGTACATGGATTAGAAAGATCAGCTGTTAAGCGGAGCAGAGAAATAAAATTAAAAACCTTGTGTATTCCCATCTTGTATAAACATCTTTTTAAAATGTACTATGATATACCAGTGAGCTTGACTCTCTGACAAAATGGAGTAGCCCAGGTGGCGTAAATTCAACGTGACACAATATTGTCAAGCTTGGGTTGTTTTGCAACCCGCTGCAAGAAGATGCAAAGTACATTACGGCGAAACCTTCTCTGAGATTCAGGTGCTTTGTGAAAATTATGCCTCATTGGCCCTTGAAATGCATCTACTCCAGGTTTGTAAAGGTCATGCATTTTCCAGATTAAAATTTCTATTCAGAATATAATTATTTAGATTTTGTTCCATTTGCAGCTCACTGCACCCAGCATGGGGAAAAGCAAATGAATGGCAAACGTGAAGGGGGGTGTTTTGAAAACTGCTCCAATTTGACCAACAACATTTTTGTCTCCTTTCTGGATACCTTTGCTTTGAGTTTTTTAATTCATATGCAGTCAGATTATCTGTGAGGTTATTTGCTATACTGCATGTTTTCTGTATTTGGGCATCAATCAAAGGTTATAGGCACAAAAGGACTGGTCTGAACAGATCTATTTTTGATTTTCCACTTGCTGTTCTTTGTGAAACAAATTCAAAAGGTTTTTCAGAGATCACGCTGAACTCTGCAGGACTGTAAGGACAATAGGCCAGGGGCTAGTGAGTCAGCAGGGGGCTGTTCAGAAACAACTTTGCCCTTTTCTAATGAATACTTACAACACTGCGCAGAGTGTAATTTGTCCTAGAACCTCAAACTTTACTAACACTGGGAGAAACCATTTGTCCCACGTCTTGACAAACAAGAGGAAAAAACCTCAAAAGGGATATTGTGGAAATCTGCAGTTGTGCAAGGCTTTACTGTATTTTTGCAATTTTAGGCATGCTGCCTATTGACATTGGCTCCTTGAAGGCTATTATTCCTTAAAGGCACGACCGGTACGGCTATTCATTGATCAAATGAACCAAAGCACCTGCTGTCCAGAGTCATTTCGCAGAGGTGGTGTTTGAGTTGGCAACCGAACCCCCGTCTGTGTAACGATCAATGTTTCCTTCCACTTTACATTTCACAAGGCAAATTCAGCGCTCTACCGCTGAGAGACATTTTTTGCATCCTGCCCTGATAAGGCAGAATATTGAACCGCATGGGGTGGATTAAAAGGTAATAAGATAGCCCCAGGTCTAATTTGGTTTTATGGGATCCACCCGGCTTATTCACCCAGGTGTCGTGTGCTGTTATTTGTACCTCACCAAAGGAAAGCCTGCTAGCAGCGAGCATGACTATACATCGTGGAATACGCTGTAGACATTGAAATCCAGCCTGTTTTTATTTTTATTCCTGTAATAAAGTGTAATTGTTTTTCCGTAACCGGAATACAAATGTTATGTCTGCTAGTCACTAGGTCTGCAATGGAAGGCTTTTGATGTAAGTGGCATGCAGATTAATTTGCCTGGGTAAATTGAATAAATGTCCTTGCATATTGTATAAAATAACAAAATAACTTTTGTTCATTATGTTAGTAAGTAGGCCGACAATGCACGCACACACACATACATGCATGCGCGCACACACGCGCGCACAAACGCACACACACACGCACACACATACACAGTGTATACGGTCTGCTTATACTCATCCTGAATTCTGTTCCTCTCACATTTTGCAGGAAAAATTTGGAAAGTCACTGCCTTCCTATCTGCTCATGCCTTGTTTGTGGAGCTCTCTGCTCTCAATGTTTCATTGTTTTGCAGAATTACAGTGAATGATATCGCAGCCCGCAGCAAGGCTAAATGAGTTTCGGTGGCTCCTAATTGAACCTCCACGCAGCAAGAAGAGCATTTAGTAGCACTTCAAATTTGCATATCGCAACCATTAGAAACTGCAGTGGCAGACGATAACCGAACATAATTGCTCTTAATGTACTTCCTCCAACATAACTTGTTGATTGAACAGAAAGGCGTGATTGTTGAGCGCACGAGAAGCATCTTTCATCTGCTATAAGAAAATGAATAGATTAAGTCAATTTTTACACTTGTATATAATGGTTTCGCGCTCCTTGCATACTCATTTCCAAGGAGTGATTAAGCATGACTTCCTGCTGTATTGTAAATAAGTGTAACCTCTTGAGCTGCTGTGTGGCTCGTTCTGTAAAGGCCCCATATTGCAGTGTGTGGCTGAGCCCCGCGATCTCTGATAGAATCTGGACCGTTCCAGTTCCGACTGGCTGTTCACTCCATAGGGCAGAGATCGGAAATTCGTGGGCTGAGAACTGCTGGTTTTCCACCCTCCCGTTACCTGAAATTTAGCTGTGAAGACAGTCTGATCTTGCATGAACTTGGCGACAGATTGTTAATCCAATGTTCAGAATTATTTTGGGAATTGGACACATTCAGCGCCCTGTTGTGCGGCAAGTTTATGAAAACACGAAGAACACAACTGCATATACTTAGGGCTGCACAGCTGAGACGCTCTGTAGTCCAGGTACGGAACACAAGGCTAATGCAGGTGTGCTGCGAGAACAACCTGGCCTGATAAACAGCGATGGCTGGGCAGTTACCGAGTGGCCGGGCACAAAGCGGTGATCTTTCTGTCGGCTCTGACTGCTTAACAGGTGCGCCTCCTCTCTCAAATTAATGCGGGAACAGGCCCCCCCCCCCCCCCTCCGGGGCGCTCTCTCTGCCAGCGTGCGCCCCCCCTCCCGCGCAGGCAGCCGAACAAGTGTTCTCTCCTCGCCTCTTGCGCCAAGCCGGGTTCACCACAAAGCCGTGGTCGCAAGCTTCTGAGCTGGCGGAGACAGAAGGGAAGGAGACGGAGCGGCCCGAGAAGGCGGCAAGGCCGTGTCAACGAGCGCTGTTCACAGCTCGCCGTCTGTGACTTCCACAAGCTTTCCAGTCCGTGCGAGGAGCCCAAAGCGCCCGGTGTTGACATCCGTAGTTCGTATTCAGGAATGTAAAAGCCGGAATGATGTTCTGATGTGAAGTTTGAAGCTACATGGCCACCCATTCCAGATGAAGTCGAAATCTGTTGAAATCTCCTCACAACCAATGTCCTTTGTTACCCTCGTCCTTTGTCTATGATAAGTACAGCATAGAGAATGGGTTTTGATACAGGAGTCAAGCATTTCTAAAAATGGTACATGATTTTTTAAAAACTGAACATCTTATTTGTTTGCCTCTTGTTGTCGGTTCTTCCAGATAACCTTGAGTGGTTACATAAATTCTCATAGATTCCATAGTAACCAAGCTGCGGTTTCAGTTAGTCATCGGATGCCCTCCAAGAATGCTTTTAAAAAGAAAAAAGGCTTTTGTGTTTCAAGGACGGAAAGCATGTTTTTTTTTTTTTTTTTTTTTTTAGTTTGCTTGTCATGCGTAATACCCCAAATTCACTTTCTGTCCCCAAAGGAACTATAAACATTTGTAGAAATGTCTCTCCTCTTTAACAGAATGCATTGGAGGTTGTTCTGGTTCAGTAATTTTTCATGCTTCTCCGAAAGGGATCCTTTTGTGAGGAATTTCTGAATACGTTTCACATGGTGATTTCGGTTAGAAAATTAAGAGATTTATTAAGCTAAGATAAGCAACACAGAATTGAATGCACAATAATTATGTGTAGCTTTATTTAAATTAAGCATACATGTATGGATGAAGCAATGCAAGAACTGCATGGGTAGAGTCCTGAAGGCTTTTTAGTCCTATATATAGTACATATTTTTCATAGATACATGCACACGCACACGCACACGCACACACAAACATATACATACACATACCACATACACATACTTTGCAAGGTAAATCATCATCTTTAGGATGTTCGCTTTTTACTGTCTATAACACTGGGAAAATAAATGCATTTGTATCACATACTGTATTTTGTTTTTCAGAATACCAAGATTCCTCTCTCTCCAGCTGGATAAATAAGGAACGCTTCCTTGGCTATCTCCAGATCGATGGATTCGTTTTGTACGAACTAGGAGAGACAGGTACAATGTGGCTCATCATATTTGAAAGCACATGACCACAGCGCTGTCTCTTTAACGGATCAGGTAACGCAGTATCACAATCCGGTAACTTCCGCAACACAAAGCCTCGGCAATGAAGGTCATTTGGAAATGTTCATAACTTTGAAAGTGATAAGAAAGTACACCAAGTTTAGGAGCATTAATTAACCGGAATTATATCCTTATTTGAAATGAATTGCTCTCGGTTTGTAGCTATAACGCTTAAAGATAATAGCCAGTAATAAAACTGGCAGTAATTCAGATCTCAGTAGAGTGTTAATTATCTTTACTGCGTTGACATTCCGAGCAAGTTTTTTTTTTTGCGCCCCGCTATCATAAAACACTTAGCGTTGCCGCTGCTTCTTTTCGCCCAGCGGTCAACAGCTCAACAGTTGTTTCAGTAGTCCCAGGATGACCCATCATGCACAGGTCAACAATTCAACAATTTCAATGAGTTCTGGCAAACCCGGTGTGCGTGACTGGCCAGCAGGGGTTGCTGTTGCGCAATGGGACTTTGGTCTAAAGTGCAGCATGCAAGTCCATTTACGTCTTCTAGGTTCAAAAGGGCTCGGCTTAATTAATTAATAGGTGCGTCTCGGGCGTAACTTGCAATACACCAATCAGTAGGTCAGCTTCCATTCCCTTTAAAGCCGACTGCCATGTTGGTCTCACCTATGTATGCACATTACCGTCTTAATATTGTGCCGTTAGAATGGCAATGAAACCGCAACATCAGTTAAGACCAGGTTTTGGCTGGTCAGAAAGCAAATGCTTTCAGCTGCATCAAAATACACTGACCATTAACATGACTACACCTCAATTTAAGACCACCCGGCCCACACAAGTGCATGGCTATCTACTATTTTACAAGTGTAGGCACTGAATCATGAAATGCCATGGCCAGCACTATCCTTACATTTTTGCTTTGGTGTTATAGGAGTCAAATGAGGTGTAATTCTGTGTTCTATTTGCGTACACTACAAGATTTGTGCCACACCAATCTGGAAATCTAAGGTTTTACTGTACATTAAGGTACCTTGGTAACCATAGCCACGGCTAGTCTGTGGGGAAATTGGTAGGTTTAAATTGTGGTGCAAATGAACAGTGGAGCCATGTACAATTGCAGTACCTACCTGGGAGCTCTGTTATGCTGTGTTTCTCTTGGAAGTGAACAGAACTATAAATGGAAGCACTACAGCAAATGTGGTTTAAACAGGCCTGAGAATTAAAAAATTGTCTTGCAAAAGTCAGTCTCTTCACAAAAATGGTTTAGCAAAGAAACCAGTCAACCTGAGCAATGGAAATGTGGCTCTGGCTTCAGCCTTCCACTACCAGGATAGGTCCAGGGCACTTTTCTCTGTCAAGAGCACTGGTCAAGTGCTTTCTATGTTACCCACGCAATTTTGTAGAGCATGTGCGTGAATCTCTGTGTGGTTATTTTTTTCACGTCCTTGTTCCTTAGTAAGATTACATTACATTAATGGCATTTGGCAGACGCTCTTATCCAGAGCGACGTACAGTTGATTAGACTAAGCAGGAGACAATCCTCCCCTGGGGCAATGCAGGGTTAAGGGCCTTGCTCAAGGACCCAACGGTTGTGCGGATCTTATTGTGGCTACACCGGGATTAGGACCACTGACCTTGCGTTTCCCAGTCCCAGTGTCCCAGTCATTTACCTTAACCACTACGCTACAGGCCGCCCCATAAGATAATTTTGTCGATAATTATAAATCACTTTGTTTAACAAGTGTACAACACTTACCAAATTTGGCCACAGTGAAACCTAGCACGTCCATTTTAATGCACTTGCAGGTTTTGAGCATCTAAGCATTGTTACTGATTACTCAGAAATTCACACGGTTCCTGTCACAGTGGCAGAGCAGAACGTGCATGAACCGCTTCTATATCAACTCTTAATTATGTATTCAAACAAATACTGTACTTCTAATTTATGCCATACATTGCTGCAAGTCAATTTATGGTGTATTATTTATGTGTCAGTGGTGCGAGTCGCACTGCGTTTTTGCACGCTAGGAGAGAGCGTCAGTCACAGCTCATGGGGGAGGGAACCGAAGAACAAAATGATGTTGGTACAAATGAATGTACACTCGCAGCTCTCAGGATATGTTTAACAAGCGACGCCCTAGTTGCCCTGACATTACCATCAAAGCCCTGCTGCATTGTGTCATTAGCAGAGCACATCAAGGCAGGAATAAACATTCTGCTCTCCGTGAACGTCTGAAAACGAAGCGCCTCATTTCTACCACTAGGAGGCAGACCGTGCCACTCAAAGTTCCCGCACATGCCTAGAACGGAGCCCGAATAGGCCCCTGAATAGATTTAGACAGATTTATTTAAAAGTTATTCCGTCCACATAAGTTTGTTACACAGCGGGCGTTTAAACCTCCCAGAGAGTGTGAACTGGATTTCGTGTCTGCTTTTTGCTTTTTTTATTTCCCCCCTGAAAAAGGCTGATGTAGTTAGAAGGGAAGAGTGATTAATTCATTGTGCCGTAATTCCCCTTTGAGGTTTATTTTCTCTTGATAGGCGAGATGTTCCTTGAAGCCATTTATCTCTTTGCTCTCTCCCTTCTCTCCTTGTGCCAGTTAAAAAGGAAAAGGCTTTGTAATGCATTTCCTTTACAACAGGCAAATTGGTGGCGATGGCAGTTGTCGATGAGAAGAACCTGACGGAAGACAGCATCAGGTATAAAGAACGTTTAAAACCGCAGCTCGTCTTTTAAACAAATTAGAAACAAGAGCGGCTCGTGGGAAACTATTGCTCGCGCGATTATGGCTTTCTGCAGCCTCCAGCTGCGGCTCGTTTACTAAATTTCAGAGCTGAATGATTTACAGCGATTGCACACAATCTGGTCAACTTCGTTTTAATAATTAAGTCTTTATTTAGGCTGTGGATGTATGTTCTGCATTGCTCATCATGTCCCTCAAGGCTGTGTACTTAACTTATTGCTGATGTTGTCTCCTGTCCTCAAAGGTTAAAGACGTTGGTTCAGAGAGTGTCAACTGAGTACAGAGATCATTTTACCAGGTGAGCTCATTTTTTGCCAGTTTTACCACACAGGGTGCATTGTATGCTAATGTTGCTACACAGTAGTTGACACACTGGTTTTACTACATACAGTACATTACAGTGTATGACTAATGTTGCTATACAACATGTCACGACACATAGTATATTACAGGCTTATGTTGTTGCATGCCACATGAAACACCAATTTTCCCCACACACGTGACACGCCGATTTTTCCACATAGAAGTGCTTTAGAGTGCATTGCAACATTTAAAGCTGATTTGTATAAAGATGGAAAAGCTAAAGACTAAAGGAAACTGAAAATAATTACTTCAGTATGGGGTAGAGATACTCGCACAATACCGTAATTATTGTCATTGACCTTGCCATCTATGGGTATACAGTGAGTCTTGGGACAAAGGCAATTTTTTGACTTGCCTCTGTACTCGTAATTTAGGATTTGTAATCAAACGATTTGCATGTGGTTGAAGTGCTGTGTTTATTAATGAACATTTTGGTTTCAGCAAATGGCAGCACTTTATACGTGGTACCCGGCTTCACAGGTCTCATTAGTCAGGTGCTTCAGTCACTTCCTTAGTGCAGGTATAAGAGAGCTTTCAGTGTCTAGTCTTGACTCTGGGCTTTTAGTTGCCTTTGGTGTTTGGAACCAGGGGATAAGAGGTTGTGCCTATGAAAGTCAAGAGCCATTATGAGCCTGAGAAATAATATGATAAAAATAACTTTAATTGTATAGCACTTTTCGAGCATACAGCACAAAGTGCTTTATAGCAGTGAAAAACAAATACCTTAAAAATAGACACAGTGCCATGAGAGACAACACATTACTAAAAAGCAAATAAAAATATGAAATCAATAATTTTATAAAACAAATAAAATTTCTAAAGACAAAATGGACAGAAAAAAACCTGAGTATAATAAATCAAAAACATAGCTTCTATGTAATTCAATTTCATATAGACACCCCACAGAACAGCAGAGGGGAAAAAGGAAATACTATCCCAAAGCCCCCTGATAGCACATGAGGTAAACGACTCCCCAGTGGGGAGAAAAACCCTCAAACAGTGGCAAGAAAAAACTCCCTGATGGGAACAAATCCTGAGAGGAACCCGGCTATAGGGGGATACCCATCCTCTGCGGGCCTAAATATTGAGTTGTCCGCATAGAAAAAGAAAGCACTCGGTTAAGCTCAGTAATTGCCATGAATTCTTGCCTTACTGATGAAAACTCCAAACACCTGTCCGACAAGTCAGACAAACTCCTCAGGAGGCAGGTGTGAGGGTGTCAGAAGACGTTTGCAGAGGACTACAGGCTACACTGCAAGATGCAAACCACTAATTAGCCCCAAAAACACGATGACCAGGTTACTGTTTGCTGAGAAGTACCTAAAAGTACCAGCAGAGTTGTGGACAGATGAGACCAAGGTTGATGTCAAGCGTGATGTCAAGAGCAATGTGGAGGCCAAATGCCCAAGATCCATCAAGAGCAACCACTCCCCCTTCTTCTATCAAGCATGGCAGTTGGGGTGTTCGGGCATGTTTGTTTGACTGCCACAGGTGTTGGCTGACATGCCTTTATTGACATTGTAAGTGAATTCTGAAGTGAACACGACCATCTTAATAATAATCTGCTCAGGTACCAAATGTCTCCAAACTTATTGGACAGTGCTTTATTCCACATCAAGACAATGATCCCAAACATGCACCTGTGCTCTGTTCTTAATGATGTTCCAAAGGGTTTATTTTGGTAAGCCTATTGTTTGATCTCCATCTCTGATTTTGTTTTATTATTTCTCAGCCTCCTAATGGCTGCCTTGACTTTCATTGGCACAACTCTGGTCCTCATGTTGACAAACACAAATAAGAGACTCCAAAGGCAATCAAAAAGCCTAGAATCAAGGCTAGATACTGAAAGCTCTCTTATAACTGCACCAAGGAAGCAACTGAACACACCTGACTAATCAGAAACATCTGTGAAGCCATTTGTTCCAGATATTATAAAAAGTGCTGTCATTTCTACATGGTGAAATCAAAATGTCTAAGAATACTCTTTAATAAAAACATTTTTTACTTTTTTATTTTTTAATATAACCAGTAAATTAAATTGTAATGTAAATTGTTTATTTACAGATCTAAAATTGAGTACAGAGCCAAATCAAGTCTTTGCACCAAGACTTGAAAATGTATAATGAGTATAATGATGTGGGATGCATATACCATATCAGGAATATGCATCCCACATCATTATACTGTAAAACTACCAGAATCCTTCAATGTTTGAACATTGTTGTGTTTCCAATTTTTTTTTGATGTATGGTGATTATGGTACAGGGTACTTATGGTATCTCTCTGAACCATCCCGGGTATCGCAGATTTTGGTCATTTGATCATACGCTTAAACTTTTCTAATGTGAGATGATGGAAGGAGGCAGGGAGGAACAGTGAGAGAGGAAGGTAATGTAAAGAGAGTAATGACTGCACACAAGACAATCCATCTCTCTCTTGCTCACACACAAACACGCATGCAAACCGCCTCAGGGTGACTTTACCAACGAGAGAGCCTTGGGGCCGGCTCTTCATCACTCCTCGCCCAGACCACGCAACGGGTTTTTTTAAACGAGCCTTATTTGTCAACAGCAGCACCGGGTCAACACTTGCACTTCTGTCTTTATTCCGTGCGTCAGCCTAAGAATGAGGCAGGGTTCACGAGCCCGGACAATGTCTTTTGGTTTGAAAAACGCCCCAGGCTGTCTCATAAACTAGGTTTGGATTCACAGTGGCACTGACTGGTTTCCACAGTGGCCGGATTGACACTGGACTTGGAGGGGCTTAATGCATTTTGTATTTACTGAATATAAAATGGTGCAGACCAAAATCAAATGCATTGTGGGTAACTCCGGTGGGGGAAAAATGTTCCCATTTTGATGAATGTTTACCTATGAGTGCGGTGTCGCTCCTGAAAGGCCTATAATCAAAGTCTTTCATAACTGCAGAAGAGTGGTGATAATATCTAAATCTGCCGAAGTTGATTGCGGCCGACGTCTGTTTGTGCTTTTGACTCCGCGCTGGAGTGCGTGGAATCGTAATGTGCCGAGGGTCTTGCTGGCTTGATCCTGTGCCATTGGAAGACGCCTCTTCCCAGGGACCATCCTGAGCCCATCTCAGCCCTTCGGATTTCCCACAATGCACCGCGGCTCCTGCTATTCTGCCCCAGCACAATGCAATACAATGAGTCTAAAATTGAATTTCTTCTCTGCCTTATCATGCGGGGGAAATCTCATGGCATTTTTCAGAACAGGAAGAAAGGGAGCGTTTCTATGAGGGTTGCCAGTAAGCTATGGGGGCTTGAAGCACAATGACAGCAACAGCTTTGTCTCAGATGGCAAAGGGGAAAAGATGGGAACAATTAAGTAATTTTTACTTTGAACTGTGAAGAAAGAGGTAGCTGTTAGATAGGACGTATGGTCTGATTGCCAATTCATCCAGCGCAGAGCAGAGCTGACCCGATTTGGCCGAATTGCCGAACCTGAAGTGGACAAGGAACTACAGTGCGTTCCGGGGTTGTGTACCTGACATTGCAAAGACAAATTTTCACAACTCTCACAACTCCTTGTACAACCTCATGTTAGTTTAGGTTTCATTGCCTCAGAGGAAGACAAATACACATCGTCCATTGGGTAGTAAACGTAGTTCTCCAAAAACCTGGGATGAACGTTTTTGAGTAGTCAAATGCTGAATACCTTACCTGGGGTTGTGTGACAGAAACAAAACTGTCTTTTACTTTAATAAAGCCACCCAAGCCTTTAATATCATCATAAATATTAATAGCAATAAAATCAGCCATTGCCTAATGAACTTCATGTTGTAGCATCAATGTCACATGACTTATTTGATCAAAAAAAATGATTTCAACATTGACATTATTGATGAATTGATGAGTTTTAGGTGCTTTTATTACTGATGTATAGAAAAATGTTTTGCATTTATATCATAGTCCTGTAGCATGATGTATTGAGTAGTGGTTTTGGTTCTATCTCTCCAGGGACATTCAGTTCGGCCACATGGATGGTAATGACTACATCAACGGCCTCATTATGGGGTGAGTGTGTCCGGATTCTCTCCAGCTGCCATTTATCTCACCCCTTCCCCAGGCTGTATGAACAGCAGTCGCAAGAAAAGCAAAGTTTGCTTTCTGTTGGCCTCGCGAAAAGAAACGCGCCATCCGCACAAGCCGTTAAGATGCAGTTCTGTAGATTCTCCGGCCAGCTGGACAGCTCCTGTTTTTCACTAGCCTCGTCACAGTTAGCAGCTGTAGCTCACGGCATCTGAAAAGAGGGACACAAAGTTGAACTTCGTTCTGTGTGTTCTCAAACAGGGGCTAATGGCCTTGGTGTGAAATCTTCCTGCAGCTTTTCAAATGAACAGGGGAGCCATCTCCCTAATGACCTGCTCATCCAGCAAAAGTCTGGTGTCAGGCTGTTTTGCTTCCATGCATGGCAGCCCCCATGCTTGGACCCATGCTTTTTAATTAGAAGTGTCCCCAGGCCTTGTGCCCTCGGAAGGCAGCAAGTGTGCAAACCCTCGGTCCCTGAAGGCGTGTGTGTGTGTGTGTGTGTGTGTGTGTGTGTGTGTGTGTGTGTGTGTGTGTGTGTGTGTGTGTGTGTGTGTGTGCGCGTGTGCTCATGCCTGTGTGTGTGTGTGCACATGCCTGTGTGTGTGTGTGTGCACATGCCTGTGTGTGTGTGTGTGCGTGTGCGTGTGCGTGTGCGTGTGCGTGTGCGTGTGTGTGTGTGTGTGTGTGTGTATATAAGCAAGCGAGAGAGATATTTGTGTTGCAGTGTGGGCTTTCTGGACCACGTCTGGTCAAACTGCTGAGAATAAATTGCCTGCTACAGAGCAACTCCAAGCTAGTCAGTGTCCTCTGTTAATTCAGTCCCTCGGGAAATAAAAATAAAACTGAAGCCATTTTCCTGAACTCATTTTATCATGGAGATTATTCACTGCACTTGTGGTGGGGGCATCGCTGCCTTGTAGCTTATAGTTCATGCTGTTCAATCTAAAGATGGAAAAAGACTAACCTAAAAAAACAAAAGTGTAACCTAATTCAAAAGCATAAATATCTGTGCATTTAGGACAAGCCCACCTCCGCTGGGTCTTTTCAATACCAAGGATAATTTATCACCACAAACACAATCGTATAAATAGCAAAAGTGAATGTTAACGGAGCAATTAATCTATGCAAAATATAAAATGATACGAATATAACCATTATGGTCTGCATTAAGGGAATGTTTTAGTATTCATTTTATGTACAAGCAGGCAAATTAGCATGCTCAGTCAGTTAACCCTTGACTCTTATATTTTATATGTTGTAAAATGCAAAGCAAGTCATGAAACATGATGGCATGTTTTATTAGAAACACATTTGCATTCTGTAGCTAATGGATGAAAAGCCAACCATTTATTTCAGCAGGAGTATGAATTTATTTTTAGAAAGTTTCATATTTCAGTCCTGCTGGGCCTTCATTAAAAATAATAGGCTTAGCACAATGTTAAAAATGATGACATGTAAGCATGAAAATATTGTTATTCTAATTTTGCTTATAATTGTCAAGCTTCAACTTATCCTGTGTCATTCAAAATGTATACAGCATTTTCATGATGTATCCTATAGAAATATGGATTTGTTAAGATTGTAGTAGTTTAATCAGTCTGGGCGGATTAAACTTTTAAAAAGGACACAAGCTTTCTTTTTCTGTCTTAAGTCCTACAATATTTTAGTCATAGATCAATCTCATTAACTGGTTATAAACCACAACTGCTGATGTGGTAGATAGTCTCATTTAAATAAAAAATAAACTTGGGACATAGATTTAAATCCAAACCCTCCTTTAAAATGGCTTTTATTCTAGATTAATCAGCTCTTTATTTGGCCCGAAATCTTGATGTACTTTAACGACCAAATAGCCCATTATCAGCCAATTCTGGTCTAGGACAGAGCAGTTAGGCAGTGCTGCACTCTGTCTGATAGTTGACAGCAGTAATTTGTAAAGGTCTACTCAAATGTTAACAGAATGCTCCTTCAATTCCCTCCACAAATATGACTGCAGCACACTGTTTGCATAAAGATAAGAGGTTGTGATCTGAAAGACCATCTTAGTCTGTTCACCTGGGATGCCTTGAACACCTTGCAAAGGAGAAATGAGGTGATGGTCTGATTCCCTGAAGTCACTGCTGTTGTTCAGTTTGATTGTCGAAACTAAATATTAACTATTATATTGGCTATTCTTTTGAGATGTGTCTGGATGATATTGCAGTATACTATTGTACTATTGTAGTGGTGATTGTGTATAATGCCTTGACCTTGTGGCAGAGTGGGGATCTATAGTGCCAGAGGTGCTGCTGATTATTTTTGTATTTATTTGACATACAGCTATTGTGCAGAGCAACTAACAAGGCTGTTGAGAGAAAGATAAATGCCTGTACAGCGCATGTCATAAGGGCAAACGAGTACAGCAAGGTCGAGGTAGGGAGGATGTTGTTGCCCTTGGAGTTGTTTGTTAGATTCGTTTTGGTGCTGTCGGAACAGTTGGTTTTTGAGTTGCCACGGCTGAGACTGTAAGGCATTTGGTTCCCTAATGATAAAATCGGATGAAATGTTGAATTGATGCAAGGCTCCCGACTTTTAATTGTTGAGTAATGCAGAGCAAAGGATACTGTGGCAATCCGGGGCCCATTCATATTCCCAAATGAGATCCATATATAATCATTGCTATCTGGGCTGTCATTGCAATCCATGTAAATTGAATGAAGAGGCAGTTATGGCTGCTCTAACTTTAGCTTTTGTTCCCTCTGATGGAGATACACAAAAACAAACTTTAATAGTATTGACCAAACCAGTTTAGAATGGTTGAAACCTGTTTATAAAATGGCTAGGGGCTGTCCCCATTTGTTGTTGTATAAATTCAGTAGTTTATTCAGATGGAATATATTCCATCTCTTTGAAAAGGCCTTTTAGCTTGCTAGTTAGCCTGCTTAACTCATAGCTAACTAATATTTAACTTATTTACTTTTTACCAGCGTATGAAAATGTTTTTGCAGCAATCATTTTAAGTTTAACTAGATTGTATTGCAAATTAAATAGGTTTGACTAGCCTGCAGCTTCTGGTTTACCTTAGCTGTTTAAATGGCCATTTTTATCGTGCTAGCTAAGTAAATCAGATTGCAAATGGGAAGATTTAAATATTTATTTTTTGTGCAAGTTCTGAAGGATAGATTTACAATGCTTTCACACACAATTGTTTTAAGTTCAATGTGATTCAATAAACATTAAATACATTTAGGTACATTACTGTAGATGCATTTTTGATATAATAAACAAGCTATTGTTATGGTGCTTTCATACTTTACATTTCACTGAATGTTGTTTCAAGTTATATACCCTCAACATGTACATACAAGCTTGGTAGGTAGCAAAAGATTTTGTGGCTAATCCTATATTGTATATATGTACCATCACCATGATTACCATAAACGGTGCTGCTTTATTCAGTGAATTGGAACATGGCCAAGAAAAAGTGTCCAGGTCAGTATGTTGGGTGCAGTTCCAATTATTCAGCCTTTTTTGGATCCAGTGGAATCCTTAATTACAGTTTGTATAATTGATTACACTAATGAACGGGACTAAACTGCTGTGTTGTGATAATACGGGAACAAGCCTATACAGTCTATGCATCTTAAAAGTTTCACGTGTATGATTTGCACAACATTTAAATGTTGCCACAACATTTCAGTGTCTAAGCAGTGCTGGTCTGAAATAATGTTCTGGAACATTCTAATTTCCCAGTGAAGTTGCAGTGCCCTCCTTCATCATTTTGAACACATCCAATGAGCAGTACTTCCTGCCCAGTGGGCCGTTGGAGACTATGGATCAGCTGCTCAGCTTCATCAACAGTGTGCTGGATGGAACTGCTCAGGTCAGGTCTTCTTCTGTTTGCAATTTTTTCACGTACTGTGAAGTTAATTTATGCTTTGATTTCTTGAGGTATTTGATGATTTGCAGATTAAACTTTAGAAAGAAATTAAGTAAACCTTTTTGGAGGAAGGCCCTTTTTGCCCCTGCAAGAACAGCTAAAATTGAATTAAAGGACAGTTCTTCAGTGTTTTTTTGTGTGCGTGTTTGCATGTGCTTGTGTGTGTACGTGTATGTGTATATACACAGTTTTTGCGCTGTCAGGCAAATCTAAAACATCCGAAGCATATTCAAAACAAGTCTCCCTCAGATCTAAAGCTTGGGTTATTTTAGCTTCCCGATAACATAATGGTCACACCGAATAAACAATTGACCATTCTCTGAACATCACTGCCAGCAGACAGTCGCTTGTCGGTTTTATAAATGAACATGAATTTGAAAGCCGTGTCCTGGAGTGAACGGAGAGGACGTGGCCTCTTTTCAGAAAAAGCTAACGCCTGTTCTCCTTTCATGAGTAGGCCCAGGGAGGGGACAGCATATTTCAGCGTGTCAGAAGACTGGCTTACGACGCAAAATCCACAGTGATGGTGAGTGCGCCCTCCGACTCCCAACGATTCGGCCGCAGCCGTAACCGCCAGCAAATCACCTCAGATCTCGCATCGCCCCCTCGTTCATACATATAAGAAAACGCCTTGGTTCCGGCCTCACGCCCGGACGCTTTTCATTTTCCAAACCTTGCGGTCAGGACGGCGGTCCGGAGCGTCTCCCGGGAAGGGTGATAAAGGGAGGATGGCCGTGGTCCGGCCGGCGCCTTCCTGGCCGAACGCGTGTTTGTCATAACAAAAGGAGCGGCGGCGTGGGCGCACGTGAGTCATGTGGAAACGCCACCCGTCCTTACCTCATCCTGCCGATCGGGCCTGCAATTACCATCAATCTCAGCCGTCGTCTGGAGGGCGGGCGCGAACCCCCCCCCCCCCCCCCCCCCACGCTCTCCGCTCTCTCGCTGACTGCTAATGCGGGCGTGCCGCTGACAGGACCCGCTGCATATTCCAGCGACTCACGCTTTTGTCTGAGCCGCTCTGCGGCACGTACGACGCGGGTAGCGGGAAATAACCGCCGATATAAACGCATGCAACAGCGCTGTGGGTACTGAGACCGGCTAACATGAACTGAGACCGGCTAACATGAAATGAAGAACCCCCCCCCCCCAAAAAAAAAAAAAAACGGAAGCCGTGTGCTGAATGTGAAAAATTTGTATTGGAAAGCTGTTAGATTATTCTTCGCTCTACAAAACACGGGGAGACAAAAGGCGCTTTCTCATTTCCTCCATCACAGGAAGACCCGGAGGAATACAGGAGGGGAAAGCACTTCACTGCAGCAGAGAGAGGCTGCTTGTGTCCTGCTTTCACACCCGGCTTAAACACCAGGGAATAAAGCTACTCTTACTATTCTTGAGGAAAATGCACTAGACCAAAAAATGTCGAAATTCAGTCGCATGTAAAAAGGCTGAACACGTCCACCCGGTTGCTAGCTTGGTTAGCAACAGCGCATTGCTGATGATACCTACAAATATATAATTCATGCAAAAGATGTTGGATGTGTCGCTCCGTGATAAGCAAGTAAACAACTGCAAACGCTACCAGAAAAATAGCCCTTTGTGAAGTCCGTTCTTCCAAAGGAGACCCCTCGAGACCACCTTTTCTAGCCAACATGAAAGGAGCTACAGGAGACCTGGAAAAGCCATATGCTAATTGCTTTCACCTTCTCACCTACCCTACCCCTGCCTTTTATTCATGGCAGACCATTCTCTTCCCATTTCATGAGTGTGAATATAGGATAACGTACAGAGCGGTAAGTTCCAGGCATACGGGACCAGGTGGGTACGGTGTGAATAAAAACTTGAAATGAACAGGACTGTGGCAAGATATGTAAAGGCACCTAGGCGGGTACAATCTGGGGAAATAACATTAATTATCAGTTTTATAAGGCTGAGAAGGCAGTTACTGATTCCATCAGTTGTTCTGATGGATAAATGCAGATGGCCATGTGATAAAATGTCTGGTTTAACTGCGTGGTACTGTACTATTCTGACTGACTTTGGAAAGGTGCACCTTTGAGACACATTCCCAATACCTGTGTTTATTTGTCATGCCTCCGTGAATGAATAAGTGAACAAGCTATTTGGGAATTCCTTTTTCATGCTGAAGCCCACACAAAAAAACGAAACCGTTTCTCATTCTTTTTAGTGGCTGTTACATTAGCTTTTTAAAACACAAGGAGAAATTAATATAGTCAATAAAAAATGCATCTGAGGTGAAGAGTCATCAAATGGTATCCCTACGGGATGCTTTGGAGCATTATTTTAATTATTTTAATTTGTTATTTAGCTGACGCTTTTTATCCAAAGCAATTTTCAGTTGATTAGACTAAACAAGGGACCCTGGAGCAATGCAGAGTTAAGGGCCTTGCTCAAGGGCTCAACAGCTGTGCAGTTCTTATCGTGGCTACACCTGGGCGTGAATCACCAACCTCATGTACCTTAGCCAGTGGGCTACAGGCTGCCCATAATATCTTCGACTGCAATTGGCTAGCACAGGTGCCCAGGTTGAATGTATTTCCAGGCACACCTGGAAAGGAGCACCCACTGGTCTCTCCTCTCGCCCCCCGCAGTCGGTGTTCCAGACCTCCCCGGTGCTGGGCTGCTTCCTGTTCGGCCTCCCGCTGGGCGTGATCAGCCTCATGTGCTACGGCATCTGCACGGCCGAGACGGACGATGGCGCTGAAGACCTGGAGCCGCTCAAGAGGGAGGGCCTGACGGACGAGGAGGATGATGACGAAGGCCAGAGGCAGCCCATGGAGCTGGAGGGCCCGGGGGGCGAGGGCGAGGGCGAGCCGCAGGAGGAGAAGTCCCTCGTTGACAAGAAAGCCGATTAACGCAGGAGTTCGCTGTTAGAACGGGCTTAAATTCAGTAACGTGACTTCAAAATATCAGTGCTTTCCCAGTTCCCCCCCCCCCCCCCCCCCCCCTGTAGTCTCTTCCCCAACCCCTACCCAACCCCCTCGTTCAGTTTAGCTTTTTATTTCCTTAACTTTTACTTTGGGATCGGTTATATCATTAACCAGGCAGGGCCGAGCTGACTGCCACCTCATGGCCACGAGGAGGAAAAGGAAGCAACGAAAATGAGGAACAGGCTTTGAGAAAGAGTAGGACTCTCTCTGAGGAGCTCGTTCCTAGTCGTGCTTCACCGTGATCTGTGGGGTCTTTGTTGGAGTTTCCACTGGAGAGCATTGCAGCTAGCGAAGGTCCCAGATCGCACCATTTATTCCGAGCAGAGGTGTCTTCAGGAAGTGCTTCACCTTTGAATTAATGAAGCTTCCTCGCAGGGTGTTTGACACTCCACCCGGGTCCTGCTGAGTTGCTATTTTATTGTCCTCGTGGAATCCGAAGAATTCTCTGGCTGAAGATCAGGGCTATATTTCGATATAGACGCCTTGTGAAAGCGGTTATTGTGTGAAGCTCTCAAGGCCAAACAACGTAATCTGTGGTCACGGTTGTATTTTGTAATTGTATTTTTATTTATTTGTATTATTATTTTTGTCAGTCAGGCCTAGTTGAATATTGTGTTAAGTCACCCATGCAGAAACTATGTTCTATTTATTTTTCTTGGAAGCTAATGAATCAAACGCTTAAAAATACTGAGGCAGCCAGTTACAAACAGGAAGGCTTTTGTAAGGGTTTAGTACAGTGTCTGCAAATGATTTCTGCTGTAGTTTGCAGGGGTTCCAGGTTATGAGGACCAACCCAAGATGACTGAGGATGATGAAAATATAAAACAAATTAAACTTTCCCAGGTTACAAAATGCACTGAATTCCAAGGCCAAGTTGCTGCATACAAGTTTGAGTTGTAGGTTATTATAAGTACTACTTTATAAAAACAAAAAGGAAAAATAGCAAGCACATTGCAATAAATATATTGCACAAATATTTCGTATCGTTGCTGGTTTTCTGAATCTCATTCTGTGGTTCTTGCGTAATAAAATAATTTTTGGATAAAAGACTGTTAGTCAATTAACTACCAGACAGTGTTTGCAGTTAATCAAACTGATGAATACCTATTTTCAACTGTGAAAGCCTTGCATCTGGACATTGTAGTGTCCTGCCTTTGGCTTATGGCAAACCTACTTTTCAGTATGAAAAATAATATTGGCAGTTTATAAGTTTGAAATAAAGGTTATCCTTGTTCCCCTGTTACATAGACCAATTTGTCCAGCAAACACAAGGCTAATATTTTTCCTCTTGACATCCCTCCTCAGCATATTCTCACCTTCCCTTATCTCTCATTTTTGCTGACTTCTCTGTTGCTTTTACTCTCCTACCGTCACTGTCCCTACGGAAAGAAAAAAACTTTTTCCACTGTAACAAATTTATCGAGCGCTAGGCATTTTATTTCCTTTCAATTTATTTGGTTTTACCTTGGGCATGTCAGGTCTTTTGTGTCTAGTGCCTTGAATGTCTCCGTCTGACCTTTAGAATTGGAAAAGACAAGAGAAACTGAGTTGGGAGTTTTGGATACACTGAATTTAAATGACTTGGCAAGTTCTCGTTTGCGCTGCTTTCCAATGGCTGATATCACAGATGGTGATATCTCAAGCATTTACTGTTAAGACAGGAAGTTGACTACCACAGATACATTCCTATCACAGAAAATGAAGTTCATTTTAATTTGATTTGTTCATCAAAATTCATCATGAATTTTATTTGTTCATCATATTTGTTTTGGTTTCAATAAAGAATAATCAGTGTGAATTGTAAGCTTCAGAAATGTGACCCAAATGTACTATTTAAAGCTGAAATTTGTTTTAAACATTTACAGGAATGGCAGCTCTGTGAAAAAAGAGAGCAGGGTTTTCCAAGTAACACAGCTGAGCCCATTTCTTCAGTTCTGATAAGATGCGGACGCATGAATATGCTCAATTTCCTAGCAAAGTAATTTTACAGATGAATTACTCTACAAAATGAAATACTATTGTTACATCTCTTTTAGGAACCTTTCATAGCATAGAGGCATTTCTTGCAGCTTGTAAAAGGTAATTCATAGCTCATTTAACTCATTTAAGTGCAAATGAATCTAAGTATGGGAAATGAGGAAGAACCATGAACTAGCTAAATTGGCTTGGAACATTATTAACGTTAAATATGAAATGTGACATTGGCAAGTGAATGTGATTTGGTTTATGTACTAATTGCTTTGATTTAGAATAAGAATCACTCTGCCACAAACTTTCAATTTGTGGCAGAGTGATTTCTTTCACTGGTCTAAGAAACCTTTGGGCCAGCTAGTCTATCTTGTGGTATGTTTATTTTCTACAGGTTATAGTACTGTGCTGTATTACCAGGTAAGTTGCATACACTTACAGCAAGTGGTTCAGCGGTTAAAAAGTCAGTCAAATAAGAAAGCTATGCGTAAGGTAAAGGGACACACAATAGTGAAAATATGAGTAAACTTAGTAGAATTGGTTTTATAATATTAATGGGGCAAAGCATTTGAATTATTTTGACATTAGACATGGTCACTTCCTTCTGTCCCATTCTTAGGTCTTCATTCTCCCCAATTTTGTTTGTGGACAGTGGTGTGCACAGTACAGTAATTTTGAAATGTGACTACCATGTGTACTAAACTGGCATGCAATTTTGTGGGATAGATTTAGTGTGCCGTTTTGGGAGTTCTGATATGAGAACACATATTTGGAGGTCAGCTTGAATGCATGTACTGTAAATCATGCTATTTATCCTTGCTGGCTACAATTTCATGAAAGATAATCACATGCCTTCACTGACTGGCAAAAACAGTATATAGCTTTGGATCAGGCATAAGTGCATTGGAAAATGGAACATTCCACTCTGAAGCTAAAAGGTTCCACATTAATTTACCTTGATACCTTCATTAATTACCTTGCTAAATTGAAAACTTGCATTCATGCATAATTCCAAACTTCCTGCCGTAATTTGCAATTATGTTGATGTAATTAAAAGTTAAAAGGAAAGGTATATGTAGGTATTTACAGTGCGGTCTGTAAGTATTTTGACAGTGGTACAGTTTCTGTTCTTTTGGCTCTGTACTCCAGCACATTGGATTTTAAATAACGGTGATCCTTGTAGGAATTGGATCCCTTTTTATTAAATTTTTTCCATAGGTTTTCCATAGGTTTATACATAGTCCCTCCATTTTAGGGGACCGAAAGTAATTGGACAATTTTCTTTTCCACTGTTTCTGATTCGTCAGGCGTATTCAGTCACTTCCATTGTGCAGGTATAAGAAAGCTTTCAGTATCTAGTCTTGTTTCTCAATTTTTGATTGCCTTTGGAGCTAGAAATAAGAATAAACAGACATGCGTCAACCAATATGCTTACAAAAACGTTTGGAACATCTTTGAGAAGACAGAGCTGGTAATCACAAAGGACATGGTGGGCCAAGGAAGACATAAAGTTGATAGACAAGTTCAGTGACTACTGTCTGCAGAAGACTAGCTAATCATTGGTAATGTAAGTGCTGATAGCAGCATCAGATTGACAGAAGCATCTTATCACTCAAATTAAATCAAATGCCTCCAAACTCATTGGACGGTGCTTCATCCCACAGCAAGGATGTGATCCCAAACATACACCAGTGCTCTTAATTATTTTCCTGAGAGTTTGTTTCGGTAAGCCTATTGTTTAGCTGATGTCTCTGTTTTTTTCCGTATCATTTCTCTGCCTCATAATGGCTTCCTTGACTTTCATTGGCACAACTGTGGCCCTTTTACAAATGCCCATATCTAGAATCAAGACTCGATATTAAAAGCTTTCTTATACCTTTACTCAAGAAGCAATTGAGTACACTTGACAAATCAGAAAGAGCCGTCTAATTATTGCCCTAAAATGGAGGGACTATATGTATAAAAAGGGGTGTAATTCCTACACCAATGACCAAATATGGCTGTAAATACCAAATTAAAGTCTGCAGTTTGACCTCATATTCATATTATTTTATATTCAAAACCAGTATGCTGGAGTACAGAGCAAAAAAACACAAAATGTACCACTGTCCAAATACACTGCACAGTACTGTAAGTACTCTCTCCATTTAGTAATGAAGTACTTTCAAGGTAATTCAAGTTTAGCAGCAAAATTACTAATAATGGAAATAAATTAAATGAATGGTAATTCAACATTTATTTTACAGAGAACATGGTGTTATATCAAGATCAATATTCAATCAAAGCTCAACAAAACCAAATAAATTGAACTCACTTAGGACATAAATCATCATACGCAATACTTTAGGGCCATGATTTGGCTTTATTTAAAACCTGGTGGATTTATCTGGGTGTCATGGGTAAGGCTTCACCCCCCATATAGCCATGTACATACAGTATATTTTGCTTCTCTTTATAGCTAGCCCTGCCCATTGTACAAATATAAATTTCCACCTCAGTCATGAGCCCACATTAAAGTGGAGACATTGCCAATGATAAAAATAGGAAGTAGCAAGGGTTTACATGTTGCAATAAATGTCTCTAAGTAAAATGTGAAATTCTCAATTAAAGCACAAAGCCGGAATTTAATGGGTTGTCTTCAGAGAAATGCCCTAGTGTTACAATGCATATACTAAAATGGCTAAATTGTAGACTGTTGTTGTGGTCAGCCAGCTGGCTTGCCATGGAAGTCGATGCACACCCACTGCTGACAGTGATGGCCGGGGCTCTCTCATATAATTCCTTCATGGGTAAAACCACAAAGGCCAGTGTGCTGCTACATGCATATACATCTGTTTTACATTTGGTAGCATGCTTCTCTTTGTCTCCACCCAAACTAAAAAAAAAGTAGTGTATATATAAGAGCAGCAGAAGGATTTCAGGCTTGTAAACGGAGGAGACCAGAGAAAAAGTTAATAGAGACAATACAATGTTCTAGCAGTTCAGCAGAAAGTTTCATATTTAAAGAAGCACTGTCACCCTTTTTTTGGATTTAATGCTTAAGTTATGTGTGTGCCGCCAGTGTAGCCGTTTCCTTGATATGGGGCAAAACATATCAAAACAAACACGTCCAGTGAGTCACAGATAATGTGTCACAAAACATAATGCATCGCACCCTGCTGTGTATGATGCTGCATAGCCACAGACCGGTCAGAGTGCCCATGCTAACCCCAGTCCACTGTCAAAAGCACTTACAATAGGCACGTGAGTGTTGGAACTAGACCTTGGAGCAATGGAAGTAAACTGCCTGGTCCATTGACTCCCGTTTTCTTTTACATCATGTCAATGGTCGGATACGTGTTTGCCGTTTACCTGGGGAAGAGATGGCACCGGGATGCATTGTGGGAAGAAGACAAGCCGGTGGAGGTGCGTGTGATGCTCTGGGCAATGTTCTGCTGGGAAACGCTGGGTCCCGACTTTCATGTGAATGTCAATTTGACACGCGCCACCAACCTAAACGTGATTGCAGACCAGGTACACCCCTTCATGGCAACAGTATTCCCCAATGGCAGTGGCATCTTTCAGCCGGTTAATGTGCCCTACCAAACTGCAGAAATTGTTCGGAAATGGTTTGAGGAACATGAGTTCAAGATGGTGCATCCAAATTCCCCAGATCTCAATCTAATCTAGAAACAACTAGTCCAATCCATGGCAGCTCCACCTCGCAACTTACAGGTTTTAAAGGATCTGCTGCTAATCTCTTCGTACCAGATACCACAGGGCACCTTCAGAAGTCTTGTAGAATCCATGCCTAGGCGATTCTGCAGCATGCAGACGACTGCATATTAGGTAGGTGGTCATAATGTTTTGCTCATTGGTGTATATGAATTATTAAATATACCACTTAGTGCTGTAAGGGCAATAAAGGACGCAAGTGCACATTGTCCCCATGGATAGTGAGGAAGATGGTAAGGAAACAAACTCTGGAAGGGTTGCATGAAGACAACCCTTACCGAGCACAATAATCAAAACCAAGCATCTAGAGTTTGCCTAACCTCATCGGAATTATGACTGTTCTGTTTTTTTTTTTTTTTTTTTTTTTTTTTTTTTTTTTTTTGCATGACCATTTCATGTTCATTCAGACCATTGATCCCATGAATCATGTCTTTATTCCATCATAAATGCTGCTCATTACTACAAATAGTCCAATCTCCATATCCACTGAAGAAGTGAAACGCTACCATCCCTGGGCAATGCTAATGCCAATTGTGTACTCATGCCGGTCTGTCGGCCATCGTTAGCACTGTTATGGTCCAGATTCAAAACCAGAAGGTGGATGGTGTGTTGTGTGTTCAGAGATGCTCTTCTGCATACCACTGTTGTAACATGGTTATTTCAGTTACTGTTGTCTTCCTGTGTGCTTGAACCAGTCTGGCCATTCTCCTCTGACCTCACTCATTAATAAGGCATTTTCGCCTACAGAACTGCCGCTCTCTGGGTGTTGTTTTTTGAAATTCTCTGTAAACTCTAGAGACTGGAGTGCCTGAAAATCCCAGGAGTTTCAAAAATCCCAGGAGTTTCAAAGATACTCAAACCACCCCGTCTGGCAACAACAATCCTTCCATTTTTTCCCCATTCTGTTTGATTTTAACAATAACTGAACCGCTTGACCATGTCTGCATGCTTTTATGCATTAAGTTGCTGCCACATGATTGGTGGATAAGATATATCCATGAATGAGCTAGTGAACAGGTGTACATAATGATGTATTCTTTTACTTGAATTTAACTGAAATAGTTACGTTAAGTGTGTGAAATACCTTGATAGCAGGAAATTACCAGTGTATACCCAGATGTTTTTTAAGGTGAAATTGTTAGGCCTTGTCAGTTCGGTGTGCCTTTTTTCTTTTGAAATGAAGAACAAAAGAGTGTAATTTTATCTTGGATTGTTTTTTTTGTTTTTTTGTTATTGCTTCTGTGTGTATTCTAGACACAACAAATGCTTGTTTGTCAGCATTTAGCCACAACAATATTCTTTCCAAACACGTCCTGGAGTGCTCCAATTCAATGCTTAGCAGAGCCAGATTAAGTGTGTGCCAATACCCTCTGTTTATTTTCTGCCACAATAGTTACAAGTCTCAGGTGATGGGATCCTCTGGCCTTGAGCCATCCTCCTACCTCTTTTTATAAGAGTCAAAGCTGGCATGAATCCTTTGCCAGCTTTTAAAATTCAGAATTACATACAGACACAAACCTTATGTGGATATGGAATTTTGATGGTTCACTGAGTACACCTCTGCTTTAAAAATACAGTATAGATGGTATTTGTCTGTCCTCTTGCCACAGTTATGTCTCTGCCAACTTGTTACTGTTATGTACAGTCCATTTCTTTATAAGTACTGTACACAGGGAAGGAAATATTTTGTAAGGTTCATGAATTGGCATTAACTAATCTAGTTGGATTATTTAATTATTGTTGGATAAATACATTTATTAAGCATTAACGTTTAGTTAGTTAATGCATTTGTTACCAACTAACTAATGTATTTGTTATATGAATATTTACACATTAGCAAACCATAAGAATTTATAATTAGTTAACCCCTTAAGTATCACCCCTTTTCTTGACACAACCTTAGAAATTACATACCTAAAATAAAATGATTACTATACTTGAACCCTTTTGACTACAGGCATAATCTCTTCTAAAAGGTAACTCTTTGGGGTTTGTTCTTCCAAGAGTCAGAATTACTCCAGATATTCCTAAAACAAATTTGCAGAGGCTTTGGCTGGATACAGATTATTGTAGCTGTGGCTGGTGCACTTAGAAACACAACAGAGCCAAGTCACAATACTGGACAAATCCTGTTTCAAATTTGAGGACAATATCAAGAAAAATGCGCATGTTGTAATATATGCTTCACTTATTAGTTAACCACTTATTCTAGAGTTCATGCTGCTCTCCATCAAGTCATGCTGTAGTGTGTAAGTGAAGATTCAGCAAACTTTAATACTTAACCATTGTTTCTTCTGGACAGGCATAAGACTTATGATAGCAGTGCAGTATATATGCCTTTTGTTGTAAGACACCATGTTGTTTCATGCATTATACACCGTTAGAAACATAATGTCATTAGCTAAAATTCTTTTTAGTCATCACTCATAAAATGCCTATAGTCGGTTCTCCCTTTCTGTCACTCACACCCTAATTGTTTCAGTTTCCCTTGTCTTCTTACTAATCTACTAAATTTAGATCAGGATTGGGTAACACATTCTAACCATGTGTTCATGTTTCCTTACGTTTCTTGTGCATGTCATTTACTAATTTACTAACGCTAGGGCAGGATAGGTTTATTACTAATGATTACTAATTACCTTGTTAACTTGTCAATCCTCCACACCTGATTTCCATTCTCATGCTGCTCTCAAGCTAATTGTCTACACCTGTCTACACCTGCATTTAATGCTCAGTTTCATGTCATGTCTTGGTGAAATTTTTGCCTCCTGTTCGTCAGTGCATCTCTTGAGCGGTTATACCAAGCCATTGTCTACCCGTTACGATCCAGGCCTGTTTACTGACCAAAGATTATTGACTTCTGTTTTGTTGACCATTGCCTGCCTGTACCCGAACTTTGCCTGCTGTCTTTGTGCTTTTGCCCCGCGGAGCAGACTTCGGTCTTGACTCTTGCGCCGTCATCGACCCTGAGCCTGCCTACCGTCCACCTGTACTTCTGCCTCGCTGACAGCTTTCCTGGCTACTGGACCTTTTGCATGGTGTACCGATAATGAGACTGCCATCTCCCTCGGTACTGTACTTTGGTTTTGGCTGGATTTTACTTGTATGAACATTGCTTGTTTTTTTTACTACGCTCACTGGATATTCCCTGAATAAAGCCCTGATGGGACTTTATTACACCCCTGTTTCTGAGTCGTGCATTTTGGGGGCAACCCCCCACGCACCCGTCTCATTTTCTCTGCAACTACATTACAAATACTGGTCCGAGACAGTTGTACATGAACTCATTGTATTCGAGAGAGCCTATACCAAACATGTATAATTTATTTTTTAGTACTTTTGTAGCAGTATACAATGGCAAAACGACAACAATGATAATTCCTCCAGAGATATTCTAAGTAGAAAATGGACATTCTATCAATGAGTTAGCACATTTTTAGAATGATAAATTATTATGCATTTGGTCCACTGGACACTTGTGAAAAGGACACTGACATTACCTTATTTCTTTGCTAAAGAAATGGCATCTTAAAATAGGTTATACAGATAGAACCATGAATTTTAACATCTTCAAACAGCATATCCTGTTACCATAATGATTGAAAATTGTGCCCTGAAAAAAGGAATGAATGCAAAAAAGCCTAGCCCTGTTGAGACTTAAGGGGATTACCATTAACAAATACATTAACTGACTTTTTCATTTCAATATTAATTTATTAAATTAAGGAATATGAAGTTAACTTGCTCGTGAGGTCTAACAGTTAACGTTATACTTACAGCAAGGTGTTCTAATTTGTGATATGAACATTTTCCTTTTGTGCCCAGGCTGACTTACAGTACTGTACCCGGAGTGTTCACCCCTGAGGATGGTCACACACATGTAGGCGTCGCTGAGGGCTATTTTTGGGACGACAACCTGATTGTTAAAACAGCTCAGAAATCTGCTTTCACAGCTCAGGGACCCAGATATTTCATTATATGCGGATAAGCGCACATAAAAGTATTATGGATTCTGCTGGCAGTATTTAAGCTTCTGCGCTCTCACACACACATGCACATGTTCGCATGCATGGGCTGAGAGCTTATCAACTCCTCGTTCCTCCTCGTCTCATACTGCCGATAAACTACAGGGTTTAATATGCTCGACAGTTTAAGATGCTACAAATCTTTGCCTTCTGCTAGGTAATGGCTAGCAGTGAGGAGGGTGGTTGTACTAAAGACTAACCTCGATGACGCACGGCGGCATGGAAACACGCCCTGGTGATCTGCGAGTCTCTAGACGCTTTCATCTCACATCAGTGTCGGCACGGATGGCCCAGGGCACATGCACCTGTACGTGTGGCAGCGAATGCTTGCATCTCCCAGACCGGCTCTTACATTGATAGTCATTCCACAATACGCCATAAGCACTAGCTCAACACGCCTTGACGTTTTGAAGCATCTGGCACAGTTAACATGCGACGCAACTAAAAAAAAAACATGCCTCTCTCCATGCGCCTCTAATTATTCTGTTGTTAAGGTTCAATTATCCAACCCATTATACAACTGTTCTTATCATGTCTTATTGCTGAAATCACCTAATGGAAAACTGTAAATAACTAGGGGGGGCATAACCTTATCTCCTCTTTGGCATTGTTCAAGAAAATGTGACATTCGAATTGTCACTTCTTTTTCTCAGTAATTTGGAGAATAATGACATCTTGCCTTCACTCTGTTGAAGCATCCTCGGGTAATCAGCTCCTAGACAATGTGTGCAGTGCCATGCACTTATCCTCCATATACTCCATAGCTGCATATATTGGGTGATAAGAGATGCTCCATTTCAAGAGCTTTTTAATTGGACATGGCAACCCTTTAAATAGAAACAGCGTCTTGAGTCATGATTGTCATTCTGAGGTCTTTGTTTCCAGATTGTAAGAGCTTACATTAACAGGTACACTGGGAAGCAAATGCGTATGAGTAGATAGATGTGAAAGGTCAGAATATAAAAATGTGCTACAGTTACAGTTAATCCACCTGTTAATACTCAGATTATCTCCTCAGATAAGATCAAATACTGATGAAAGCTGCTCAGAGCCCATATGTTAAATTATAAACCCAATGTTAAACTATCATTAAGGTCCACAACTGGACATTTATAGATGAAAGGTTTGATGTTTTCCCACAGCTAGGTTCCCCCACACTACAGTTTTTCATTAAATCCATTTTCTGCCTAGAAGCTCAAAAGAACATTTCTCCTGTGTGGAGATTTAGCCCAGAGGATGTGAATAGATACCACAGAGCATTTGTACTTGAGCTTTTAACAGCCAGGTTGGCAAAAGCCACTTCCTGCCACATTTACCACTCATGAGAAGCCATCTAGTGAACATGCGGCTCCAATACAAGCTTGGTGGGCCTGCAGTTACTAGGGAAAGGCACATCCAAGAGCGAGAGGTGAAAAGCACTCTTATGCGTGCTGTGTGGCCAAGTCCTGAAATCTGTCCCAGAAGAGAGGCTCCACAATGTGAGCCCTACTGGAATCGCAAGGTCCTGGATGATCAACCCCCCCGCCCAAACAATCATGCTTAGTTACTGGGTACATTTGTCACTGTCTCCAATAAAGAGTTACCATTCCTGCTTGTGAATTTTCTGCCTGGATGTTTGTATCAATCAGCAGGAAGCTGAAAAGCACGAGAGGTGAAGACAATGGAGCAAATGTTTTATACCTGTTGGGAGATCTATTTATGTGTCCGTAATAAAAGCCTTCATGGAAGACATTGGAGAGTAAGGTGAATTGCCTACAGGAGTACACAACGAAATTGATTCTTCAAGTATGAAATGGCCTGCCATCATCAATAAGTTTCCCATTTCTTCTCCTTCAAGACAACTGCCATTGGCTGTTACATTCAAGCCACTTCACTGACCCATGCCCAAGGGTGTAAGTAAAAGAGATAAAGGAACAGAACTGTGAAACACTGCAATGGTTTATGAGAGTGTCACATTTTTAGCAGCTTGCCTCACAATTTATTGCCTGTTTACAGCCCGAAATCTGAAGAACAAAGTTAACTTGTTTCTGGTGCAAAAACGTAAGAAGAAATCCGACCATCATTTAGAGAGCATTGACTCCTGTTTCCGTTACAGAGCAGGTAATGCGAATCTGTCATTTCAGATGCGTGCAGTTGTTTATTTTCAGTCTGAAAAGGCCACTGGTTTGGTGTATCGCACCATATTATTCATGGAAATGGAAAGATGATTTATGTGTCTGAGGTGATTAATATGGAGCTGGGATGTCTGTTCGGTAATCGCTCAGCGGGAGAAACCAAATTAATTCACAATAAAAGTGCACATTACAATCAGCTCAGCCGTTGATTTATTCCTCCACCCAATCTCCTTTGCCCGGGCCATTTGTCTTTCTTTTCACAATTAGACAGCCTTATTCTGGAGTTCATCCTGCTCTCCATCAAGTCATGCTATAGTGTGTAAGTGAAGATTCAGCAAACTTTATTAGTTAACCATTGTTTCTTTGGACAGGCGTAAGACTTACGATAGCAGTGCAGTATATATTCTTAGTTTTATAAAGGACCTCGTTAAAATATTGTATTATTTACTGTAAATTGCTCAGAAATTGCACAACCAGGTCATTCTCTTCATTAGTCAAAATCTATTCATTACACAAGCACAAAAATGCACAGCCTTTGACTGATCTTAGTAAATCACAGATTGAGTACAGCTGCAGTTTTGAGTGAAGATCTTTCTCTGATTTGGCTTAACCATACTGGCCTCAACCGCCCACCGTAGGAGATCATAAAAGCCCTCTTTTAATTTTATTACAAGCTTATGATGCTAAGAGAAAATCTCCGTGCCAGTTTACTGTTGCATCTGCTCTTTCAAAAACAGATTTTCTGAGAAAATGTAATCCAAAGCTGTGAAAAACATGATTTTACATAATGGGCAGATGACCATGAGTGACTGCTCGCTGAGTGTTCTAGCTCTCTGACCATGATTTCCAGACTCAAAGCAGAAAAGATCTCTCTACAGCTTTCCTAAAGTCAGTTCTTATTTAGTACATGCAGTAATCTGAACAAATACACACACTTATGTTACCTATGAATTTCTAATGTCAAAAAGTGAACTTGGCAAAATCTATTGGAAAAATAGTCTTTTGTGATTGGATGTGCTAAAGAAAAATAAATGTTTTTCTTTAGCACATGCTGATTACTTAAAATGCACACACTTTAATCTTTATCCTGCCAATATATGCATCGTTATACACCATTGTATAAAGTAGCTTCATATAGAAGGTTTTATGTCTGCTCTATAAACTGCTGCTCACAATGCCTTATACTAATGTACTAGTAATGGCTTTTACAGAGCAATAATATGTTAATTATGCCTCTATATTTTGGCAAAAGGATGAATTAACAAATTCCAGATGTCAAACTAAGTTCTTTGGAGTTTGATACAGAGCTGTCAAGCAGTTGATAGGCACGCAATCTTCACTTTCGTCTGAAATGTTTTCCTTGCGAGTGAACAGAGTATTTCTTGCCAGAGCTTAAGAAATGTATTCCACACCAGGTAAGCCTCACTGATCATTTTACAGAGATTCCATCACAGATCGGCCTGCTAATCCAGAAACAACCTGCAGAATGTTTCAGCATTGATGGCCGTCTTAGCATTGCACTCTTTTGAAAAAAATGTCTGCCCTGCCGAATGTTTTCATTTATTTTTTCAGTTCCCTCCTGTGGAGGGTAATAGACATATTTCCCTTTCTGTTTGGGTTACGTTGTTTAAATTGTTTATGAACTGAAATATATTTGCTCATTACATTGTTTTTCCCAAAGGTGTTCTCATACATTCTACAAACAGATAAAAGAGATTCACCTGTAGAGATTGCCTTACAATGATAAAGGAATTAAGGATGACTTAAATGGATGACCCGCAGAAAAAAGAGAGACAATCCTCCCATTTGTGAAGGAACCTGTGCCCGGAGTGACTATTTCACAACCGATGATTGAGCGTGTATGTTTGAATTAGGCTAAAATACAGCATAGTCTTGCCACTTCCTATGCAACAGTGTCCTTACAAAAAGCTAGCAGAAGTCACACTTCAATATTATTATTTCCCCTCTGTCCATGTCACACAATCCTGTTAGACAGTGTTCCAAAGTGTCAAACACTTTTTGTTCAGGCTTTTTATCCGAGCTGGCTGGCTTGGCCCAAGTGACCTACATAAGTATCACCGAAGCGAACTGCCTTACTTTTGTATTTGAGAGTTATCAGGGTGATTCATACACATAGAAATAGCACTGCCTTCGTAGGATCCTCAATTCTGGGCAATGGGCAATGATTGGGCAATGACTGGTCATTATTTCTCTATAATGGGCATGATACAATAGCTGTTCTGATTGCATCCCTCAGCATATTTTGTTTCCGTAAATAATTATGCATTCTGAGGTTTCCTGAAAAATTTCATATAATTTGGCCTTATGGAGCCAATGCAAATTTATATTTTGCCAAAAGCACCCCCTTCAGGCCATATTATGTGTGCCTCTGCACGCTTTTCCACAATATGGGTATTGATTATCTCCTCAATCATGCCACAATCATGCCACAATGCCACAATCCAAGATTGGGCAATAAAAAATAGAGTCATAAAAAACAGCACAAAAAACTGCACAAAAGTTTTCTGACACAGTAGATTGTCTGAGCCTGGGCCTGGGTAGATTTCCCCCCTACTCCACCTCATACTTTGTTTTTCCCTCTACAACCACTCCGCCCAGCACGAGCAGTTGCCTAGTAGTGAATAAAAAGAGTAACTCCGTTCTGCAGGTTGTGTTGAGTCTGGGAGGTAAATTGATGTTTCATTGTTTTACACTCATTGGGGGTCTGTAATATTGTGTAAATCACCAGCAATATGTGATAATGTTTACAGTGTTAACTCGCAAGCAAACGATGCAACTTTGGCTGAAGCACTGTGAACTAGCTCAGCCGTCGCTATTCAGCCCACAACTGTGTCATCGTTATTGCCAACGTCAGCAAATGGACATTAAATATTTTTGCATTCATTAGCCGTCTCCTACACTTCCATGCGTGCATTCTTTTACGAGCACCATTCATGGTCACTTCAAAAAGTGTCAGTTGCATGGGTGTCATACATAATAAATTTATAGCCATACCAGACGTGCCTGCTGAATTCCGAGCATTGGGAAAGGGGTGAAAATAGCAAAGGTGGAAAAAAATTAATAATGATAAGAATAATAATGCGAAAAAACATTAGGGGTCCCTAAAACATCCCTGATGTTTGCCCCCTAATAATCCTAGCAAAAACAATACAGGCCCTACACTTCCCTAGTGCTTAGCCTCCAAATGAGGAAGTTGATCATGCTAGGGGAATAACTGATAGAAATTGATTCTTTTACATGGCACACTAGCCACAAAACCATCAAAAACACTGTCATGTGTACACAAATGTGTTATACGTATATATGGTCCAAAATACCTACTATGTGTATATACACTGACACTTTCAGTCAGCCATTCGATATAAAACTAATAAAACAGTCCTGGCATAATCTTGCTCTTAAAATTCAAGCCATGTCTTCTCTTCCTATTTTTATAAAAATGCGGTTTTGTTTTTGCACAAGTCATGTGTGTGATTAAGGTAATAATATTGCACTTATTTTATAACACCATTTTTTGAAATATACTCATTCACTCATGTTTTTCTTACCCCAGTGAACGCCAGAGATGAACAACTCAATTGGTCATAAGCCGTGAGAAGGACCAAGAAATGTAAACAGCAAAAACTTTATTCGCTTCATCCTAAATGACACATCACATAACCCTTGTTGAAAGTATCTGCTTCTGTGCAAATGTGTGCAATTCCATTTCGTAAAGGTTTCTGTCTTCATTTTCCCCCCTTCAATTTCATTGATCGTAAAGCCTGCTTCACCCATAAAGCAAAAAAGGGCTGAATCTCAAATGTCAACTCTACAATTCAACTAGACAACCGTATCTCCCCTGAATCAAGTCCAACCTTATGAATGCTTATCAAAAAATTAAATTGCCCCTTTTCCCCACTGCAATTCCAGCCAAGGTGAAGGCACACATTCTGACACCAGATGAAACAAACAAAGTCCCTGTAAATTTCCATTCAGGTGAGTCAATAGTGTTTTGGATTCTTGGGAGAAATGCAAATGATTACATTTAGGCAGCGTTATTCCAAAGTAATTAGTACAGAAATTATCTCAGTTCTGCATTTCAAGTAGTCCTCACCCCTGCGGTGTGGTGACTGGTGTCGAAACTCAGGATAAGAGGTAAAGGCCTTTAACTATACCAGTCTGCTGTAGTGGTTACAGCAGCTGCAGCAAGTCTACAGTAGGTCAATATACAACAGGAATTATCTATTATTATTATTATTATTATTATAATTATTATTATTATTATTATTCCATTATCTACACACAGGATGTAACTTCCATAATTGTCCTCCGGTTTTAGCTGAATGTCTTCCCTCTATTTCCGACTGCATTATTATTTTCTTTCCAGTGACTGGCAGGCTTATATCCTGACATGCCATTATATTTTGAACCCCTTCAACCGAATGACATATGTAAGGCAACACTTTCGGATTGTTTTGTTCTTCTCTCGGCACAATCCGCAATATTTCTACCCTTTCACCTTTTCCAGATGCAGATTACGTTAGAAATAGTAAAGGCCTCTGCTGTGCCTCTCTGAGCTCAGATGCTGGGCAATCAATAAAGGCAACATCTCAAAGCAGTATGATTAAGCTTTGGTGGAAAAGCTCCTCCGCATGTTTAACAAAAGGATTGGGAATTCTTCCCTGGCCTTTTATCCATCTATTTTCATTAACAGCGAGTGGGACAAGAAGAAATTGGCGAATATTCAAGTGGGAATATCTGTAATCAATTATTAAGTCCACTGCTTTGTAGATGATGAAATACTGTGAAGAATCCAAATGCTGGGAGACGTCCTAGGACCTCCACCGTGACAATCTAGGACAAGTTCTGTGAAAAGACCAAGAGGGACTAATTCACCTCAGAGTGATGTACCATCTATGTGCAGCTGGAGTCTTGCAGCTGCAGATGCAGATAAATTGTGCATGTCTTCCCCCTTCAAATTAATGATGAGAATTATCTCTATTTATTTTGGCATAGGTTTGCAAGCTGTGAAACCGATCTGCCTTTTTTCTTAGTGAACATTGGGCCTCATGCAAGAACATCTGAACGTCGGTTTTATATCAAGATGGCAAGAGAAAAAGCTTTACGTGACTTTGAAAGAGGGTTCATTATTTATCGATTTTATATTTTTATTTGATCTTCAGTATTGTATTGTCTTATGGCATTGTGTCTTTTTTTATGGTATTTATTTGTCACTGCTGTAAAGCACTTTGTGCTGTATGTTCGAAAAGTGCAATACAAATAAAGTTATTATTATTATTATTAGGGCACGGATGGCAGGAGCTTCAGTCACAGCAACTGCTCAACTGGCTAGTGTTTCAATATGAACAGTGACTGAAGTGACATCTGCAGTTAGATCTATGGAAAAGACATCTGCAAATTAAGCTGGAAATTCTGGTCGAAAGGACACATTCAATGACTGTGATGAGTTCAGTGGTGCAAAAACCATAGGCACTGGTCTACAGAAATACAGGCCTGAATGCTTGACCCTTACTGGTGCTGTTATGTTGTAGGGGTCATGGTTTGGGTCCACTTCTTCCCTTAGAGGGAAGGGTCACTGCAAATCAAGTTATTCTGAATGATCACCTTTATCCTATGATGATATATTTCTATGCTGCTGGGAGTGGTCTCTTCCCAGATGACAATCCATAGCCAGGGCGCAAGGGGTCACTGAATGGTTTGATGAGTATGAAAATGATGTGAATCATTTGGCCTTCCCAGTCACCAGAGCTCAACCCAGGTGAACATCTATGAGAGAATATCTTTTGGAAGAATGGTGTTCCATCCTCCAGTAGAGTTCCAGAAACTTCCAGAAAGTAAATTGAGGTAAATTGAAACTGTTCTGGTGGCTCATGGCCCAACACCTTATTAAGACACTTTAATTTGGTTTCTCCTTTAATTTGTCACCCATCTGTATTTCTGCCATTATGGACAATTTTTATGTATTCTGACAGGATAATATCTTTCCTTATTATTTCATTGATGGCACATGTGGAAGTGTGACAACGTCAGATTAACAGTGTCTGTGACAGTGCCAGGGATATTGTTAATTCACAGTTGAAATTTGACAAAAATAAAGATAAACATTTTCACAATTACATATATGTGACAAAACATGATATGCACAGGGTGTCTCGGTGGCGCAGCCTGTAGAGCACTGACCGCATGCTCATTGTGAGCCGCGACGTCAGCGGTTCGAATCCGACCGTCCGACGTTTGTTGCATGTCTTCCCCTCTCTCTCGCTCCTGTTCTTCCTGTCTCTCTATACTCTATACTGTCCAATAAAGCTGAAAAAGGCCTAAAAAATTTCTTTAAAAAATAAAAATAAATACATAATATGCACTAAAGCAATATGCACAAGTTGAGACCAGTCAAGCAATCTCAATGGATATGGATGCATGAAAAATTCTACGTTTTGCTTTAAAATAATTTGGCAATAATGAGAAAATTTGAATGCCTTCATTTTCTTGGTTACAACAAAGCTTCTATTCCCCCTTTCACTTCTTTAAGAAACGACTGAGAACTCTTTTACAAACTGTCAGCTCATTCAATAAACAACTTATCTGCCATGTCATTGCATTGTCATTTGCAGTCATTAGTGCAGTAAAAGTGTTATTCCATTTCAGTCTGTTGTTGATTTTGTGTGGTGAGGCTTCCACAATAAACAATGCTGTCATCAGGCATACAGACAGCACAGATTAATCCAGACACCTGCATTAATGAATTTGAAAAACGTTGTCCTAAGCTGACAGATATTAACTGAGGCAGGCTTGTGCCCCAAGGGAAATCAGTGGTCGCACATAATCAAACATAATCCTAGCCATTCCCAAGGTTCAAAAACTTCCTTCAAGCCTGTCATGGACATTTTTTAAACCATTTCAACTTTCAGCATTGCTAGCAGTGGCACAGAAGATATATTTGAAACGGCAGCATTCAAAGCCAAAAGACTTCATCAATGATTAATTTTTGACATTACACAAAAATGCTTCTGGCATATTTTCTTGAGCGAGTATTTGAAGTGAACACATTCCCTGAGAGTACACTGCATTGCAAGTTGGTATCTGGAGTGGTTGCGTAGGTCCTTACTGAATGCTATTGACCACCATTCGACCTGAGAATTAGCATCATCTGACTGAGGCAGAGCTGTCTGATTTACATTTGGACTGTACCCTATCCTTGTCTGAAGATGCTGCTTGACTGAAAATATCACTCACAGAGTGCTGTATCAGCCATCATCAGCCACAACTATTTACTTTACTCTGCTGCACCTGTCTTTTCCCCTATTCACTCTCATTCATGTATAAGGGCAAGTTGGATGTTTGCCAGTCTGTAGTACTATCTGTCAGTCTAGATCAGGGGTCGGCAACCCTGGTCCTGGAGAGCCGCAGGGTGTGCTGGCTTTCGTTGTTACTCGGCATTAATTGATCAATGAAAGCCGTTGATTACACAGTTATCACCTCACCTGGTTTCTTGGGTCTGAATCGGTTGCTTATTTTAAGGTGGAGACGAAAGCCAGCACACCCTGCGGCTCTCCAGGACCAGGGTTGCCAACCACTGGTCTAGATAGACCCAAGTGAACAAACAGTAAATCAGCTAAATTTGTTTACTTTCTAGCTTTCTAGCTATTAAGCAATTTTGTGAGAATGAAGCAATAATTACTCCATCCTTATTCCATCCCACTATGCTGCAGGAAAGACAGGTAACAGGTAATTGCATAATTATACTGTAATTGTTTTCTGTGTTTGCTGCTGCAATCGTTGCCACTTCTATGTTTTCCAGTCAGGACTGAAGAATCTGAATTTGCAATCACCACTGGTGAGGAGCGTCACAAACAAACATTTTGAAGTCATTAGTATGTGGTGCCGTGTTCGGCTGTTGTTTGATTCTGGCCAAATTTGACATCTCTCACTGAGGAAGGTAAAGCAAGAGGACAACGTGGATGGGCCAATGAGATGAAAACTCAGTCTGCACCTAGTGCTCATGGAAGTTGTAGTAAATGGTAAATGGTTGGCGTTTATATAGCGCCTTTATCCAAAGCACTGTACAATTGATGCTTCTCATTCACCCATTCATACACACACTCACACACCAACGGCGATTGGCGGCCATGCAAGGCGCCGACCAGCTCGTCAGGAGCATTTAGGGGTTAGGCGTCTCGCTCAGGGACACTTTGACACAGCCCGGGCAGGGGATCAAACCGGCAACCCTCCGACTGCCAGACGACTGCTCTTACTGCCTGAGCCATGTCGACCCTGTACCATGTGCCATGTGGTATCACTGCAAATTGACTTACAAATTACGTTATATCAAATAACTGTTTTCATGGAATATACTACTGAAATCTCAACCTCCATAGTGGATAGGATGCCACTGCCAAATTCTGACCTTCTGATTGCACAATGATACATCATATTTGGGAGCAGAACAGCAGTACCCAAAACCGTCTGGTCTCACACATTCCTACCTTGTGGTGGCACTTTCAGCCTCAACTTAAGCTAGAGCTGATGCTATTTCAACCGTCTCTGGTGTCTTTATCTCTGGAACAGGGCTGAACTCGATGGTGAGCACTTCTATTATTCATTCCATTCTGTAGTAGCAGAAGTCATGTTTTATTGCGAAAGCAAACAACTTGGCTTTCATGAAGTTGCCTTGGCTTTGTCAAGTTTCCCCCTCTCCTGAGACTGGACTGACATTGTTGAATTTTGCTCCTCCTTTTCTCATGTTTGCTACCCTCCACTGCAAGTCACAATCAGTCTCTGTGTCCACAACTATCTTAAGCATACCATCCCCCCCTCAATCCCATCCCATCCCCATCATCCTTGGGGAAACTGCCTGCCATAAACCTGAAGAGGAGCTGTCAGCATCAGCCTGCTCTGGGCGGTATTATTCTGACATAGTGATAGTGTACAGGAACAGATTATCGACATCAGAACGGGAAGATACCTATTCATAATACTCCACAGAAAAATGGTGTTCATGACAGAACAGTGCCTGGGGCAGACTTTCACCACAGTATTAGTGTCAGCAAGAACGCTGCATTTAATTTCCTTCTGCAATATTAAAACTGGTAGATGCACAGCACGGTCAAATATCTTTATGACCCACAATTCAATAATACAATCAAAGTGTCAGTCCTTCCTAGAGTCACTATTTCTGAATTTTTATTTTATTTATTGTTTTTGTTGAAACTCAATCGCTAAAAACAAAAGAATGGCAGCAAAAATGTTTTGCTCAAAACAGCAAAAAATTTGTCGTTAAGATGTCAAATAATAATTCCGTAACACCTACATCCTTCATGACTTATTTAGCTAAATTTACATAATTTTGGCTTCAAAGGACTTCACAGTCTTTCAGGCTTTGTGAATTTTTGTGTGAAAAAGTTTTGCGTATTACAAAAATTACAGGAAAAGTGAAACACACCCACCTGTCACATCATCATGGCTGAGACTGTAGTACCTTGCCACAAAATAATTTGTGCACTTTAGTCATGGTTTGCATTTGCATGTGGGCTATATATAACTGGTTTGACTCAGAACAATTTGTGTTAAAACTACTTTTTAAATATCTCAGGACCTCAGTCTCATGATTTTCTTGAGAAAGATTAACACTACCCACACACAAGATCAGGGTGCTACAATGGACCCAACGGAAGAGAACGTGTCTCCATTGGGCACTTAGTAACTTAGTAACTTGAGTTTATCTTGATTTTAAACGGCTCAGAAAGTAATTTCATGGAGGATACATGAAAGTAATACTACATTGCCAAATAAACAAAATAGATTGGCTCAAGAATGTTCTCATGGATTTTGATTTACGCGCCACTTTTGAGAGCTGTCTATAAAACTATTTGTCATTTATTTCCTAATACTCTGCTCAGTACATTCTCAACAGGCAATTATACTCAGTGCCACCAGCAACCTTTGAAAATGACAAAATGTGCTAAACACAGCTAGAGTGCATCAATCAGCTGAATACAAACAAGGAGATGAATATTTATCCCGTAATCAGGTTCATCTGAGGTGGACGGACAGGAGTCCTCGGGCATGAAATTTATGTCAGCTCAAATCACCGTCACTCTGACCACCCATGCAGCCAGAGATGGCATCTTGTCACTGTTCAAGAGCAAGGCAATAGTCTGACTGAAAAATGTACTTCAGTCAGTGTGCAATGACAAGGAATTAAACCAATCCATCAATACTAACCATTTGAAAAGTCTTACCATTAACTAATGGGCAGGGCATATGGTTAATCATCATGACTCTTGGATAGTGACCCTCCCTTAATACTGTATTCATTCCTTGTTATAAATAATTAATAAGTCTAATTTGCATATCCTGATCAAAACCTTTTCTGGAACATCTGCTCAGGCACAATTATATTATCTCTTTAAAAACAGAGAAATGCGTGGCCTCTGGGTAAAATGGTTGCAGGCTAAGACGATGTTGCTATATTAAAATGATACATTTAAAGCAACAAAAAAAAAAACAATAACTGAAAACTGCTTACAGCCCCAAGCAAGAAGAGTCCCTTCTATGAACTGTGACTTTACTACAGAGAAAGGACAAATTTCACATAAGAACATTGCTCATGCATTTTAAAATACTAACTGAATATTAGCTGTCTATAAACATTTTATATACATTAGTGGAAGTACTCCACATAGATAAATTGATGAACAAAGATGCCTTATTTTTTTGACATTTTAATTTGCACTAAGCTGCATAAGGCAGATGGCTAACTCCAACACATATTCCCATTTGCAAACTTTCCGTTTTTATTCAAGTGGAAGCGACATGTCTTGAATACTGTAATAAATAGTTAGTAAAGTTGCACTTTAAATTAATTCAATTTGCTCTGCATTTAAGATTTAGTTAGTTTAGGACTGGAGCTGAGTCCTTGCATGCATTTGAACCATTAAATATAATCTCTGTCACCTCCATATGCCATACACACAAAAATATTGATTTCCCTAAGGAAAAGGTGGCATGGTATTTAATTTGACATTCACAGACCCAGTTAATATCACGGTTTGGAGTGGATGGAAACATATGCAGTAACTGTGTGGATCTGCCACTCATAACAGAATATAGCCATCTCCTCAGAGCCCCAACCCCCAACAGTTTCTCCTTCCTCATTAATTAATGTCTACCAATCCTCTCAAATAGTATCTTTTTGGAAAGAGATTAATGCACGCCATGTTCATTTTAGTGGAAATATAATAAAAAAACAATGCAACTACATTGTATCAGCATGCTAGCTTAATAGCTACTAGCTGATGCTGGGAGTATCTTGTTGTCAGGTGCCCTTTGAGATAGTAGCTCTCTGACTCCGGTGTCGGAGGCATCCACCTCTACGGTGGACTTTCTTTCAGAATCAGGCATGGACAGAACATGGGCAGAAGTAAAGCGTCTCTTAAGTTCTCAAAAAGCTCCTGGGGTGAACGCAACTTTCGTAGAAGTGAGCAGTGCGGTAATTCCGTATAAAGCCCCTGAAATGTTGTAATTCCTTCTGGCCAGTAGGTGTAGGCCAATTCACACTGCCTTGGTCTTTACAGGGTCCATCTCAACTTGATCTCTGGAGACCACAAATCCCAGCTTTAACAAATAATTGGTTTTCCAACAGGCATTGCAGGACCTGATAGCCCTGGATGTGCTCTTTGAATGAGGAGGAGATGATCAAGATGTTGTCCAAATAAACATAGACGAATTTAGAGATATCAAAATGTTGTTGATCATCGTCTGGAAGATGGCTGGCATGTTAGTCACCCTGAACGGCATAACCAGGTATTCACAGTGCCCAACAGGGGTGCTGAACGTTGTCTTCTACTCGTCTCCCTCTCTAATGCGAACCGTTGGCGTTGCGTAAGTCAAGTTTAGTACAGAACTTGCTGCTCTGGAGAGAGGAAAATGGGCGAGGAGATGAGAGGTTGGGGTTGGTTATGTCATTGGTTAGTCGATGCAGAGGTGTAGTGACTTGCCTTTCTTTTCCACAAAGAAGAACCCCACTCCGGTGGGGGAAAATGAGGGATGGATGACACCGGAAGCCAGGGATGTACTTCTCCATGGATTTAGTTTCCGGTGCAGACAGGGAAAAGAGTTGACCTCCTGCGGGTGTGGGGTCTGTTTACTTAGATGTGCTAATTAATATGTATATGATGTTAATATGTATATGATGCTTCAACTCGAATATATGTTGGTATTTTTAAGAATAAATAGACAAGATACAACTTACTTCTGAACCGAGTATGGAATAATAAGTTTAATAGCAGAGTGCAAAAGTACTACTACCTACTGGTAGTTTTTTGGAAACAGTACTGTAATAAAGGTGAGACGGGTGCATGGGGGTTGGACCCAAAATGCACGACTCAGAAACAATAGTAAAATAAAGTCCCGTTAGGGCTTTATTCGGGACGAGTCCCAGGAGCGTAGTCAATACAAGCAAAGTCCATACACGAAGATCCAGCCAAACAAATACAAAACAAACAAAAAGCACGGTGCCGAGGGAAGAGGCAATCTCGTAGTCGGTAGGCGTGCAGGGAGGTCCGGTAGCAGGAGAGCTGTCAGCGGGGCAGATGAACAGGCGGACGGCAGGCAGAGGCGTAGTCGTGGGCGAAGCGGGAGTCGAAACCATGAAACAATCAGCGGGGCAAAAGTACAAAAACAGTAGGCGGGGACGTAGTCGAGAAACGAAACGAAGGTCACAAAACAGAAATCAATAGTCGATGGTCAGTAAACAGGCGTGGATCGTAACGTGTAATCAAACAGTAAATAATGCTCAAGAGTTGCGTGAAAAAACAGAGGCAGACAATTTCGCAGTGAACAGTAGCGCGACTGGGCTATAAATGCAGGTGTAGACAGGTGTAGACAATTAGTAAGAGCGTAGCAAGGAAATGGAAAACAGGTGCGATGGATGACAAGTTTAACAAGGAGATTAGTAATCGTTAGTAATAAACCTATCCTGCCCTAGCATTAGTAAATTAGTAAATGACATGCACGAGAAACGTAAGGAAACATGAACACATGATTAGTCTTGTTAGTTTCTACCCAATCCTGATCTAGCGTTAGTAGTTTTAGTAAATAGACCAATAGAAACATAAGGGGAGTGAAGGACAGAACGAGAGAGAGAGAGAGAGAGAGAAAAGGCGGAACGCAAGTTTTGCGGAAAAACATGTAAAAGTGTATGCATAACAATGACCAGTTAACGTAACAATAAACATACATCGAAACATAACACAAAGCGAAACTAAGACGATAATCACTCAACATAACCAGGTAATATAATCGTACGAAAACATAACTAGACATGACAAGAAAATAAATCGTAACAAGACATAACTAGACATGACGAGAAAATAAATCGTAACAAGAAATAAACTAAACAACATGACAAACCTAGACTAACATAATACATGATAAGACACTACGTGACTAAGACAACATGAATAAACATAAATCAACATAAAACATGGTGAGACAGACCTGAAACGTGACAAAAGGTCAGAAATCCAAGCAGCCTTGAAATATTAAAGCAATATATGCTGTTGAATTGCTTCCTTTATTTCAGATCAACTTCAGCCATGATATATTGCCGAAAGATTAAGAAAGTAATGGCATTATCCTCACATGAAAAAAGAGGAGGACACCGAAACAACAAGCATATCTCCCATGGTCCCTTGTGGTACTTCACCCTTCTTCCATTTTAGACTGTTATTGTGCTCTGCTTCAAATGATTGACCTTTCTTCTCAGGGCTGCTTGTCCTTAAGACCTGCCTCCCTTCAGCCAGTTTAGCAAGGCAATCTGATTGTTCCTTGTCAGCAATTAGCAAGAAGAGCACCAACCATGTATGCATGTATTTATAACAGTTTTGACTGCACTGCATTACTGCCTGAGTCTTTTTTTCTTGAAGTTCTGCTTGCTCTTCTGTGCCACAGCCTTTTTTAATTTTGTTCTCCAGGGGCGTAGCTAGGTTTAGGAAAGTTAGAGGTAAAGGAAAAGTTGAGATATAATTTTAATTTCTTTTGGGGTGTATTTTGGGCAGTATGCACATCAGAGATTGTGGGCTAGGTGCTCACAGGGTAGCAAGTAACCTATTGTTATAGCCAAAAACTGCACAAAGTTTAACCATACTTCTCTAGTTAATAATCAACTTAAATAAAATCCACTTAGCCTATAAAGACACTTAGCCTACACAGACATGTTTCCGAGCAATCTTTTGCATATCAGAAAAGAGGACAATAGACTACAGGCTACTGCTTTCAAAGAAAGTAGTCTACCACAGAATTTCATTAAGCTAATACAATGTTTTGCAATCGGTTACATTCTCTGCATGTTCAACATATTCATAGGCTATTGTAATTTTATTAAAGAAGTGAGTAACCATGAAGTAGAAAGGTTTGTCGAAGTGACTGTAATTGAATATATAATAGCCTACCCTCACTGGTAATTTCTTGGATATTGATATTAATGATTTTCATTTTCTCGTGCTACATTTACGTTTTGTTGTAAAAGTTGAAAAGTTTTCTTTTAATATTTATTATTTAATATTTCTGTTCCCCATGGAATTGATGCGTACTTAGGTTACATTTTCTAGGGCAGCTGAATATGCTCTATGGGGGGCTAAATCCTCCCCAGAAAGGGTCTAACTATGCCACTGCTGTTCTCACATACACTTAAACCAATGTCTCATTCCTTAAAAAACAATGATAGTTTATTTTATCCATTTATTTCAGCTATTCACTAGGGGGTTTTGAACCAGCATTATTATTTTCTGTTTCATGAGCGATTCACAGTACACAGGACTGGGTGGGAAATGATTTCGATGAGTGTAAAAATATTAGAAAAAATACTGTTTTTGCATAGGGTATCATATCTTGTTTTTGCAGTTATTAAGTGGCAAATAAATGTGTTTGGTTGAATCAGTAGAGAGTTCTCTAGTCCATCCACATTTGTCCCCTCAGTGCCAGTGGTACAACTGCTCTAACTCTCTTTACATTTCACTGAGCTCCTCTCCCATGTGTGGATCACCATTACATTACCATTACCAAATTGAGTGAGCAAAAAAAGACAGACCCATGAACACTGTCACTCACGGTCAAGCAAACCAATCAAAATGTTTTACCGTGTTTGTCCAGTGTTTAGTCATGCAGTAAGGTACGCCCAAAACAAGTCACCCAGCAGTGATGCACTCAAAGGAAATGTGTATATACTTATCGAGATTCTTCCTCCACATCTGAAAGAGGAAGAAAAATGAGACATGTTGCACAGATCATTAGATCATGAAAGAAAGTTTGGCTTATTGATCTAAGTAGGGCCTTCCAGGTCACAATTGATCTGAGGGCTTGCTTTTTGTTGTTTATGTTGTCAGTGGCAGGCTCTTGGTCTTATTTTTGGACAGGTGGTGATCGATAAGAAACCTCTCTCATGGTGGCACTGCACTTCCATAAGGACGTCACATGCGTCAGAACTGCACACTCAATAAGGGCAATGGTCCCAGGGGAATCAACGGCCAGAGAATGTAGGTCAGTGCTGCCGCTTGCCTGTGAGTTAACAGTGCATTAGAGGACATAGACGGATGCGTTGTGTGCTGTTACATGCCCTCCAATAGCCAATCCATCCCTATTCTACAGGCCCATGAAAGCGGGATAAAAGATTCAGCTGACCCAAAATTGCCACAGAAAGGTGAACACAGACAGTATCCTCAACTGCATGTTTATCAGGGACCCAACCATAACAAAGGCATTTTCTATCAGATTTTGGCTGCAGATATAAATACCCATGTGTATTAAGGGCTACTCTTCTCAGAAATCTAGAAGACTTGTGCTGTAGATTTCAAGTTGCACATTGTCATATTGTTATACTCAGCTGTGCAAAATCCTTAGGAGTGTAGTGATCACCTTGATCCATGCCTCTTCTGAGCTTTGCATGTCTTCCCCAATGGTGACAGAGGGCACGTCTCTTCAGAGAAGCTCAGTTACATTGTTTAATTTTGTTTAACGCATGGCTGTGAGCAAACGGGCCCAGGCATCTGATTTGCAAGTATAATGTCATTTGTATTTCAACACTTTGTCAGATGCATGGGGGGGAAAGTTGTGAGAGAGTGCATGCTATTGCCTTAAATAGGAACAATTGGCCAATTTCCACTTCAAAGGTCGCAAAAGTCAAGGTGACTTCTGAACACATCAAATAGTGATCTATTTAACTGAACCCCCACCCTCTTCCAACCACTAAGGCAGGAGAGTGCTGCACAACAGAGTAACTGCATAGAACATTCTAGAGCCCATGACACATTGCAGTTTATGGATACAATATAATTAGCATGAATTCATAAAACGTTCATAACATAGCATACAGTACAGTACATGTGAGATGTGAGATGTGAGATGTGAGAAATGTGAGAACCAAATTGCTACATTATATAAGTGCACCCATAGTGTTTAAGAATGTCCCCTTTTCAGGGACTACATGCCAGTTAAGTCTTAATTCTGGTGAGAAAAAAATATTGTTTTAATTTCTACTTAAGGATATATTAATGTAATTACAATAATTATTTTGATTATTACCATCTCACCTGCAGCAGCTCAGTATGGTTATGTTTATGGTTTGCTACAATTTCTCCATAATCTGCTGCAAGGATTCACAAGTAACTTCTCCATATTTTGGGAGGGTCAAGGATCAGACAGTGGAATTATTCATTTTGTTGAAATTTGGAACCTTTTTGCACTTTGCTTTTGGTTTGCATGAACATGGTCAACAGAATAAAAACTTCAAAAACTTCATACTGACTTCAGTACAGATGGGATTTACTGCTTCTATGGACAACATATCTTCTTGAATGTTAATAGTCAAGATATGAAAGGATGTGAGAGAGAACAGTCAAAAGGAAGGAAAAAGTGGTAGAAGACCACATTTAAAAAGCAACAATTTATGCAGATTCCATATCATCTTTGCTTCCAAGCTATCCTTTAGAAATGAGAGTGATGAATTAGTCAAATATGCACTGGATCTCCGTTGCATATAAAAAACCTGGTGCAGGTGTGTGATGACTAGGGAGGTGCCATGAAACCAGGCATAGAACTGCTAACTAACCCACGTAAACGTATATGCGTATATACTATCACACCTGGCAGAGCAAAGCTCTTTTCAAATAATTATTACAAATTAATGTGCAGTAGATAAGATAATAAGCAGAACCTACTGACACTAAGCTCCTGGCTCTTTTCATGTAATTCCGGTAATACTAGAATATGAACAGTGTAAGTATTTCGACAGTAGAATAATTTCTGTTCTTTTGGCTCTTTCCAGCATATTGAATTTGAAATGAAACAATGAATATGAGGTTAAAGTGCAGACTGTCAATGTCTTGAGGGTATTTACATCCATATCCTTTTATCCTTTTTCTAGATAGTCCCCACTTTTATGGGACCAAAAAATAGTTTTTAGTGAAAATTGTTTTTTGGTGCCCTCCTCTTTGGAAGCCTCAAATGACAGGAAATTAAATTGATCAGCCCTAACGCTAACATCAGCCTGCTCTCCATCAAGGTATCAGTACAGATCTCTGACAACTGCTACAGCCATGTATAATACCTACTGTACATCAAGCAACATGTGCTCACCACTGGGCAGATTGTGGATTTTTTCAGGGGTTTGAATCTTAAACAATCTTAGAGTAGTGCACTGTTAAGTGTATTGGCAATTTTTCATATTAAAGTTAGAGGCAATATACTTATTTTGCACTTTTCTAAAGCATGCTTTATTTCCAACATGGGGGGAATGCGTCATATATGTCCCTAAAAATCGTTGCAAAAGGTTTAGTACATCTAAGCACCTTTTCACCTTAATGTTTTATGCTAATGTTTTTATGTATCCATAACACAGAAACATAGCAAAACCAAAATCAGTAGTTGGCGACCGTTGACATTGCAGTGGACCTGTGAAATGGCATTGAGAGTGGTTTTGAAACAGGTGAGCTATTGAGGTTGAAAATGTGCTATTTTGAATGTAAGTGCTACCACGCTCACTGTAATACTGTACTGCTGGTCTTATTAGGCTGTATACATACTGTAGGCATAATTTCTGCCAGGAACAGTAGGAACAGGTTCCTGCCTCTTCCTCAACAGGCTATTTTTGTTCCTAGTTCTTTTTAAAAATGGCAAAAATTAATTTCTTTTTTCTGGTGAAAATGTTCTGAAAATAACTAGTACTACTGGGACCATACAGAAAAATGCTTCTCCTCCAATTATGTTAATTGCCACTCACACAGCCCCTAGAGATAAGAGCTTCTGCTGCCTATATGTTCACATACCGTGGGCTCCACAATTATTGACACCCATGCTCTCAGTCATTATATTGTCTAGTATTTTCTGTCCATTTCCAGTCAGGGAAGCCAATAATTCTGGAGCCCACTGTTTATAGTTTTTGATGACATTTGGTACTTATTGGTACTTATTTTGCCTCATAAGTAAATAAAATCTATAGCCTACATAGCCTAAAGTGGTGTTACCCTAACAAAGATGGACTCCCAGTAATCCCCCTCCAAAGAGGGCAGAATAAAAACAAAAACATTTTGATAATAGTCTATAGGTAACTATGCCTCCAAAAGTCTTATTATTCTAAACTAAAGTGAGAAGAAATGACAGAGGAGATGCGCACAGAGAAGTAAAGAGGGGATTGGATCTCATTTACAGCTCAGTTTATGAGAAACAGTACACTGGTAATTTAAGGTCTGCATGGGATTAAAACTACTGTATGACAGGACTCCAATGGAAAGTAAGTGGGAAAACGATCTGAGCTATACATCTTAAATATGATAATGAATTAGCAGAGGTTGAATTAATCCATTCAGATGTTTCCGCTGGTGAGCAAGTCATCGTCACAGAATATTGTTCTGTTCTGAGACAGTGAGTCTTCACAACTATCATTAAATGTAATGCTACTGTAAGCTGTCAACCACTGTGCCATATGAGCCAATCAAATTTTTCCTCTGGAGCAAAACACTGCGATTCTTTAAAATCGATTATTGACGCTGTAGCAAATTATGTCTCCTCCCATTTTTGGGTCTCACACAGCTAAGCTACATTGTGGCATTCCACATCTTCCAGATATCTCAGATATATGAAGAATGTTCCAGTTTTCTTGGCGCTGTACCCATGGCAAAAAGTTAAAACAAACAAGCAAACAAGCACAGGTCCCATGTCAACAAATTACTTCAGTATCTTTCAGATCCACAGTGCAGAGAAGTAGTGCAAAAATAATCAGGTCTCTCATCCTTTCCAAAACAGGCAGCTTGTTGGATCCATAGAGCTTTGCTTTGAAGTTTATATATATATATATACGGTATATATATACTCAGTGAACACTTTATTAGGTAGAAGACTTATTGGTCTTCTGCTGCCTTACCTATCCACTTAAGAGGTTTGACATGTTGTGTGTTCAGAGATCCTCTTCTGCATACCACTGTTGTAATGTGTTGCTATTTGCGTTACTGTCACCTTCCTGTCAGCTTTGACCAGTCTGGACCTTCTCCGCTGACCTCTCTCATTAACAAGGCGTTTTTGAACTGCTGCTCACAGGATGTTTTTTGTTTTTCACACCATCCTCTGTAAACTCTAGAGAATGTTGTGTGTGAAAATCACAGGTGATCAGCTGTTTCTGAAATATTCAAACCACCCTGTCTGGCACCAACAATCATTCCATGGTGAAAGTCACTTAGATTTCATTTCTGGCATATGGCCTGGAACGGTGCCCCCTATAGCATCTCTATGGTACAGTCCCAGCTCCAATGTGGAGGAAGAGTGGTTTAAGCCTTGGAAAAAACATCAGCATATCTAGAATACGCAGTAACTAATACTTAAGCACAACCAGATAATTAAACTGGAGGAAAACAAACATTTCAGGATTTCAAGATTTGGTGAGGATAGAGAGGAAACCACCCTATGTGAATGTTTAGGATCATTTTAATTCACAGCTTTTTATGTGCAAGTAAGCAATTTTGGGTTGGAAAATAATGAACAAACCCAAGATTACAGCTTGGCAACTGTATTTGAAAAAGTGCTCATTTGATTGATGGACTAATTTCTAACTACTATTTTACCAGAGTTAGTGATGATTGGCAGTTTCCAGTTTTTGGCCAGATAAAATTATCCAAGTCCAATAAATGTAAAACCTACTGGACATTCTAGTTGAAAGATGAATCTTTTGATTGGTAAGAGGGACCTCAAACTGGAATTCTGGAGGGCTGCTGTGTCTGCTGGTCTTTGACGTGCTCCTGCAGTTAAGTGCTTAATCAGCATTTGGCTAAAGAGTACACACTTAAATTGGCTGCCGATTGAAAAGAAACCACTTAAACCAGCAGAGACCTGGCACTCCAGGCCTGTAGTTTGAGAGCTCTGGTCTGGAGCCTAAAAATGGCTCAGACAATTTCAAATATGCAATTAATTTATTTTGTCTCAATAATTTGTATCACCCCAAATCACCCGCTACCTGGCTGGTATACCTATGAAGATGCAATAGAATGTTTGAGGCTTATAAACCGTGCCTAGAACGGTCCTCTCGGCACGGTTAGGATACCTTTTCTCAGTTCAGCAAAAGCGTTCATTTTGTAGATATTCACAGATTGGTTTTACATTTACGTTACTTTTGTGATGCCACACCCAGTCTCTTAAATCCAATTTTTTATGTTCACCCTGCTTTCAAGTGATGTCGTGTCCTTAGTTTTCTCAGAGTTGTAAATATATCACTACTCAGCCATCCGGCTCCTTCACGTTCGTATGATTTAAGGTCAGATAATTGAAATATGTATCTATGTGATCACTCTAGGACTTGGAGCAGTACTTTCCTCTAGGTTCTTCAATGCACTTGTCCCTGGTTTTTTTCCCCCTTCATTGTACGTCACTCTGGATAAGGGCGTTTGCTAAATGACTGAAATGTAATGTAATGCAATGTAAAATGACTATGTGTGGCTGCATGTTAGTTCCCGTCGCAATGTCTATATTCTAGGCTAGCAATCGACTAGCTAGTTACAGCAACCACTTTTGGCTATTTATGGGAGTTAAGAATGCAAATACCTCATTCATTCATTCATTATCCTAACCCGCTTATCCCGAACAGGGTTGCAGGGGGGGCTGAAGCCTATCCCAGCATAGGCAAAGGGCAGGAATACACCCTGGACAGGTCGCCAGTCCATCACAGGGCACACACCCCATTCACACCCACGGGCAATTTAGACTCTCCAATCAGCCTAACCTGCATGTCAAACCGGAGTACCCAGAGTAAACCCACACAAACACGGGGAGAACATGCTACCCACTGCACCATCCGTGCTGCCCTGAACTCTGCAGTACTATAGTTATCAAAGAATGTCTGTGAATTTCTAGCTGTGGTTCACTTATTAATTTATTGTATGGCATTGTTCATACAATGTCATACAATAAATTAATAAGTGAATATTTTCAACATTTGTTCATACAGTACCATTGTTCATACAATGCCATACAAAAAAATGAAAAAATGAAAAAAATGTATTTCAACATTTATATACAAAGGACACCATTGCTGGCACACTTTCATTATCACTGTAATTTTTCTTAGGTACATCCTAGTCATCATTTTGGCTGCACCACAGATGGAAAAGAAACTGTAACAGTTCGGACCAACATGGAACAGTGTGATGCAGTCCTGGCCCTGCAGTAGAAAAGAGGCACATTTCTATTGTATCAAATCTGCACTGAGAAGCTGCCTGCAGGAGAAGGTTCTGTGGCTAATGCGAATCTCAAGTTGCAGAAAAAAATACCCAGTAAGGCATTGAACCTCAAGGAGACAGATTATTAGAAATGTAGTATTTTTTGAGAATTGTTGAGAATGTATGCTCCACATGCAGTGGGCTGGTAAGAATCAATGAAGCAGCATCCATCTATAAGGATACATTATTAATGATCATGACTACTGGGACTGTGAATGGACAGACGTAATAGCTGTAATTTAAAGAGAACATCAACATACAACAATTTTTGTGACAGCGTAAGCACACGCAAAACAAAAAGGTGATGGAGGAGTAAGATGACATGTTAAAAAAACAAAGGGAAGTTGAATCACCTCCCAGTTTTACAGAGCGGTAAATGTCAGCCCACCTCCAGAACTGTGTGCAAAAGTCTGTTTTTCTATTTGTTTGCATTTGTCTGTGTTTGACCTTCAAAGAAGGAGACTAGCAGGTGAATCACCCACTGGAGAAATCTCATTAGAGTCGGCTCCGTTGAGACGGAGCGCCAAGCTCAGGCTCTGGAAAAGCCTAGCAATAATAAGAGGGGCAGAAGCTCAATTTAAGCTATGGAGGAGCTGCAGCCACTCACCTGATCACTTCTCTGCTCTCTCTTTAAGAGAGCTATCCATCAGAAAGCTCTACCATCAGAGACCCCAGAGTGTTAAGTACCCCGAGTGCCATGGGTTTTTCGGTCTTGTTCTACAAACATCTTTACTGTTCACATAATTTCCATGCCATTTGGCAGACTGGGAAAGAAAGATGCATTGTGCAGTCAAACGTGCTGACAGCGATCTGGGTTGCATCAATCATAAAAAAAAACATTGGTTTCTACAGGATTTATCTGTGGGGATGACATGACACACTTTTATCTAGACTCTGTGTCTGAAAGTGTAAATATACTGCTTTTGTCATAAAATAGCTTGACTTTACAATAGCATGAATAACTGCTGAGAGTGATACATTGTTATCTTAACAGCTTTTGAGAAATATTTTGGTAATTACTACTGCTACAATGCCATAATTGTTATCATTATTTTTATTTTGCTGTCACAGCATGCCACAGCTACCATAACATCCCTGATAGAATTGGCATTTTCCATTGTGACTACTAAAATCTGATGTCTTTTAAATGACATTGTAAGGATAAGTATAAGATTTCTTTAATTAAAAGAATTGGCCAATTTTGCGCTGCTTGGCTACATCTGAGCTAAAATTCAAGGCACAACGCAACACAAAATATCTGTCTTAATTCACCAGTGATCAATGAGTTTTGGTAGTTGATCCAGTTTGATCTTGTGAGTCTTGATTGCCATCAAGCCAGTGAGTTGGATGCACTTCACTCATTGTAAAAACTTGTTAAAGGTTGATTTTAAAGGTTTCATTTGATTAATTCTTCCTGACTTTTCAAGGACAGTGTGGCCTTTGACGACTATCCATGACTTTCCAGGAAGTAAATATTTCAACCACCTTTCAGGGCCATGGGAACTTTGATTGAAATGCAGGTGCATTTCATATGAACACAAGCGGCAATGGACTCGGATAAAAAAAAGGTCCTGGCATTTGCAACAGACTGGCCCTATTTTGAAATCTAACTCCAGCCCCTTTACTAACCTCTTGCACATAGCTATTGTAATGTCTGTCAAGCCTTTTGTGTCCAACACATCAAACAAGGCATCAACCATGTGAAACCAAAAATTCTGACTTATCCCAAAACATCAACAGACTAATCGGATGCACATGCATGACAGAAGTGCATTTTTTCCACTAGGCGTGTGTAGTTGTTGAAGACCGTCCAGAGAACTTAAATATTGTTTCTGTTTTTTGCGTGCCAGCATTAGATATTAAGGAAACCTTGTGAGTTTCTCAACTGTGCTAGATTTGTTTGTATTAGCTATTGTATTGTTGTACTCGGGGTATTCTTGCTGCCAACCATGCTATGCTAGTTTGTAAGTTGATGTATTCCTCAAGGGTTCCGATTGTATCCGACTTACCTGTAAAATCTCAATGCAAGAAATCACTGCAGCTTTTACTTGCATGTCTTAAAGACTTAAAAAACTGGATGGATGCTAAATTCCTGCATTTAAATGAAAATAAGACAGAGGTCATTATGTTTGGACATCCAGCTCAATTGGAGGACATTGTTGGTGCTTTGGGCCCCCTGGCCCCCAAAAATGTTCCTGCTGCGAAAAGCCTTGGTTTCACATTTGACAGTGCCTTTAAACTTGAGAAGCAAATTAGTGCTGTTGTCAAAGCTGCCTTTTTTCAGTTAAGACAAATAGCCAAGGTCAAGGCCTATCTTTCTCAAAAAGATTTGGAAAGAGTGGTCCATGCTTTTATAACATCTCGGCTGGACTACTGCAATTCTCTATATATAGGCTTAGACCAGTCCTCTCTCTGCCGTCTGCAGCTAGTGCAGAATGCTGCTGCCCGCCTTCTGACTGGCAAAAAGAAACGGGAACATATTACACCAGCACTGTCATCCCTACATTGGCTTCCTGTCCGTTACAGAATACATTTTAAAATTTTATTATTTGTTTTTAAGGCAATGAATGGTCTAGCACCTACGTACTTGTCTGAACTCCTCAATATGTATACCCCAGCTAGATCACTTAGATCATGCAATCAGCAACTTTTGGATGTCCCTATGTCGAGGAGAGCTAGGAGGGGTGACCGGGCCTTTGAGGTAGCTGGCCCCAAGTTGTGGAACAGCCTACCGCCACATATTAAATCTGCCCAAAACAGATGTTTTTAAATCCTTGTTAAAAACCCACCTTTTTAGTGAGGCCTTTATGTCAGACATAAATAGGGAATCCAGATAATGTACATGTATTTCATTTTATTTCATTTCATTTCATTTCATTTCATTTCATTTCATTTCATTTCATTTCTTTTTATCTCATTTTATTTAATTTTATTGCCTGGTTTTGTACAGCACTTTGGTCAACCATGGTTGTTTTAAATGTGATTTATAAATAAAGTTTATTATTATTATTATTATTATTATTATTATTATTATTATTATCTGTATGGTCACCCTAGGACTCAGAAACGTACTGTCCTCTCGGGTGCTCTTCACACTTGTTCCTGTGTTTGATCTGCACTTCATTGTACGTCGCTCTGGATAAGAGCATCTGCTAAATGCCTTGTAATGCCTTGTAATGACACAGGGCCCAGGGCCTCATATTCAAGTTATGTTTTCCTTACAGTCTCCCACAAACAGTAGTTAAAGCATGCACTGCTGTCTTTGGCTGCCTAAAATTGTAGACATTTCAGCCAACAAGAACTCAACATCCAAGTTGAGTTGAGTTGTTTTATTTGTGGCGCATGATAATATCACTAACAGTAACATTAGCCATGTTTGCTAGCAAGCAAAGAATGTCACATACATTGTTAATGTTAATTCATTTGGAATTGCATTTCATTTAGATCAACACGATCTAAATAAATTGACATTTTATTTAGATCTTGTTGATCTTGCTGTATGTAGGCTATATCATACTGTGATTCTGCAGTTCTAAACTATTATACGTATTATGATTATTGAATATTGAAGGGGCAGTTCACCCAAAAATGATTTTTCCATTGTTTACAGTATAAAGTTCTTACATGATTGTTTATTCGAGTTATTAACAGTAATCGAGAGCGGCAGAACTTAGAGGCAGGTGAATTTGCATTTGTGTGTTGCCCTCTAGAGCTACTGGGAACAGTTTGTGCTGTCTAGGTCCGTATTTAATCTGAGGCTCATCAATGCATGGTGTCTTAACAGAATGACCCATCCAGCAGCCCCTTGATATGTGATACATTGATAAAGTGCTAGCCCCTCTGCCATCTGCTTTCTAGACCACTTCTTGATCATTTTCTCTGTTAAGCATTTATCCTTCCATGCTTCCTTTAGTTCCTTTCTTTTTCTTCTCACAATTTCTGAAGGTTAATTTCTTCAAATGGTATTAAATGCTTGCATCAGCCATCCTTAACACGTTCTGGATAGCCTGGTCCCTCTACATTTTCACTGAAGCATAACCCTGGTCATAACAAAACCCATCATACACAGTGGGTCCCCAGAACTGAGTCTGGCAACCACTGCACTATTTTACCTGAGATTTGCAAATGTGCAAATGTCTGCAATGATGATCTCATTTTGAGGCGCTTATGACATTAATCCAAGCTTTCTGGCAGTGCTTGATAGTTATTATCACCCCGTTGCACCACTAGATTGAGTAAAGTCTTTTCATTACTAATCTCACCCTGATCAGCCCTTTCAGGGGAGACCCAAAGAACTGATAACAAACTGGGTCCCAGATGCGAGACCAAATCAATGGGTCGGCTTCATTAGACGCTAAAGCAAATGATACGGTAAGCTTACTAGGATGGAAGGGCAGCCAGGGACTCGTGGCAGATATCCAGCCTGTCTCTAAATGTAATTTCAGCTCCCAGCTAACCGAAAACAAGTTTGTGTGGCTGCAGTGATTGAAGAAAGCAAAACAGTGCCATAAAACTAAATATAAAGCAATCAAAACAGAAAACTAAACACAGAGTTCAGGCTTGTTTTGCAGTCTGTGGCATCTGCCTTTGATTCCCAGATGTCAAATCTGAGAGTCTATTGAAGAATATGTTGACAGTCTCGGAAGTAGTGCAGCGTATGGCAAATGCGGGAGATGAGAGGTTAGAAACTTTTGAACAGAGCCCCGTACCGTCCCCTTGATACTTGAACTTCAGTGATGAGCAGAACAGATGTCTCTCCCACACTTTGATCTCAGCTAATTATCTATAACTTGGGGAAAGAATATGAAGTGATATGCTCTGATTCTTCACCAAAGAGTCTGCTTCAGTTGCGGATAAGTTTATGAAAAGCAGACAGCTAGAGAGAATCTGTCAACATAGTACTTGTCATGGGCCTAGATTGTCAAGTACAGAGACTCAATTATATAAGATAATTCCTATTAGTTATATAATGAAGCAACACATTTTGAATGGACACATTTAATGAATCAAACAAATCAGTTGAAGGATGCTTGAGAAGAACGTGCTAATGAATGTATGTTAATCAGTTACAATAGATAAAAAGTGAGTTAGTAGAGTAAAGCCTGATAAATTGTTTAGACCAATAGAACAGGAAAAAAAAGTTACATTGTTGTAGCTCAATCAAAGATCTTAAGTCGGATAAAAGCTAACGCTACAATCAGTATGCATCACTCTTTCCAAAATACTGTAGAAATCTCAGCAAAATTCTTTAAAAAAAAGTCAAGGTCAGACGTTTCAGTGTCACATTTTCCGCATGAATAAAGAGGTAGAGGGTACAAGTTTAATCCAACGTAACAATGACTTCAACATCCACAAAGTAAACTCACACTATTCTTTTAAAAGGCAAAACAGAAGAATTTCCAGTTTTTTTTCCCTTCATGCAATATGCAATAGCATTCTCTTGTGTGCGATTGTGAGTCCTTCCTGAAGTGCCTCAAAACATGACAGGGTATTCTTCCTTTGAAACTGATCCTTTGGAGTACTAGGCATACCGCAGTGGGATGATACCTCAGAAGATGTAAGCTATAGACGTGCCGTACATGACATTTATTTCCAAAAATAGTTGTTCATCACCCACTTCTTCCTTGTCTGCTTTTTCAAGGTTTCTGTGATCGCTTACAAGTGAGCACATTTTCTCTTTGTCTGGTTGCCTTATTTTTCATTTTTTATATGTAGTTTATATAATATGACTCGCTATTAATCTAGGTGACTTAATTCCCTTGAAGGAAATACATAATCATTAATTTCACTTTCCACACACCTAACAACATAGAAGGTATCCATATGGGAAAGTCAATTTCATTTTAATGGCACGTAACATAAGCTTTTAGAATTCCTTCTGTAGGATTCATAACCAATTTCAAGGCTGTCTAACCCCTATACAAAGACCACAATGCATTGCTCTCCTTTTCTCTGATGGGTATTCCCACCATGTAAGACCTTGACATGTATGGAATTGTGTCCTTCTTGACATATTTCAGCACTGTCAATTCATCATACTGTACTACATTTGCAACTGTCAGTTAGAAAAAGAAAGACATACAAACACCTTTTTGTGCTGCAGGACAGCTGGAACATGTTTTGAAATGAATCATACAGTGGGAGCAATAATTATTTGATCCCTTGCTGATTTTGTAGGTTTGCCCACTTACAAAGAATGGAACTGTGTAGAATTTTAATCATAGGTACATTTTAACATTGAGAGACAGAATATCACAAAATAATCCACAATAACAACATCATATGAATTTTATCAATTTATTATCGTATTTTTGCATGAAATAAGTATGTGATCCCCTACCAATCAGCAATAATTCTGGCTCCCACAGACCAGTTAGTTTTCCATTAAGAAGCGCTCCTAATCTCAACTCATTACCCAAAACACCTCTCAACTCATTACATTGTTATGTAGCTGTATAAAAGACACCTGTCCACACAATCAATCAGATTCCAACGTTTCCACCATGGGCAAGACAAAGGAGCTGTCTAAGGACATCAGGGACAAAATTGTAGACCTGGGATGGGCTACAAGAAAATAAGCAAGCAGCTTGGTGAGAAGTTAACAACTGTTGGAGCAATTATTAGAAAATGGATAAACACAAATGGTAAATGGCAGGCATTTATATAGTGCCTCTATCCAAAGCGCTGTACAATTTATGCTTCTCCATTCACCCATTCATACACACACTGACAGCGATTGGCTGCCATGCAAGACCCCGACCAGCTCATCAGGAGCATTCGGGGGCTAGGTGTCTTGCTCAGGGACACTTCGACACAGCCCGGGTGGGGGATCGAACCGGCAACCCTCCGACTGCCAGACGACTGCTCTTACTGCCTGAGCCATGTCGCCCCGACAAAGTCACCACCAATCTCCCTCGGTCTGGGGCTCCACGCAAGATCTCACCTCGTGGGATATCAATGATCATGAGAAAGGTCAGGGATCAGCCCAGTACTACACAGGAGGAGCTTGTTAATGACCTGAAGACAGTTGGGACCACAGTCACGAAGAGAACACAGTAACTCAGTAACACACTACACCGTGAAGGATTCAAATCCTGCTGCGTGCGCAAGGTTCCTCTGCTGAAGAAGGCACATCGTCTGAAGTTTGCCAAAGAACACCTGGATGATCCAGAGGAGGCTTGGAAGAAGGTGATGTGGTCAGATGAGACCAAAATAGAGCTATTTGGCATCAACTCAACTCGCAGTGTTTTGAGGAAGAGAAATGCTGAGTACAACCTCAAGAACACCATCCCCACTGTGAAGCATGGAGGTGGAAACCTTATGCTTTGGGGGTGTTTCTCAGCTAAGGGGACAGGACGACTTCACCGTATCGAGGGGAGGATGAATGGGGCCATGTACCAGGAAATTTTGGGCGACAACCTCCTTCCCTCAGTGAGAGCACTGAAAATGGGTTGTGGATGGGTCTTCCAACATGACAATGACCCAAAACATACGGCCAAGGCAACAAAGGAGTGGCTCAAAAAGAAGCATATTAAGGTCCTGGAGTGGCCTAGCCAGTCTCCAGACTTAAATCCCATCGAAAATCTGTGGAGGGAGCTGAAGCTTCGAGTTGCCAAGCGACAGCCTCGGAACCTTATGGATTTGGAAAGGATCTGCAAAGAGGAGTGGACCAAAATCCCTCCCAAGATCTGTGCAAACCTGGTGAAAAACTACAACAAACGTCTGACCTCTGTGCTTGCCAACAAAGGTTTCTCCACCAAGTATTATGTCATATTGTTCTATGGATCAAATACTTATTTCATGTGAAAATATGATATTAAATTAATAAAAATTATATGATGTTGTTATTGTGGATTATTTTGTGATATTCTGTCTCTCAATGTTAAAATGTACCTATGATTAAAATTCTACACAGTTCCATTCTTTGTAAGTGGGAAAACCTACAAAATCAGCAAGGGATCAAATAATTATTGCTCCCACTGTAATGGGTAAACAAATTTATACAACTAAAAGCAAACATAAATTCAAAAGTTGCATATTCATTTTCATGTTTTTTGTGAAAGGGAATCTTAATTTGACTTGAACATCTGTCATTCCCTTTAGTAAAGCTCAGATCTGTATTTTCATATGTTCAGGTGTTTCCATGGACATTTAGTAGCAAAAGCATGAACATTAACACAAAATGAATTTAACTGTCCAGTACCTGCATTAATGAATTAAGTTCACAGACTTATAATAGACGTTTCGATAAATTGAAAGAAATGAACTGAAATGAAATGGATCATAAGTTTTCCCCTATTCCCTGCCTAAGTAATGGCCCGACCACTGAACTTAGATTTTTGACCAGAGGCTGCCCCTGTGTCTCCATTACCAGGAATTAGATTATGGGCCCTATCTACCCAAGGCCCAGCACCTCTCATCTCTCATCACAGGAGCCACCTGGGAATGTCTTCTCATTCAAATTAGATCACATGTCCCACGGACCGGTCTGACCCCACGATGGGGTGCGTCTTCAGAGGAACACGATGTTCTGAAGAGAGATTCACAAGCAGTTCTCGCTTTGAAGACTCCTGAGCCTCATTAGCATCCGGAACACACCGAGAACTCGCGTCAAGAGTGTAACAGAAGCCAGGCAGCCATGTGCGTGAGAGCAACAACACAAAAATACAGAAAACAAAACATCCCTTATTGGAACGTCCTCTGATAATGGAGCTCCTTGAAGAAGGCAGAAGGAGTCCTATTTATATTTTCATTGCGGGTTTCGTACAACAATGCATCTCGCCTCCGCAGAACCTTTCTTTCCCGCACAAAGGACACACCGTTTCCTCCTAACAAGGATCACAGATCTCATTACTGCTGCAGTTAAAAAAGGGGATAAAGATGCAGCAGGGGTAACTGACAACCCAATCTCTGCTTTTATGCAAAGATTTTTTGCCTCGGTTTCCTTTCTCAATTTTTTACGTCAACCGCTCCCTTCTTTTCTCATGTCAACGGCCGTGCCCGTGCTTGTGAATGCTCATATATATATATATATATATATATATATATATATATATATATATATATATATATTTATATATATATTTAAAATGTTATATTCTCCACTTCTGGAAATTGCGTTAGCTGTCAATACATTGTGTTCCCCTTTCATCCGTAGTCTGTAGGTCAAAATGAGGCTAATATATTGGAGAGAAAATTATTCCCTGTGCGGGTATAATTAATCCAAACTGTTCATTTCCTCTTCTGTTTTGTTCCCAAAAGTAAAAGGTTTGTATGCTAATGAGACAGACCAATGAGAATCATAATCAAATGGAAACTGATTTACATAAAGTAGCATGACCTTGCAGCACATTTTTTTTTTGTTTTGGTGGGGAGATGCAGAACACAGAATAATTCCAGTCTTTATCTTCTAATCTGACTAAAGATGGAGCAAAATAGCAATGATTTTAAGGACAAAGAAGTAGGAAAACAGAAAACAAGTATTTGGCTTTGTTGACGGGGGAAAGGATGACAGTGAGTTGATTACTCCTTACTCAAAAGCAGGGCACAAAACCACAAAACGCAAGAAAGGGGGAAGGGGGGAAATGAACATGAGAGAAAAGGTTAGAGAGGAAAGGGAAGCCTCATTAAACGCAGGAAAGCCTATACTGTTGGCAAGGAATTGTGTTCACACTTCGCCAGTGAGCGCAAGACAGCTAATGGCATGCTTTGCAAGAGAGCACCTTGCAAGGAAGACACATTGTACTTTAAGACGTATATGTCAAGGATCAGGTTTGGGCACACTGTAGGGAGTACTAGTTTTAAATTTTTCTGCATTCTGTGTTGGTCATAGGCTGTAATGAATCCCATTACTCACACAGTTTTACCGCTTGAAGCTAAATAATCACTCAGGCTAGGAAACTACACCCAGGCAGATTGGCCTGCATCAGCCAGTGGCATGGGGTTGAGATCCTATCAATAGGAAACTGAACTGAAACAAAAGTGCACCTTCTCTCCACCAAATAAAAAAGATATATATATATATAATGAGACATCACTCAGATAAAGGATGCTACTTTCCTACAAGGCCCAGTTTCAATGGGACAGTCTCAAGGACAGGAGTTGTTTTTTTATATTGGACAATTCACTGTGGCAGAATCTGCAATTTGCACTTGAGCAGAATCTGTATGCGGCTGTGTAGCCATTTCTTTTGTTTTCATGAAGTCGTACATGGTGTAGGTACACTCAATTTGCAGCCTCCAAACTTTGTATCCCTGTGGTCTCTCCTCTTCAAAAAAATTAAAAGGGGAGGGGGTGTATTTATTTCTGAAGCCCTTGAATAGGGGCAGAACATAAGTGAGCCCAACAAACCATTGCAGATTTAAGGGTCTGCTTAACTTGTAATTACAGGTCTTTCTTTAATGAACCACTGACATAATTTAGTCCAGCTGTTTTAAATAGCTCAAATCGTCATGGTGTCTCAGAGTTGTAAAATGAAATTAGTGATGCTCACTGCAATCCCCTTAGATTAAAGACGAAGAAGAGACAAAAACAGAAGACTGCCACCCCATTCTGGGCAAAAATAAATAATTACAGAACCGGAAGGCCCACATTTCCGTCTCATGCATTCCCTTCTTTGACTGTGGCCACCATTAATATCTCAACAAACAGGCAGCTTCCTCATCTCTGGTTTTATAAGAACACAAATTGCCCCTTTACACCCTCAATCCATGTGTTCAGATTTCAGGAATACAGAAGGCAAGTAAATAGACAGATAGTATCTGCAAAACATTACTGTCATCAGACCCAAGATCATATTTCATTTAGCTCACATGGAAATATTAACTTGTTTTAAGTTACTGTTCGCTTCACAAATAAGGTTATATTAATTGGCATTAACTAATGTTAATTGCATGCCCAAAATGCACTCTAGTTTTGTTTTTATAAGTAGTTACAGTTTTTTTTACAATTGCTAACAATTGAAAACTGTTCATACAACTGAAAATGCAGCTTGGCACCAGAGACCAGAATGTGTTTCCGATTGTTACACCAGAACACCAGCAGTGAAGTAGTATACAATTTTGTGCTAGTTTTTCTTTTCTTTTGTAATTAGCTGAAGTAGTACTATGTATTTTTACAAACATTCCATTACAAAGCAGAACGGCATCTGCATGGCATCTGTATGGTAAATTCCATACAAATTTACTATATGGAATTTACCACAGTATATGCAACAGGGGCAAGTCATAGAACTGCTGCAATAAAGGTTTTATTAGCGAACAATGTCAATAACAATAGTCAATAACAATTCACAATCAGAAGTGCAATCTGCATCAACCTGAATCAGTGCTTTGTTTCTATAACTATTAGGAAAACCCTTTTAGAGTTTTGAATGCATTTCAATATAGTATTTGTGGCTTAGAATATTCACAACATGGTCGACAAAGAGTTCTGTCGTGCTAACTGTGTGAAGAAAATGTGAACTTAAAAGAATGCGTGTTAGCAATTGTAAAAAACTGTAACTACTGAGCAGGCCCGGCGCCACGGGGGGGCGTCAGGGGGCGTCGCCCCCTCAGACGACACTCCCCGTCCCCTTTATTTTGTTATAAATACTTTTTTTATGTGCAAAATCTTATTTCAAAACATTAATTGCCCAACTCAATTTAACACAACTACTCAGATCCAAAGTAACAGTATAGCCTACATTTGCAAATCAATTTCATTGGTTGTTGGGGTGATGGGAGCTAGTTCCAAAAAGTGTTACATTTTGTGTGGAGTTGAGTTAACGTTCACGCAGTCTCATACTCTGTCATTATGACCTAGCACTAGTCTAACTGTACGGTTTTAAAATGGATATCCGAAAATGGATTACAAAGGGAGTTTCAGTTTCAAGAGGATCTACATCAGAGGACCCTGGACCAAGCAAAGCAACAACTGACACAAGCACACCAACAACTGTGGGAGAGCCGACGCTGTCACGCACTCCTGGGAGCCCTGCTAATGAGCTAAGAGCTGTTGCTAACAGTGGTAATGTGAGGCTTCAGCCTGGCGACCTTGGCCAAGAGAGTCCCGCCTAGCCAACCCTAAAGCAATATCCGAAGAGACAATTGAACCAAAATGACTGTTTCCGATCATTTGGAGGCACTTGGTACTGGGACAGGGATTGGTTGGAATATTCAGTGGAAGCAGATGCTGCATTTTGTTTTCCTTGTAGAAAATTTGGAGGCAACGATTCAGCTTTCACAACTGTGGGCTATTCCAATTGGAAACATGCTACGGACAAGGCTAAGAGGTTTGGCAGACATGCTAATAGCAAAGAGCACCTATTGTGTGTGGCTGTGTGGAAAGAGAGAGAGTAGCGATCTTCAACAGGCAGTGAAATTTCCATTCTGGTCAATTCTGAATTCTGAATTCTCATGAAACCGTGTGTATGTGGCTGGGATTGTGGACGCAATTACATTCCTTGTATTAAATGAATTGCCATTGAGGGGTTCAATTGATGCCATAGACAGCCGGAATGAAACGAGGTGTGGGCTTTTCCTGTCGCTTTTTGGTTATACCTTGAAACAGAATAAAGAATTTGCTCGGGTTCACAGTAGCATCCCTAGAAATGCTACATACACATCTCATGACATACAAAAAGAAGTCATTGAACTGATGGCTATGATGGTAACGGAGGAAATAGTCAGGGATGTCGGGGAGTCATGGTACACCGTCAAGGTTGATGGAACGAAGGACCCCATGGGTCACGAGAATGTCTCCGTTGTTATCCGTTATGTTGACGGTGAATTCCAAGTGAGAGAGCGCCTTCTGGCGATGTTAAGCACTGACAAGTGTGACGCTCTGTCACTCGCTGAATTGGTCCTCGAAGAGCTGACAAATGTCGGCCTTGACACAGGCAAAATACTAAGTCAGTGTTATGATGGGGCCAGAGTGATGTCGGGAAAGGATGGGGGCATGCAGAGGATCATTCAGAATAAATTACAGAGAGAGATCCCCCACATTCACTGTTTTAATCACCAACTCCACTTAGTGATCGTGCATGCTCTGTCCTCGGAGGACGCATTCCAAGACTTTTTTGACGTATGCAATCTACTGTTTCCTTCGTAAACCTACTGTAGCAGCACAGTATAAAGGCCCAACGCTGAAAAGATTGCTTGGGCAACGTTGGACCGGGCACTTGGACACAGTATCAGTAAATCACACACCACACTTGTTGAATTTTTGACTGATATCAGAAATCCCAGAACAACTGTGGAGGTGAAAATGGAGTCAATAACAGAGCCAAGTTTTTTGTTCTTGGCCAAAGTGACTCACAAGGTGCTTGGACTAATGGAGCCACCCAACAGAATGCTGCAGGCTGAGCGCAATGACCTGCTTACGGCAGTGCAGCTCATTAACAGTGCGTCAGATTGTGTTAAAAGATTGAGATCTGAAGGAGAATTCATGAAAATTTGGAATGAGTCTGGCAGTGATTGTGAGGCCCCTCCACCAAAGCGACAGCAACAGCCCCCTAAAGCTCTCCAAAACTACGTGGTCGAGGAGACTCTTGGCCACCAAGAGCAACGCGGTGCGAAAGACAGTTTTTGGCCATTTTAGACTTTACATTGGCAGAAATGGCTAGACGTTTCAGCGAACGCAATCACAAGTACCTGGAAGCCTTAAGTGTGCTGGACCCTGCTAGTCATGATTTTTTGAACACTGAAAAAGTGAAACCTTTACTGGATTTGTCCAAGAATTAAGTGGACGAGGCACAGTTCACCGTTGTGCGTCAGATTGTGACGAACCAGAGTGGCGAGACAATGACTTTGGGCCAACTTGTCTCCAGATACAAGGATGTCTTCAGTGCCATGCCTCTGGTTCTTACTGCCTTCAAACATGCACTGACTTTTGGGGCTTCAACTGCTATGTGCAAGAATTCTTTCTCAACGTTGAAAAATGTGTTTACAGAGCATAGACGTAGCATGTTACACAGACAAAAGCCTAATTTGATCAGGCTGGCCTTCGAGAATGACCTGAGCAGAAAATTTGAGGTGGAGTGGAAGGATCTACTTCTTAGGAGATTCAACTCAACACCAAACCGAAGACTTCAACTCTACTGATTTAAGGTAGGGAACTGGGACTTTTTTACTGTTGTGCTGGCGAGGGCTGCAGTCACTTAATGGGCTTTGCTTCTATTTAAGCGATATCTTTACCATTGCTACAGCAAATTGACCCTTGGTTTTGTGGCATTATTGGAACTGTTCTTGGTTTTGTGGCATTGTATTGAAATTATTAAAGAGGTTCATATACCATTGGGTTTTATCGGTTCTTGTGCGTACCCGCGGCGCTCTGTGTGCGTGTGTTTGTTATAATAGCATTAAGGTGATAAGTTGTACGCATTGGGTTTTTGGAAACGCCCCCTCTCCACATTTCATCGCCCCCTGACAGTTTAGAAGCTGGTGCCGGGTCTGCTACTGAGAACTCAATATGTACAGCTTTGTTTATGTATTTGTTAATTCCAATTCATATCGGAATAAAAAAACTTCATGTATGTGTTAATGGTTTACTAATTTTACGCTTATCCTGTGGCTTGCTGATGTATAAACTATTGCATTAGTTACTAGTTAGAAAATACATTAAATACAGTCATCAATAAACTTAATTTAATGCTAATGTTAATGATTATGTTAATGATTAATTAACATGAATCAATTTACTTACAAATGCATTACATTTGTAAGTAAATTGATTCATGTTAATTAATCATTAACATTAGTTAATGCCAATTAAACCTTATTTAAAGTGCGATCACATTTTCCTAACAAATGAGTTCAAATTGTGTACCTCACTTTTGTCTTATTTAACAAAACAAGTAAAAGAAATAAGATTTTATGTCTCAATATAAGACTAAAATACTTATTGAGTTATTTTGGCAGTTCAGCAATTGACCTGCAGAGGACCATGAGCATTTATATCAGCAAATCTACTCCATATCACTGTGTGCCTGCAGCTACTGTAAGGTGACCTAAGCACAAGTCCCAAAACTGATCCCCTGTCATCTTCCTGCAAGCCATTAATCTTCAGTTTATGGCTCGATTTTCACTGTACAGTTTTACCCTCACTCTCACCGAGCACTTTATTAGGTATTTATTTGACTTATTTTTAAGACTTATACTGCTGTAGCCTATCCACTTAGAGTTATGATGTTTTGAGATGCTCTTCTGCATACCACTGTTGTAATGTGTGGTTATTTGCGTTACTGTCACCTTCCTATCAGCTTTGACCAGTCTGGCCATTCTCCTCTGACCTCTCTCATTAACACAACTGCTGCTCATTGGATTTTTTTTGTTTGCGTGTGCGTGAAAATACCAGGAGATCAGCAGTTTCTGAGATACTCAAACCACCCTGTCTGCCACCAGCAATCATTCCACAGTCGAAGTCACTTAGATCACGTTCTGATAGTTGATGTGAACAGTAACTGAAGCTCCTGACCCGTATCTACCTGATTGTATGCATTGCACCGCTGCCACACAATTGGCTGATTAGATAACCACATAAATAAGTAGGAGTAATAAAGTAAAAATTTTCCTAATAAAGTGCTCGGTGAGCGTATAATTGCAACGAGAAAAAACGTGCACTGAATTTGCAGAGAAGGGGTAAAGTTAGGATGCAAGGAAAGAGGTTTAAAGGTGGTGGGTGTCGTGGAGAGCGGGCCACCATACCAATGAGTGTGTCTGACATTTCAGTGCTGGGAGAGCCAAAAACCAGCCTTGTCGCACTGATAACATTCCCACGGGGGGAGGTTGTGTGTGTGAGACTGGGAATTATTTATTTATTTCCGATAAATCCTCAAACCCCAGGGAGGATGGCAGCTGAACACATTGTGTTTGCGCTTTTTTTCCTTTCTTTTTTTTACTTCTTTATTTATTATCACTGCCCTACACCTGGACTTGGCAGATGGGGGTTGGGGGAATGGATGGAGTCATCAGCTATTTGAAAGAAAAGGATGATAAGCTTGCACACTCTTTCGGTTGCAATTTTGGTGGCATTGGAAAGGAAAGGCTCAGGGAAGGGCACGGAACTTACACTTATAAACATTGGATTAGTATAAACAATCAGAAACACATTAATAATATATTTTGGCAAAGTTGTTTATGACAGACTTATCACAAATTGGTGTTGTACTCAGTGTAAAAATGAACATAATTTTTTTGCCATCATTCCCCTTTTCAGCCTGCAATTTTCAATCACTATGGTAACAGGATATACTATTTAAAAGTGTTAAAACTCACGGTTCTATCTTTGTAACTTATTTTAACATGCCATTCCTTCAGCTACAACACTTCCTTATTTTGTAACATGTGGGTGATAAATAAAAAAATATGCTAACTCTGGGAAACATCGATAGAATGTCCATTGTTTACTTTTACTTTCTCTGGAGGAATTATCATTGCTGTCCGTTTCAACATTGTATACTTCTGCAAAAGTACTTATACATAGAAATGGAATTATCTACATTTTGTATAGTCTCTCTTGAACACAATGTACAACCATCTCTGCACATTATTTCTCATTTAGTTGCTGAGAAAATGTGTTATCCCCATCTGTGTGTAAGAAAATTTAGTATAACTTCAGCTCATCAAAGAACAGACTATGGGCATGTTAGTGAAGTTGTCGTGAGCCACGGCCCCTTGCCGAGCTCAGACCTCACGTTGCCACGAGCAGTACCTCACCAGGAGGTGTCTCGGGGATGAACTCTCTTTTTCTTTAAGTACTCCGAACGTCCTGGAGCCCTGGTAAGTTCTACTGAACTTCCAGCCCAGTCTCGAAGTGAAGGGTGTGATGCAAATCTGGTATACGATGTCCTGTATTCACTGTATTCCTCTAAAAGAACCTTTATCACATTTGATTATAGTAAGTTATACTTTATTATAATCAATCAAAAGAATAGAGTTATACAGCTGACAGGATATATATCATCTTTCAGTTTGCTGATCACATGCAAGTTACATATACCCCTTTAGCTCTTTCTAATTTACCTTTCCACCATGATGTTAAAATTCAAGGTACACCCCTCAAATACCCATCCTCTTTGGCCTTAGCCTTATCCTATAGCTCCCCCTTCCGGACGTTTAAAAGAAACTATTCCTAGAATATTATGTTTATCTAAACTCTAAAAACTTATCTACATTTTTCTACCTTATATAGTATCTTAATGAAAAATAAAAGACATAAAAATAAAAAATTACTTTTCCTGCTTGTACAAGTAATATAGATTATAATTACCACTCAAGCTTGATTATAGTTGTTCTGCGTTGCTCTTTCGACATCAGTCCTGTTGCCACAACTCTTGGGCTAAGTCTGCACCGCGTACATCACTCTGTTCTCCATATCCAGATCCTGGAGTGGCACGCAGAGGGAGCGCGCCACTCCAGCTTGACTACAGCTGTCCTGCGTTGCTCTCTCTTCAACAGCCCATAGATATCTTCTGAAGCAAAATTCCAAGATGCTTTTTTTCTTTCTTCTCCTTCTTTTTTCCTGCTTTTTTAACGTCTAAAAGCTCACTCCTTATATATCCTTAGCTCGTATAAAAGTGTACCTTTTTTTGATAAGAAATGTCCCCAGTATACCGAGTGGAAAGACATTTATCTCTTATGCAACTTTTTTCTCATACCTCAAAGGAAGTTTCCCCAATACCTAATCTCATGTGCCCCTCCGGTTGGGAGTTTCCACCATCTCAGTATACGAGTGGAAAAACACTAGCTCTTATGTAATTTTTCAATGTACCTATTCATCACTGGTATTTGTCTCCCTGTCATAAGGGAGGATGGACTCTCTCCAAACTTTGACTTCATACAAGCCAGAAGTTAGTGCCCTCCACCATCTCAACACACTCTTCAGGTGCCCCTCTCCGCGGCGCCTTAAGGGATCTACAAAGGACATCCAGCCAATAGCTGAGTGTAAATCATCCCCCAACTCCTCTACAGTCAGTCCTTTGAATCTATCCAATAAATTATCAGACTATAATCAGGAAGGCCCTTAAAGCCTCTTAATATATTGGTATTGACATCCCTTCCGTTTTCCTTATCTTTTTGCTTTAGCCAGGCATTGTGCTCCTCCCCTGTAGGGTTGGGGTATTCCCCGACTGCTCGCTCAGCATGTTGAATCTCCTCCAAGGTTATGCTGGAACTCATTCTATTAATGGCCTCAGTCAGAACTTTAACCTTGCTCCTTAGTACTCTAAATCTAAGTCCCCCGACTTCAGACTCCTCCGCTGACAAGTAGGGCTGCTCAGTAGTAGGGCTGAACCACATATTTTTCCTCTTACGGGCGTTCTTGCTACCAACGCAATGGCGTGTGAGAGGGGTTAACAATGCATTCCTTCCTAACCCATCCCCCGTCAATCTCTCATCAGGGGGGCCTAGGGCCGGGTCCTCGACAAAGTGACGACTAAAGAGTTTTAGCTAATGCATACGTTACCAACCTCCTTGACCTGTTGCTGTCTGAGGATGGCTGCAAGGAGATGGAGTTTGGGACAGAGAGGTAGGAGATGGCGACAGGTGCCTCAACATAGATTAGAAAAAACAATTTGTTGATATTGTCCTCACATTTGAAAGGGGATTTGTCCAGTTTTATGACTTGGCTCCATTATGTTTATAAACGCACAAGCCACAGCTACAGTAATCTGTATCCTGTCAAAAACAGAAAATATTTTCAGTGAGAAAAAACTTCCAGTTTCACTGTGGGCTTCAGTAATATTTGAAGTAATTCTGACTCTTGGACAACAAACCCCAATGAGACCAGGATTATGCCTGTTGTCAAAAGGGTTCAAGAACTATTTTATTTTAGTTATGCAATTTCTAAGCTTGTGTCAAGAAAAGGGGCAATACTTAAGGGGTTAAAAGGATAAGGGTTATACTGAAAGGCGAAGATTATTGTGCTCTCAATTTAAACTGAAAAAAAGTTATTTATGAGGACCATCATAATTCAGGACCACATTTTTAGTACCACTTGCACCGCAGTTTTAAAATTCTGCAGTGGCTCCTGTTTCCCTTTGTAGTTTTGACCATTTCAGGTACACCTTGGGGCTCTGCCATAAATCCAGGACAGGGTTTCTGAGGGTGCAGATTCAATTTGACTCACATTACATCAAACAATGAGGATTATGCATTTGGGTTTTGTAGCTGTCAAGCTGTATAACAGTATAAAGTGACTCTGTAGACAAAGGCTGTACTGTATGTCAGGAATAGTATTTGTATGTTGTTTATGGATTCAGGCTTTTTGGGTTTTCAGGCTACCAACCATTGACATTATTGTACGGCTAAATTGTATTGTATTGCTAAAAATGCAATTTGCAAACATTTAAATCTTTCATTTGTTTGCCTATTCGTCATCATTTCTGTTGGGGGTTTGTATTGCTACTGACTAATACCCAGAACACATAAGATAACACCCAGGTGTTTGTGCAACTACTGCCCAAATACTCAATCAAGACATAATGAGTGAAATAAACCTTCACTTAAAAGGTTAATTGTTGACAGTCTGCAATAATCTCCAATGAAATATCATGATAAATCCTGGTCTCAGATCCCCAAGGGTATTTTGGGACAGCAAAATGCCAGCGTTCCCCACCTGGGAAAGGACAGGCACTTGCATGGTTCTGTCTCCTGCTCCTTGGGAAAAAACGCTGATATTTTATGCATAATTTCACCGGAGCAGTGGGGCATGCGCACTCTCCACAGATCACAAGTTACATCAATCACGGTGCCGCACTGGCTAAAGGGCTTCCCATATGAGCCAGATTTGTTCACGAGATAGGCATCTTCTGTCATAAGCTAAAACGTACTGAGACAGAACGCTTCAGAATGAGTTCAGGGTTGTTCCTCTGAATAGCTGTTTATTGGTGGAATCAAGTTCTAGAAATGGCAATATGCCTGTATGAGGCATAGTGGTTTGTTCTTGTTGTATTTAAAGCATACTATGCCAGAGTTTCACCTTGAAAATAATAAAAGCTTATGCCTTTTAGTAGCTGCCACTATGAGCTAAACTAAATTCACTTTCAGCTAGCTTGCCATGATAGCTGGGTCCCCCTGCACAGCACTATTTTACCAGCATATTTCCTCTTCTGGGAAGGGAGCTCATGTCAAAATCCAAGAGACTCCTGGACTCCAAGAAAACATGAAATCACTAATTAAAATAAAAGTAACAATGATACATTTGTGAGTATGCCTGCTGATATTACAGATTTGTGCAATCCTTCCTTCCAGGAATAGGCATATGGTTTTTGCTATTGAATACATCAGCCTAGCATTCTGGCATACTTTTGACTGTCTAACTGCATGGCAAGAGATATTATTCCAGTAGTCTGCAATTGCCTACAATGTTACAAACCTGCCTGACAAAGCTGCAAAATATCTGTTCCAAACCCACTAAGCTGGCTACCGGAACTTTGACAGCAAAGTGGGAGTTTTTGCTATCTGAAATATTTTCTTTATCATTTCGGCATAGCTATACTTGTGAGTGACTGCTTGACTGGTATGAATGAGCTATTGCTGTACTTTTGAAAGAGATGAGACTGCAGTAACTTTGCTAACTAAAGCTATTAACTAAATACAAATACACATCAATGTGTGGAAAGTGACTGCTAAATTAAACATCCAATTGCAAGTCTGGCTTTGACAGACAGTAGCTCTTCCAATGCTTCTATAAGAGTGTAAAGGACACTACAGTGCTACTCCTCCTCTGTTGACTGGCTTCTGCTGGGCATGGCGGGGTTGAGAATGGGGCATAGATGTTTTTTTTGTGTGTAAACACAGGAGGGAAACAAGGAAAGAAACCCTGTAATGAAATGACAAACCTACATGATGGCAGACCTCAAGGACTAGGGTTTGGCAACCCTGACAAATACACAAACAAACAAATAAAATGCAGTGCAGCATTGCAGTGCTGCACTTCTGCTCCAACAGGTTGTTATTTCAATTTGCTTCTATCTTATGATATTTATATATTATATTATATTTTACAATATATAAATATTACCCAATTTGCATATTATTAGAGAATAGAGTAGAGCACTGCTTCCAATTTAAAATAATACATTTGCCCACATATTTCAAACACATGATTCTGGAAGTTAATTTTCAGTTCCTGCTTCCCTTGATTTGCCAGTATGGCAAATATAGCACGTTAGAGCATTTTTCTTTTAAAAATTCTAATGCTATATTTCAGTGTGTTCCAATATTGAAGCTTTCAGCTTTTGAAGCAAATAAAATTGGATTACTGGCATCACAGTGAGGAGTCCCTCTGTGTCCTTCATTATCGTCATGGTGACATTTACTCTGAGTAGTCAGCTGCCAGGTAATGCTGTCTGACCTTTCTAGTAGTGTGGCCTATAAGTTAGGGTTTTGGGGTTGTGAACAGAGAGATGTGGGTTCAAATACTGGGCTTGACACTATACTCTGTCATTTAGTCAATGTTGTACTAGATCATGAAGAGAAAACAAACAAACTACTATAATTTGTACTGTTGCTTTTTAAATCTAAATAAAGATGTGGTATATAGAGTAAATTTGGTTATATGAGTGGCAGACATATTAACACATTTCATTGATGTTTAATGTCCTTTTTACCAATCTGAAGGAAGTGAAGAATTTTACTGCTCTCCATTTTAAACCACATGCTACCTTTGGTACAGTTCCCAGAATTCAGAGAAAAGGATTTGCTATAAGAAGCAAAAGGCAATATTACATTTAAATATAAATTGTTTTTAGTTGATCTGCATCTACTGAATTCCAAATAGGGACATCAAAGGACTTTCTATTTGTGTTGGATCCAAATTAAACCTCTCACTCAACCCACAGAACGGGGATCTTCCATTGCTCTGCTCTACTTTGCTCCCCACACACTGGATTCATCCCAGATTCCCAATGCTCCTGTACTTCAATCTCTACTCTCCTGGAAGCATACAGTAATAAACCTGCTTTATTCTCACCATTCCACATACACACAGGTCTGGCAGGCAAGCCCACTAATTAGTTAGTTTCCCAGAACTGGGCCAGGCTGGCTTGCGTAATTCAGTTTCTGAGTGGTTTCATCTAGTCTTTTATTGACTGAATTCAGACCAGCCCACAAACGCCACACATACTGATCTTATCACTGGTGGGCTGTCAGTTGTGGGGGTGGCTGTGTGGGTAGGGCTATCATCAGAGGGGATGATGGCCTTGATGGTCTCCAAACTTCTGGTAAATATTATTGACATATACAAAGAACGGCCCGGTGTGCTGGTGAAATAAATTTGGAAGTAAAGTCAGAGGGAACTTAACTTTGGGGTCACATAATATTAAATGTTACACAATAAACCTGGATGTATTTTCTATACCAAACGCAACTGAAATAGGAACCATGATGGAGATTGTACATTCCATGCTCTTTAAGTAAGTGCTCAGGTAAAAAACCTCTGTACTTTCCAGACAGCTGATGTTTTTAATATTTCTTTTTAGGCCTTTGAGATCTGTGGTTTTAGTTTTGACATTATCTAGTTTCCGACAAATTGTTTGACCTGCTGTGCTTTCTTGGATTTGATCCAATGAAGAGAGCTTGGACTTCATTGATAGTGATTACAGTTTTTTTTTAATGAGTACCCTTTTTTATGATCAATTTTGGATTCAGAACACAGGTGTTTTTTCTCTGAGCACAATTTTTGATGCAGGAAATCTTGTTTTGCATACTAATATCTTGCCTAATATTCTTGATACATGTAAATATACTATACCTGATTTAATCTGTGCCATGGACAACTTGTGCATTACTGATTATACTTTAAAATATTGCTTTAAATCCGCTGGGATTTTTCCTTTTTTTTTTTCTTCTTTGATTTGGTATTGCAGCTTTTCACATAGTAAAATGTTGCATGATTTGAATACAAAATAAGTCACAACAGCAAACTTATTTTATAGAGTACCACATAGTCCATCCAAATAATGGTTTCAAAATGTTTCATACCCATATACAGACTGAGTCCAACAACTCAAACAATAATATCAATATTTAATTACACATGATTAATTACTTACCTACCTTAATTATGAAATACATCATTTAGTTCAAACATATTTACAAAGACCCGTACCATTTACCAATTACCAGTTAAAATGAGAATTCAATTTGCTATAAACTGTACTAAATGTTCAATGTTGATAACTGTCACAGATATGTTCCTACAGGCTGCCTAATATTAAATAATTGTCAGAATGGAATTGAAATTGTATTGCAGAAAATACCTTTATTTCGAAAAGTGTTAATATTCCCCTAAGACCCACCAATTATTTTTTGTCAGGGACAGGAGTCTCTTGTCTCAAGAACCATATAGTATTCTACTTTGGTGACATTCAACAAAAATTAAATTATGGTAAACAGTTGGGCGTCTTGCTCAGGGACACTTCAACACAGCCCGGGCGGGGGATCGAACCGGCACCCCTCAGACTGCCAGACGACCGCTCTTACAGCCTGAGCCATGAAAGAAGTAATTTCTCCTATATTAAAAAATTATAACAATAATTAACAATAACATTTATAGAGAGAAATTGGAGTGTTGTGACAGTTTGTGCTATGATTTGATGCTTTTTCTTGATAAAAAACCTCAATGGAGCCGAGCTGCCATTTAGATGAGACAGTTTACACATCTGCTTTGGAATATGCATGCTAATACTGTGTTTTTCAAAGGGAATTATGTATTTCCATTCAAAAATGGCATAGAAAAAGACTGCTGATACTAACCATAAGCATGGATAGAATAGCAAGTATTAAAGGATGTGGTGAACGCAAATACGTTGAGAGTGGTGTCCATTATTTCACTTTCAGTCCTTTTTGCCAAACGATACTTATATTATTTATTCCCTATTTAGTCTTGCAAGTACAATCTGGTAATTGGATTTTGGGCTGAAAGATTTGAGAAAGGAGACAAGGGAAGAGAAGAACAACAATCAATGTGTAATTTCTCAAAGGGCAGAAACTGGGAGTCTGCTAATGACTGTGGTGTAATCAATACAGTGTTTGTCAATTAGTGTGGTTTCACGAAACAGCATAAGTGGATAGTTGGCAACGGTCTCAACAGCCTGCAAAGTTTCAAGGTGTAATCCCTTTTTTATATGTAGGGTATAGCCGTATTAAGTTACTGGATTTGTGACTGGAACTTAGCTTTCCAATTCATAAGGAGATCATTTCACATTTTAATTTGTAATCAGTAGATGATAGCCTTACTCAATCTATTTGAGTAATTGCAGTAATTATTATCATTATCTTCACTGGACACCTGTGAAAGGTTACTGTTGATTAGCAGTTAACAGTTATGGATAATCATTCAACTAAAGGAACACAGTAGACATCTGTAGACATTGTCGACATCACCATCACCATCTGTGGACTCGTAGGCATGACCAGATGCTGGCTATCTTCCCTGTTGATGCTCTGCCAGGCCTATAATGCAGCCTTCTTCAGCTCCTGCTTATTTTTCGCCTTCAGTCTGGTCTTCAGCAAGTGAAATGCATGCTCAATTGGATTGAAGGCAGTTGATTGACTTGGCCAGTCAAGAGCATTCCACTTTTTGGTCCAAAAATAGTCCTTGGTTGCTTTGGCTGTATGTTTTGGATCATTGTCTTGCTTTTGTTGGATCTGAGCCGACACATTTTTTCTGTAGACTTTGGCTTCCATCCCATCAGGGACATCATCAATCAACACAAATGAGCTATTTCCAGTGTTCAGCCATACATGTCCCATCCACAACACTTCATCCACCATGTTTCACACATGGGTGAGGGGGCGGGGGATCATGGATGTATTTTTTTTCCACTCTTTCCTCTTTCCATTACTCTGGTACAGGTTTATCTCATCTGTCCGTAACACATCGTTCCAGAACAGATCTTTTTTTTTATGTATGTTTTTGCAAACTGTAACCTGGTCATTTGATTGTTGAGGCTTGCAAGATGTTTGCATCTTGTGGTGAACCCTCTGTGGTTATGCTTGTGTAGTTTCCCCTTGATGGTCATCTTTGAGACATGTATGCCTACATCCTAGAGAGTGTTCTTGATCTGTTGGACAGTTAAAAAGGGGATTTTTCTTCGCCATTCAAAGGATTCTTCTGTCATCCACTACACCGGTTTCCCTTGGTCTACCAGTTTCTTTGCCATTGCTGAGCTCATCAGTGTGTTCTTGATGTGCAGTTGATTTAGGTAGACCAGTACCAGCTTGTTAATACAAATATTTAATCGGCCAATCATGTGGCAGCAACTAAATGCATAAAAACATGCAGACATGGTCAAGAGGTTCACATGATCTTCAGACTAAATGTCAGAATGGGGAAGAAATGCTAAGTGACTTTGTTGGTGCCAGACAGGGTGGATTGAGTATGTCAGAAGCTACTGATCTCCTGGGATTTTCAGTCTCTAAAGTTTGCAGAGAACGGTGTGACAAACAAAAAAACATCCAGTGAGCAGCAGGTGTGCGGGCAGAAACGCGGTGTTAATGACAGAGGTGAGAGGAGAAGGGCCAGACTGGTCGAAGCTAACAGGCTCATCAGCTGTAAATATCTTCCTTGGCCGACTAGGACCTCTGTGATTACTGAGCTGACCAGTTCTCTCTTTCTTCTTAAAGAAATTCCAATCAGTTGGAAGCCTAGGTTTAGCATATGTCTTTGGCTGTATTTATTCTCATTTCTCAGCTTCAAAATGCCTCCTTTGACTTTGATTGGCACAACTCTGGTCCTCTTATTGACAAATGGCAATCTAAAGCCTAGAATCAAGACTAGATGCTGAAAACTCTCTTATATATGTGTAAATGAACATACCTGACAAACCGGAAATGCATTTGTCCCAAACATTTTGGTGCCCTGAAATGCTGTTAGAGTAATGCTGTTTGTTCTTTGACTGGAATCAGTGGCTAATGGACTAGTGAGAGCCCAGGGTTTCACCAGTCAATGGATAAATAAAAGCAACAAGGCAATATGTGTTTGCCTGCTCCCTCATGCATATTAATGAATTGTTTCAGACACCAGCTTTTGAACAAAACCGTCTTGAGAATGGGAAAAGAAAAAGGTTTGGACTACATTGCTGACTGAATTTTGAATTAGGTATGAATAAGCAGATGCACTCTATGAACTAGGAATATTCATGACTTTAACAACAGGAATATAACTTTCACAGTTATAACATGAGAGCAACCCACTTCTGTTAACAAACTCTTGTACAATTCTGCTGCCATGGATCCTGAGTGCCAGTCTGTAGCTGGGCCCTTAAGGCATATTTATATATAACTTACTGTACCTTTGAAGGCGCACTCCCTGGTTAAATAAAAATCATATGCAAAAACAAGGTCGGAATGTGCATTAAACTTTAAAAGAGACCCCTTTTACCATGCCAAAAGTGCAGATCTCTAACCTGACTACTCAAGCCAGAATGGGCAATCCAATGCAACTGAAAAAACTACGGTATACCTCCTCAGTCAGTCAGTCTTTACAGCTGCTAACAATTAATTATATTGATACCTAAATAAAATGTGATGGGAAAACAATGCTGCATCATTTCACAATTTCATTGCAATGAATCATCTATGATGCACAGTTGTTAAACAGTAATGCACACGCCCATTATTTTCCCCCTGAGGGAAATAAACATCATAAACCTTTCAATAAATCAGTTGGCTTTTTTACACATAGTTGGAAGTGAAAACTATATGCTTATTATAGGCAAACAGGACCACATGAGACCATTTTCGCCCTTTTTAAGCTTGTCATTACAGAGCATGTTCATGAGAGATTTTGTGTTCAGTTTACAGTTTTCTGCCTCACCAATTATATATATATTTAAAAAAAACAGGAATTGTGGGCTTGCATGAATTGTCCTCATGAAGTCCTCCATGAGGACAATTCATGCAAGCCCACAATTCCAGTTTTTTTTTTTTTTCAAGTGTGCCCCATCAAAGCAAAGGAACAAGTTGTGGGGAGAGTAACATGGGTTTGGATAAGTTTAGTGGTGCAGTGGTAGAGAGCTACACTTTTGCATCTTTCTAGTAGATCTTGTTTTCGGTCTTACAGAGCATTCTGTAAGTCCATTCATGGAAAGTTTTCTATAGTTAATTTGCTAAATGATTCAAAACAACATGCATATGTAACTTCACAGACTTTTATTTCAAGAAAGACTTCACTGTGTTATTTTCAACAAAGAATGGGCCAAAATAAAAAGACTAAAACTAAAGTTTGTTATTGTGATGTAAAACTAAGAGCTGCATTTTATGACCTTAATCTTGACTAGGAGTACCAGCTCATGCAGTGATACCATTTCTGACTGTTTGCCTCTTAGTAAAAAACAAAGCAATAAACTCACGTTTTTATTATTGACATTTTTAAAGGCTGTTCATCTTGACTGATGATGCACACAGCCATCCTTTCCCCCAGGGGCCAGTGATTTTATTAACATTTCAGTTACTTAACCCCTTAAGAATCACTCCTTTTCTTAACACAAGCTTGAAAAATAAAATGGCTTCTATTGTTGAACCCTTTTGACCCCAGGCATAATCCTTGTATCTTCTGAAAGGTACCCCTTTGGGGTTTGTTATCCAAGAGTCAGAATTACTCTGAATATTACAAGATCAAGGTTACAGAAGCTAAAATCACAGTGGAAGAGGAGGATATTTTTTGAGGGGATACAGATTATTGTGCCAGTTGCGCTTAGAGCCAAAGCCAAAACACTAGACAAATTTCCTTTCAAACTTGATAACAATAACAGCAGCATTCTGCATTGCCCTTCTGGTAAAACACCCTTCTGCGGTAGGACGCAGTGGCCACTGAGGATCCAGCATACGGTGCTGTATGTCGTTATGTCTTATCATTGTTGTACTGTACCGATATGAATGCGCATCCGAAGTGATCGACGAGTCACCTACGATCACTAGACCTTGCTGCACATGTTGGTGGAATTTATCAGGTATCAACCTTATTATTTGCTGTGGGAGTTCACAGTCGTTGTTATTGTGGCCGTGTATATACCGCTGGATGCTAATCCTAAATAGGCGCTACATCAACTCTATGAAGCCATCAGCAAACTTCATCAGCAGTCCACTCACCCTGATGGCTGCACCCTGCCCCCACCTCGGACACTCAGGCCACGTCTTGGTCCTGCTAATGCTACTGAGATGCACAAAAGCCTTTCCCAAAACAGAACCTGAGAGTGCTGACTCTGCACTCCAGGACTGCTTTGAAAGCACAGACTGGAGCATCTTCAGAGAAGTAGTCAGCAACGGCCAGCTCACAGACCTGGATGAATATGCAGCCACAGTGACTGGTGACATCAGTAAGTGCACTGATGATGTCACTGTCACAAATACCATCACCACACATACCAACCAGACACTATGGTTTACAGCAATGTTATGTAAACTGCTGAGAATCCGGGATGTTGCGTTCAGAACAGGGGACAAGGAAGCACTCAGGTAGGCAAGAGCAAACCTGTCCCATGGAATCAGGAGTGCAAAGCGTGAGTTTTGTCCAGAAAAAAAACTTCCTGAGCCAAGCAGTCATTCCGCAGTGCTTCATGACTACTATCAGCCATTGACTCCTATACTTCCTGACTGGAAGACCACAGTCAGTCCGGCAACAACACCTCCAGTTCCATCACACTGAACACTAGACCACCCCAGGGCTGCGTGCTCAGTCCACTGTTGTTCACACTGCTGACCCATGACTGTACCACTGGATCCACCACAAACCACATCATCAAGTTAGCAGATGATACTACTGTAGCAGGACTCATGACGGCAATGATGAAACAGCATACAGAGAAGAGGTAAACCGGCTGACAGACTGGTGCTGGAACAACAACCTGTCTCTGAATGTTGACAAAAATGGTTGTTGACTTCAGGAAATCCTGCCCTGACCACTCCCTACCAAGCATCAATGACACCACAGTGGAGAGAGTGTCAAGCATGAAGTTCCTTGGTCTACACATCGCAGAAGACCTCACCAGGTCAACCAACACTAGCTCCCTGACCAAGCAAGCCAAACAGCACCTGCATTTCCTCTGGCGTCTGAAGAGAGTGGCCCTCCCACCACACATCCTCAAAGCATTCTACAGGGGTACCATTTAGAGCATCATGACCAGCTGCATCACTGTATGGTATGGGAGTTGGCAACATCTCCGAACGCAAGACCCTACAGAGGATAGTGAGAACAGCAGCAGAGGACAGCAGCAACTCTCTGCCCTGTGTCTAAGACAACTACAGCACTCAAGCCATGCTGGGGGTTTTCCGGATGACCCCTCCCACCCCTCTCACAAAGTTTTTGCCCTTCTACCATCCGCCAGAACGTTCCAGAGCTTTCGGTCCCATTCTGAAACAGCTTCTTCCCCCAGGCTGTAAGACTTCTGGACACTATGCTGCCTCCTCTCCCCACACGACTGTCAGACTCCTGAACTGCCCTGCTGATGCATCATTCTGTATTCCTTTCCCTGCACACAAGAGCTGCCATGCCCCAATTCAGGACTCCAACCCACCTGCCCCCAGATTATTCTCCCCACACAATAAGAGGACGCCCTTGTCTTGTCACCGTTCACCAGTCACAAACAACCACATGAGCTGCTTTCATGGCTAAATGTTAATGTATTTGATGGTCTGTATGTCTTAATGTCAAGAATAAATGTTCAGAGTAAAAATATAGTTTTAATGGGTTTATACATAAGATGACAAGTTATCATGAACTGACAATTACAAGGTTCTATCTGCATTCTAACTGTTCTGAGATATTGAGCTTCAAAGATTTCAAAGTGATTGGGCCCCAAGCAGATATTACTTTTAAATTGAGCATTTTTTCTAACTTTTAAACAGTATTTTTGTAGAAAATTTCACACATGTATTTAGTGCCCTATAAACAACATATTTATGACACAAACTAATTTTAGTGTCATAAATATACATTTAGAGTTAGAACCTTCTCATTCTCAGCTCACGTTATAGCCCAGTGTCGGTAGTCTCCCAGCTTCACATAACTCTCGCGGCTTTGAAGCCGTTCTTCTCAGAAATATGGTCTTGTGGCACACAAAATGAAACGGGACACAACTCCCTTGATATCTAGAGTAGAGAGCTAACTTTGGTATCGTTAGAAAGCTTACATTCTCCTCTTCCAAGGGTTGCTCAAACCCAAAATATGTTTTGGGATCAATTACGGCTGCTTTTGATAGACCAGGTCTCATATTATGAAATGATAAAAAAACAAATAAAGTTTTATCAGACAAAATAGAGGTGTCCTGCACCTCAGAGCAGGGGATCCAGTTGGAGTGGATCATGAACATAAAGGGAGATAGGTACATCCCTTGACTGTTAATACAGCCCTTTTAATAATGGCCACATTATTTCAGTTTTAGAACAGATTTAAGAAACAGACAAAGACAGATTTTTCTTGTGTATTTTTCCTTGCACCTAATGACTAGTGGCTCCCAATGCCTCTATACATACAATGCCTTCATCCTTAATTACATAGTCCTCAAACCACGCAAGTTAACAGTTAAATTAATTCCTTCAAAGCTAAAGTTAAGCTCTGAAACCATAAACACTCTGTAATACATGAAATACTAAATAATGGATGTTGTGAGGGAACACATGCTTTGATGAATGACTTGTAGTATCCTTTAAATTTAGTGTCCTCCTTTTATTGTATACAATAAATTACACGGAACAACTGCAGTCGTGCTTCTGATCGAGGACATTGCGGTAACACTTATTCAGTCAAGACCTGAAGAATTATAACTCCAGCACAGGGCTCGGGGAATTTAAAAAATAATATTTAAGACCTTGAGAAGAGTTCCAAAAGGTACACCTGAAAATCAAAAAGAAGCAGTGGAAAAGCGCTAAAATGTAGGTCTAGATAGAAGATGGAATTCTGGAAATCTTTGACTTTCAGGTTGAATGAAGTAAGACATTGTGTAGAGTGTCAAGGGTTCTATCTGTGCGCACATCTCTCTCTCAAGAAAGAATGATGGACTGGTTGTCACAGATGCGCTTTAGTGCCCTGACTGGCCTTAATCTGTTTTGAATGCTTTCCAGGCAGGCCTATTAACCTTTGCGCTCATGACAGGCAGTGCAATGACACTACAACTGACAGTGCTATCTATTGCATGTAGCTCTTTCAATTAGCTCTTCTGACTGTGAAACACAATTAAGACAATGTGCATGGTTATATTTAATCTCAAAAATAGATGTCATAAACTAATTATTACAAAATACTCAGTGCCTTATTAAAAATGTACCAATTTTACATGGTCAGCTAGTTGAGTTTAATAAGCAAATCCATTGTAAAAATACAAGAGCAGTCCTCAAATGATGAATAGATTTTGAACATGATTTTGAGAAGGAAACTGACGTTACGATGCCATAATAAAGTTCATTCTGATTTTTCAGTGCCAAGCATACACAATCAAACTGTAGGGCCACTGAACCAAAATAAAAAAATTCTGTGATCATTGTGAACAAAAAAAATCAAATAACATGTGGCTTACCTCTAAACACTATGTCACAAAGTGGCCAAAGTTGAACAGGACATTTTGACCAATTAAAACTTTACATTGTAGTGCTGAGATGCACATGCTGGTGAGCTTCACAGCAAGTCTTTCATTAATTCATTAACTCTTTGAGACAGTGCTACAAATAAACCTGTGTTATGCCACCATCCTTCTTGTTTTAGTGGAAATCCTTCCCTACTCTCTTTATATTATACTGTAGTTATGCAGTTGCATTTCTTCTTTTTCACTTTGCAAGGCTCCCACCTACATGCATTATTGATGAGAATCTGCAAATAGATTTATGATTTGTGTTAATGCAGAAAACATCAGCCTGGTGAAATTATGCCCTCAAGGGCCCCCTGCAGTGATTTAACAGCATATGACTTCAGCATATTCTTTTCCTTTAAATGTAAAAACTTTCCTTTAAATGTTCTAATTTCAATGCAATTAAAAAGGGCAATTTAACAATCACATTACCAATCCAAATGCCCTTAAGTACAATGAATGGTGCAATTATTCACAATTACAAAAAGGAGAGAAGCAAACTGCTACGTGCAGTGTCTAAGAGTCTAATCAATGGTGCATTGGTGCTGATTCAGTGTGACAGTCTCTGTGCATTAGTATAGTTTTGAGACAGATGAAAATGAGACACTTAGCAGTACTCTGACATGGTAAAGCGTTGTACACAGCCATAAGAGAAGGGTAAGGACAGAATCTAAAAGGAGAGGGGAAGGCAGTCAAATAGGTAGAGAGGCATATGGGTCAGCTGGAAACATCGAGTGAGTGAGCTCAGAGTCCAAAGTATTTTAGTATGGCATGGATGGTAAGTTATAGTAGCAAAATGAAGCAAAAGAAATGTGCTTTTAATGACCAAAGTCTTTCCAAAATACAGCGTCTAAGGCGTCATTCGGGAGGGGGTGGGGGCAGGAGGGGAAGGGTGGCAATCTTGATTAACAGACTGGAACGTAACCCAGAGATACAAACGACAGGGATTATACATCAAGGCAGATTCACAGCTAACCTGGCTGTCAGAACGGAGCAGGGCTGTTTAACACGGCAGGATTCAGCAGCTGCAGAGCATGTGCTGGCAGCATGCAGCTGGGCCAGATACCAGCGCTGTCTCTTATCTTTCATGTATTTCACTTTTATCAGGGCACCGCCGGACTGCTTCACATCAAAGATGTGTCGTGCCCAATCAACCAACAGGAGAGCAGGTGAGCGCAGATGAAATAGGAACTGGCCTTTCTGAAAATGAGGGGGACTATTTGTATCTCGCTGATGCCCTTACCCAAAAGAAAACAAGGAGACTGAAACCGACTGTGACTCAATCATGACAAAACTGTATTGATTTTCTGACAGAAGCCAATATCCAAAGTAATACTTTTTCTCTCTTCCTTGATCATTTCAAGGTAGCTGCCTTGAAACAACATCTTAATTTGACCTAAACAAACTATTTTTACTTCGAATTTGGCAGGCTCTTTCAATGATTTCGTACTATAACACACATTCACTCAAACTTTAATTTATTCATAATATTTTGTCTCTCCTCTTGCTATTTGACATGTATTTCACAGTATTGCATCATGTTTGAACTAAAATGGTGATATGAGTGCCTACAAATCAGTGTTGCTGTTGGCAGACAATGCTGACATTCTGAAATATTATGTATAAGAGTTGTCAGGTTGCTCCACGGTAATTTCTAGAAAATGTCACAGGTGATTGCCAACTACCACCCCCAGGAAAAGCAAGCTGAAACTGGCCAAACTCAGAATTACAATGTCAATGATTCTCCAGCCACAAATCTTTTTTATAATATAAAAAAGCAACATGGAAACCACCCATTGTCTAAAGAGTGAGAGGAAATACCGAACAAAATAAACAACGATAAGCACAGCAATTGAATGTAAAAGTCACATATAAATAACATAACATAACATAACATAATGAACAAGCCATTCAGCTCAGCAATGCTTGTCTTTTCCTACCACTAAAGTATACATACTGTTTAGTTTGCCTAAGCATTTTCTATGTGAAAGAAATACTTCCAAATACTTCTGTGTGGAATTTATGTTTTGCTAAACATCTGTGTTTGTGGCCAAGACAAACTGCTGCCTTGCAGATCAGTGCACCATGCAAGCAAGTCGAATATGGGCCTTGAGCCATGGAGTCCTCAGCTATGTCATCAGCTGGTGCTTCTCAGCCCACATGATTGTTACCCCAAAGAATCACTGTTGGAGGACTAAAGCCTCATTCAAGGCTAATTTGTGCTTCGGCGACACGTCCGCAGCTGAACATTATGCAAATGTGCCAGTTTTGACATTAAGCCGCAACACTACATGCAGATTTGTGTATGGTCACAGACGCCCATTACTCCAGAAATGTCTTGTAGCCGTGTTTGGTATACTGTAACAAGGCAAAAGGTTGCCATGGCGAGGATACTACTACTACTACTACTACTTGTTTTTATGAATGAAGACATTTTATTTACATAACTAGTGATTAGAAAAGCTGGCTCCTATAGTACCAAAGTTCACTGTCGCAAGACACTTTGTCACTGAAGCATGAATTAGCTTTTATTCTTCCTCTCATAACCTTTGTGACAAGTGTCAAATGACAAAATTGGATGGATCTTTAACAGAAAAAAGTGCCGCACGACACATTTTCTCAGGGTCCTGCATCTCTGAAATATTCTTATGCTGTGGACGACTTTGTCACGCAATGTTTTTTGGACAGGATCAGACAGATGAAACACTGAAAGTCATTGTTATGCACAGTTTTTCTTGAAAAAAATGTAAATGAGTTTGGCTGTCAGTTGTTAAAGTTTGATGTCTTGTTACGACAGAGAATAGAACCCTCATCACAGACCTTCACTGAGCAATTACAATTTACACAGGGCAATCAACGCATGCTGGTGGTAATACAAATTGGGTGTTGCCAGATTCCTGATCAACCTCAAGTCAAACAGGAGAACTGATTGTTAGGAGAGAAATATGCTCAGGCATACTATGCAAGATTTTCAACTTGAAAATATAATGAAACAACCATGCCCAATTGTTACTATGATGCAATGGGAACATGTGTCTGTGTTCACTTCTGCAGATACAGGTTGATTTGTTTGGGATATTTCTAGGCATGGCAGTGTACTGCAGTGGTTCCCAAACCCAGTACTGGAGTACCCCTGTGTATGCTGGTTTTTGACCAAACAACACACTTTTCAAAGTCCTCAGACCTTATAATACTGTGAATGTACTGGTTCAAAACAGTTTCAAGGCCACCCACTAACACGTTGAATAAACGTTAAAAAGTAGAATATTAAAATCCTCTGTTTCATTTTGTCTTGTTCAATCAAAGGAAATTTAGAAGATAGGGATCTACTTTGTCTCCATTTAGACCTCTGATTGCTAAAACACACTAATCACACTGAATAGTTGTTAATCTGCAGCATTTTCCAATTTTCTGAAAACAATCTCATGTTGTCTTGATTAGAAAAGTATATTTTGTTTCCTTTGGCATTGACTCATTCAACATTTTTGTTGACAAGCACAACAAAGTCCATTTTTATCATTCCAAAATTGTGGTTAGGATGAAAAAAACAAATCATTGTATTTATTTGTGAGTATAATTTAGGACAAATACTGACTGAAATAACTGACCTGGAAATATTATATTAGATTGATTGATTAGAGCAACTACTGATGTTAAATGCTAATGATGCTGCACAATGTGTTCTATAATGATTCAGTTACCACCTAAAAACAAACTGCATAGGCAGCAATTCTAATGATTTGTATCAAGGAAGAAAAATAAAGATTAAAAAGTGAAGATAAAAAAAGTGATTGAAGCTTGTGATTTAAAATGCTACAGTGGGTGCTTTGAAAATGTGGATATAATTCTTATCAGCCATCATGGTAGGTTGTGTTCAGCAATACTTTAATTTAAACAAGATTCAACTGCACTTTAGATGTCATACATATTGCCTCTTCTTTCAGAAAATAAAGCACTGCCACCTCCTGTTACGCATGTCATATCAGCCTGAACTAAAACATCTCAAATGTCAAAATAACTTTTTGTCAGTCACATCCATTCAGGTTACCCAAAGTCTAAATTTACTGAACATATAGAGTATTCCATCAAATACAATGACAGGGTAAACCAACATATGACAAATTCTTGTAAGTGGTTAGAGTTTGGTAAGCACAAAATAACCATAAGCTGTTTTTTTTCGTGTCTGGATGGAGAATTGCCTGTTTTAGTGGTATCTGGTCTCCCAGACTTGTCTGAAAGGAAAATATCCAGGCATTTTAATTTTGTAATTAGCATAAGGGAATTAGGGGCATTCTACATACCTCCATGACCTTAGCTTTCTTAAGAAGAGTATCCATTTTAAACGATTGATCAAAGAGACATTGAACGTCTTGGTAACCACAGCAAGATGCACTTGTGTATGCTTTTGTTTATACCACTGTTTAAGGTGTGTCTCATTGCATTTGGTCTCTTTGCCTGCCTGGAATGTCAGAGCTTCAGCAATCTATATACCACAAGCAAACAAAGAAGCAAAAAGAGACAATCCAAAAGAGATGAACCCTAGTTCTGTAGTCTTAACATTCTATATATTCCCCTTGATATAAGGGTAAAAAATTACCCGCCTTCACTAAACCCCTAAAATAAAGCAGTTTTATTGAATTTTAATGAACTGATTTCTATTTTGCATGAAGAAACAAACTGCCACTCATCACAAACTTTTAAGTTGAAAATATAATAATTCATGGGGTTTTCTCTGCTGTTAAACATAGTAGCGGGTCATTTTTGACCTTTAAGACAACACAAGGGTTAAACAGTAGCAGGAATTAATTTACATTAAAAAAATGAACATATGGTGCTTGTCCTTTCCTGTTTTTCAGTGACTTCAGTAGTAGATTAAACTGTAATTGTAGGCCTATCTGAGAACCACAAACAGCTCCAGTGCCTTATAGGTTCCAAAAGCAGAGTATCGATTTCTCTAATAGACAGACCAAAAATAGGAATCTGATGACTGAGGAATCAGGGGATTGTGCACAGCCACTTTCATTTCAATTACATCCAGCAGCATTTACTGCCCTTCTCCCAGAAGGGAAAAGACTTACGTTTATCCCACATCTACTTTTAGTAAGCATCCATTTATGCCCGTGATTTCTTCCAGAAGCCATTTAAGGACAGGCCCTTGAAGTACTAACCACCATGTTCTTCTATTTCCATGAATTTGAAGCTTCAATTAGATCCCCCCCCCCATCCAAAGGCCTGCTACCATCATGGGCAGAGCACCAGGTTCCTCAATCTGTCAATATGAAAAGTCCAGGGGCAAGCCTGTCTGTCGCTGTGGTCAATGGTCCCCAGTGGTCCTGCTTGCTAAGCTTCATCACCACTGGTTCTTACAGCCAGTGGCTGGAATATCTATCTAGACTGGAAGATACGCAGGAGAAATACTTGCCTGTCTGATCAGTCAAAGCACATCTAGAAGTAATTTCCCTGTTCTGTGGTGATGCTGCACTCAAATGGGTGGAGTAACCCACACTAATGATCTCAAGATTTAACCTGAATAGGTTTAGTTTAAAATACATTCTTTAGAAGACTTTCAAAGTATACAGTCTTCTTTACATAACCATAAGCACATGAGATGGAAACTCCTGCAAATGTACACTGTTAAAAATATATATTTTAATGTAAAGTGCTGGTGATTGGGTTACCAGAACTTGTAAACTGTTGAAATGTAAATAATTTTCATAAACTTATGTAAATGTGTTATACTTATGTAATTTTCTTTTACAGTGTAGGGTACACATTTCATTCCAGTTACTGCTGTTAACTGGTGGATCCCGAAGTGGAAAAATAATCAAAGTTGGGAAGATAAGGGATAAGCGGGTTAGGAAAATGAATGAATGAATGAATGAATGGAATGCTCATGGGCGATTCTGGTGCTCAAGGATGAACTCTTTTCTGAATCCACAATACAATAAATTGGAACACACTGTATTTATCAAGCCATATCTTCATAACCCATGAGACCATGTTTTGGTCAAAAAACTAAAAGCTTTGTATATGTGCTTAGCTTTGTGTTTGGTATCACATGGAAATATTAATTTCAATACACAACATTCATTCCCTAAATTTCAAATATGGAGGTTGCTCTGAGGTTGATTTCCTAGTCATTGTACAATGATAGTTTGGGATAAAAACCTGATTATCCTTTGAACCCCCGTTTAAAAGAAGCAAACATATTTCTCTACTGAATAATCAAGGATCAGCATGGGAAATATCCACTAAAATGGCTGATGGTGTTTTTTTTTTTCCCAGAGAAGGGATTAAGTAGCTGATCATGGCATGCTCTTATGTCATTTTATTCATAAGCTCTCTGGAACATTCTAACCCCTCTGATCTTTGCAGGGATCAAAGAAGGATGTTCACTGATGTGTAGCTGTCATGCAGATGCCCTTTGCGGGTGGTGAGGTAAATCATTTCAGGCCCCACTCTGCAGAAGGGGGAAGAGATATCACTTAATTCTGCACTTTACAGACATTGGCTTGTACTCTCACTGTCACAGACCTTATCCATCATTTATGTGGAGCATGTCCTTCATTGCTTCAACATTACACACATTGCTATCACTGCATGGTGGATCTAACCTGATTTTTCATTATCTGCTTGTCACTGCCTGACTAAGGGACTTCACAAAGACAGATACATTTAGGTGTTTAGTAACAAAGAAGATGTCAACCCAACCCAGTTCCTGACTGTTTTCAGGCCCACCCATTTATTTTTAGATGTTTTTTTTTTTTCTCTGTTCAATTAGATCTAAACAGAAGTAAGATCACAGACGTGTACGTATGTGGTGTCTCAGGCAGTTGGAAGGGCTTTTCATCAAGGGAAGGGAGCAAGGGAAAAAAGAAAAGGGACAAAAAAGCCAATTCCGAACAACTATGAAGCGAGGTCACATAACCACAACAGGTGGTGTGCTGTGCATCTCAGTGTCTCCATACTTTATGACTTACACATCTTGTATCAAAATAGATGCTTCTGTGAACACACAAGCAATGTTTAAGGCATGAACGACAACTGCATGGCCTTAGTTAACCATGATTTAAATATTAATGTTAAAATATTTAGTATCAATGTTAAAAACATTTTTAAAGACTGGATTCTAAAAAAAAAACAGCTTACAGTATATTTACTACCCAGTCTAACTACTTAATAGGCCATGCTAAATTTATGAGCGGCAGCAATGGCCCTTCAAAATGTGGGAACGCATGCATAATTTGTGTGTTCGCATTTTCTAAGCACTACTCCTGCAAGGACAAATCAACTTTTAAGACATACACAATAATGGAATTCGCTAATGAAATAGGTATCGATCAGTGAAAGCTCACACTGACCTGCCATACTGACATTTGGGCTATTACCACAGTCCAAAGCAAAAGGTTATGTTGGAATATTTCTGGATTCTTTCAAAAGAACGTTTTTTTATAACCTTTCACAATTCTTATTCTCACTCAGCTAGACTCTAGCTCTGCATAATGTATACACACAACTTCACATCAGCCAAAACCTGGAGGATGTTGATTAAGTCTAGCCAGTGTAATTACTTGTCTTTTCATTAATAATTAGTGGCCGGGGAGCTGGTAATGGATTTTGTGCTCAAATCACATTTAACAAGAGTGGTTGGAACTTGGACTCCATCTGTGCCCTGTTGGGAAATCTGTCATGACAGAGTGAGTGACATAGCCCTAATGGCAAAACATCAATTCCCGCTGTGCTCCAGGCGATGCAATTTCTATACACCACCTGGGGGTGTTATGTCAGTATACCTAGCTCATCGTCCATGTAAATTTAGTTACCATTCCTTCTGACCAATACATTAGGGAGGTGGCTAAACATAAGCCACAGTTCATAACTCAGGGACTATAATGTCAGGAAGTCAGGTAGGGAAATCATGGTAGAGCGGTTGGTATCCACTCTCATCCAGGAACTATATTGAACTAGATCGAGTGCCCATGCCCTTCAACCAGTGCTATCATTTCCATGTTATTATCACTTTTCCATGTGCCAACTGGCATACATTTGGAATGTGACTAATCTGCAATATGTCCACATCTAGTCTGGCAGATAGTTCTCTCATATGACCTCCAAGACCACAGGGACAGAGAAGTTGGCTGGGTGGTACAAAAAGCATAAGCTGAGGGTTGAGATCTCTGCCCAGAAACACACAGCCAACTGTTTTCACAGCTGTAACCATCTTCATATTTGTAACCATTCTAACTGACTGTTAAAAAATCGTTCCCTCCTTTTAATCTGGGGCACCATTTTACTAAACAGAATCTGTGGATAAATGAACAAGAAAAAAAAAGAAAATTCAGTTGACATAATGAACACCTGGACTCCATTCATGCAAAACTGCTGCACTGTCAAATGATTAGATGACCACATGATTTTACTGAATTTTAGTAAATTTTCTTAACTCAGTAGTAGGATAGGCCTCAGACATTAAGCTTTTAGTTTATGATTTAAACCTTCTCTTTTAGAATGAACAATACACTTCATTATATTAATGGTGAGAGAAGTATTGGAATATTAGGAAGAAGACCACTCATTAGGTTATGTTTGCCGTTGTTTATTTATATTCCCTGAATTGACTAAACAGTCAATTCCTGACAGCTCATTATGTGCATTTAAATTTTAGATGCCAAGTGGCATGGTAGACTCACAGCACTGTTTTGTCAATAAGTTTCTGAATTGCTTCCCTGCAGTAATAACCCTGAAATAAGGCAGGCAGGTCATTACCGCAAAACCCTTCAAATTGTGAATTATGGCATTTGATTAGAGTAGTCAATGAGTCCACATTCTATAACTAACAGCTTTGGAATGAGGTTAGGCCTGCTGACTTGTAATTCACATTAATTCATACCAACTACTGTATGACAGCTTATGGTGTTCAATAAATATTAATCTGGACTTCATCAGCAAAGTGTGCTGGAAACTGCAACTCAGATTTTAAAAAATGCTAGCTTGTTCAAAACCTACTGTATAACAGAACATTGCACAAGCTGCAGGAGAATTTCGTTGACCTGAACTAGTCTGACACTAACTCCTACATTTCGGCTTTAATAACAGAGGGCCACAGAGCCAGGTTATACTGTGTTAGACCTCAGCTGAGTCTAATTATCTAGTTGAATGTAACTTCATGTAAAACGATTTTTAAAAAAAGAATAAAAAATGTTTTTCAAAATAGTTGCAAGGCTGGGATATGGTTATGGCTGTTTTTAATACGTAATTGAGATGATTTGTTCTGGCAGCACTGTCTTTGCAGAAGTAATATACTGTATTGATTGTATCACCACAAGATACTCATTTTTAAGTCTTTGTGAAACATCCATCCATACATCTATCCATTATCTTAACCCCCTTATCCTGAACAGGGTCGCAGGGGGGCTGGAGCCTATCACAGCATACATTGGGCGAAAGGCAGGAATACACCCTGGACAGGTCACTAGTCCATCGCAGGGCACACATACCATTCACTCACACACTCATACCCATGGGCAATTTAGACTCTCCAATCAGCCTATCCTGCATGTCTTTGGACTGTGGGAGGAAACCGGAGTACCCAGAGGAAACCCACATGAACACAGAGAGAACGTGCAAACTCTGCACAGAGAGGCCCCGGCCGATGGGGATTCGAACCCAGGACCTCCTTGCTGTGAGCTGGCAGTGCTACCCGAAAATGTATTGAAATGAATGCATCCTGAAAATGTTTTGCCAGTTTAAAATCTTAGCAGAATGTTCTGTAAAAAGTCAAGTCTCAGTAAATAGAGTTAATCTTTAGGAAGAAGACCATTAAACATTGATTGTACAATCATATATACCAAAATGTAAAAGCAAACAATCATACCAAATGTAAAAGCAACTGGTTCAGGTGACCAGTTGTCTGGGGATTGCCAGGGTGTGCAGGACATGTATAGGATTCATACAGTAGATCTAGGTTTGATATAATCATTAGAATCTCTGTTTTTAAATATTTAATCATTGGTAATAAATCTCTCGGGAAAGGTTTATTTTTATGCTACCTTTGCAGACGCAGGAGAAGATTCATTGGGCCTTCACTGATCTGAACTTTAATTGCAAGGTAACTTAACCTGAATTTCTTCATTAAATCTCCAGCCTTTTTATATAGTGGCATTGAGCTGATCATGCAGATTCTTTTCATACAATATCTGAAGAATCTGTCCACTCCTCACCCCTCACTAGGCTCCGATCACAAGTCCTGGTACTCTCACACCTGGACTATTGCGTCTTGCTAGTCTCCCCGGTGCCGCTATACCCCTGTGGTTAATACAGAACAAAAATGCATAGCTGCACAACTTGTCCAGTCTTCCAGTCTTGTCCAGTCAAACATGCTCACATCTCACCCTTCCTGCAACCCAAATTTAAGGGCTATAAACACAGGCAGAGGATGAGTCAACATGAGCCTTTTTCAAAGCTAGGAAGGGATTTACAATGGGCTTGTAACAATGTTTTAACACAAAATCTTACCTATTATACCTTTAATAATCTTATGTTTCACTTCATAGGGCTTGTTGTGCAAGTCATTTGTTATTTTGATTCTTGGATAGTACTGCTTACATATGATATTTCTTCTACAGTATACTCTCTTGGCTGGGAATGTTGTTAGCCAGAACTGACACTATCGCTCATATTAATCAGGTGAAAGTAAATACATTTATGTTGTTCTACATTCTAAGTCGCTCTGGACACGAGCATCGCTAAATGAATGAAAGGCAATTTAATAGTTTCATATGGAGAAACAAATATATAACTGGTTTGTAAGAATCAGCAATGATGGCTTATAATATTATAAATGTGCAGAAGGCTCAAGGACTTTGTTTTATCATTTGGCGCTGATATTTTGCTACCTGAGATTTCATTGATATTATATTCTCAATTCAATTGACAACAACATTGATAAATAAATATAATAATAATGGACTGTGTTGATCCAGAAATGTTTTTATTACCTCTCATCATAATGTCATCCAGAAAAGACAGAAATGAAAATGGGCAGCATGATGGTGCATGATGGGATAGCACTGTTGAAAACTAGCCACTCTTGCTAACTCTGGCACATTTATAGAAATGTTATTAGTAAGAGATTCATGAGCATTGTCCCTGTTAAATAAATTAAATAAAAAACAAAACAACTTAAAATGCTTGAAACTGTATTTGTTAAGAGAAAATAAATAATTACATTGCCTCTGAAGAAAAGAATTTGGCTGTGCTACCAAAAAAGTGTAATAGCACTATAATCCAAAATACAATTATTTGATTAAATCGCATTTTGTAAATGACAAGAGATGCGTCCATTTTTGGCAAAAGATTGCATGGCGGTCTGAGAAAATTATGGCTCCAGTGATGAAGAAAGATGAGCAAGACCTACACTGTATGGTGAGCTCATGTCATTGCCAAAGGGTGGGATGAGATGACTTTAGCAACCACAGAGCCTACGGGGCTGCCTTGCACAACATTAGCAGAGTAAATTGATGTGTTGTGCTGTTAAATTCCCACCACACATCAAGGTGATTGTTGTTGTTAGGGATCTGGGAGCCCCAGAACAAGGGACAGAAAACTCCCATGCCCTTAGGAAGAACAGGTCTGATGGCTGTAGCAGAAAATGGACGTGCCATGGGAAAGGGAGAAGGAGGCTATTTTGAAAGAATAAAACAGTCTTGGGCAACCTGAAGGGCATATGGAAAAACTTTACTTTTGTAGATGAAAAAAGCTATTTGTTTAACCTTCAGTTTTCATGTTACAGTAATCATGGACTGTGTAAATGAGCCTCTGTTAAAATGCTCAATACTGCAAGTAATTTTAACTGTATTCGGTATATCGGTGAGCATATAAATACATTCTCAATATATTTTACTCTTATTCAGTATGCTTATAAATAAGGAGCCAGTCTGCTTTTGAATAATACATAGCATGTGAAATTATGGAATTTGTTTGATTTGTTGATGAGGGCTGGGTATTTGACAAAAACTTTGATCAATGGACCTCATGTTAATATACAAGATGGTATGAATGTGATTATTGGACATATGTTTTATGATCTTCTCGACCTGTTGCTGTCTGAGGATAGCTGTAAGGAGAGGGAGTTTTGGAAAGAGAGGTAGGGGAGGGTGACAGGCTGGGGAAAGTGCACACTTTTTTGCAGGATACAAAGTGTTGTGGAAAACTGCAGAATGCTTATTTTTGGTGATACTGCCCTCAAAAAGGGGGATTTGGCCAATGTTGTGACTTGGCTCCAAGTGCACAAGCTACAGCTACAATAACCTGTATCCAGTAAAACACAGAAAATCTTTTAAATGAGAAAAAAAATCCACTTTTTGAGTTTCTGTAACTTTGTTTCAGTAATATTTGGAGATTCTGACTTTATTCTGAAATTATGCCTGTAGTTAAAAGGGTTCAAGAATAGTAACTATTTTATTTTTGGGTATGCCATTTCTAAGCTTCTGTCAAGAAAAGGGGGATACTTATGTGGTTAACTATTGATCATATATCTGTACCTTATTAATATTTGTATTCGGCTCAAGCATCTGTCCCATCAAACTTGTATAACATGAATGAAACATCTTGAAAAATCTCACTTGATTGTGATGCAGGTATCAACACAAATTGTACTTTTATGAGCTGAAAAGTTCCCTGCCAAAATTTCACCTTGGCAGCAAATCAGAAATCAGAGCTGTCTACACTCTTACATAATGTTGAAACATGAGATACATTTAGATGTAGTCTTTTATGCCTCTGATTTGCCACCATTTTAGATATGGAATCACACAATTAAAATGTGGTTAAAGTGCACATTCTCAGATGTTATTAAAAGGTATTTTTACACCATAGGGATTGGGACACATAAATTCACAGGTGTTTGTAATTGCTCAGGTGTGTTTAATTTCCTGTTTAATGCTCATATAAGAGATCTCCCAGCTCCCAGTCTTTCGATCACCATACACATTATTTCTGTTTATTAACATGAGGACCAAAGTTGAGCCAAGAAAGTCAAAGAAGCCATTATGAGACTTCGAAACAGGAATAAAATGGTTTTAGACATCGGCCAAACTTTAGGCTTAGCAAAATCAACTGTTTGAAACATAATTAAGAAGAAAGAGAGCACTCATGAGTGTTTCAGTAATATTTGGAGAAATTCTGACTTTATTCTGAAATTATGCCTGTAGTTAAAAGGGTTCAAGAATAGTAGCTATTTTATTTTGGGTATGCCATTTCTAAGCTTCTGTCAAGAAAAGGGGGATACTTATGTGGTTAACTATTGATCATATATCTGTACGTTATTAATATTTGTATTCGGATCAAGCATCTGTCCCATCAAACTTGTATAACATGAATGAAACATCTTGAAAAATCTCACTTGATTGTGATGCAGGTATCAACACAAATTGTACTTTTATGAGCTGAAAAGTTCCCTGCCAAAATTTCACCTCGGCAGCAAATCAGAAATCAGAGCTGTCTACACTCTTACATAATGTTGAAACATGAGATGCATTTAGATGTAGTCTTTTATGCCTCTGATTTGCCACCATTTTAGATATGGAATCACACAATTAAAATGTGGTTAAAGTGCACATTCTCGGATGTTATTAAAAGGTATTTTTACACCATAGGGATTGGGACACATAAATTCACAGGTGTTTGTAATTGCTCAGGTGTGTTTAATTTCCTGTTTAATGCTCATATAAGAGATCTCCCAGCTCCCAGTCTTTCGATCACCATACACATTATTTCTGTTTATTAACATGAGGACCAAAGTTGTGCCAAGAAAGTCAAAGAAGCCATTATGAGACTTCGAAACAGGAATAAAATGGTTTTAGACATCGGCCAAACTTTAGGCTTAGCAAAATCAACTGTTTGAAACATAATTAAGAACAAATAGAGCACTCATGAGCTTACTAATCGCAAAGGGACTGGAAGGGCAAAGATGACCTCCACAGCTGATGACAGAAGAATTCTCTCCATAATAAAGAAAAATCCTGAAACACCTGTCCGACAGATCAGAAACACTCTTCAGGAGTCAGGAATGGATTTGTCAATAACCACTGTCAGCAGAAGACTTCATGAACAAAAATACAGAGGCTACACTGCAAGATATAAACCACTGGTTAGCCGCAAAAACAGGATGGCTAGGTTACAGTTTGCCAATAAGTACTTAAAAGAGCAACCACAGTTCTGGAAAAAGCTCTTGTTGACTGAAGAGATGACAATGAATTTTTATCAGAGTGATGGCAAGTGCTAAAGCAGCAAATGAGTTTTTCAAAGCTAAAGATTTTTTAATTCTTGAGTGGCCAAGTCAATTACCTGATCTGAACCCATTTGAGCATGCCTTTCATATGCTGAAGAGAAAAAGTAAGGGAACTTGCCCCCAGAACAAGCATGAGCTAAAAATGGCTGCAATTCAAGCCTGGCAGAGTATCACCATAGAAGACCCCAGCAACTGGTAATGTCCATGAATCAAAGCAGTCATTGCATGCAAAGGATATGCAACAAAATACTAAACATGACTACTTTCATTTACATAACATTACTAACATAAATATGTCCAAAATATTATGGTGCCCGGAAATGGAGGGAAATGTATAAACACTGCTGTCATTTCTATACGGTGAAACCAAAATGTATAAAAATTCCCTTTATTAAAATGTGTAGCACTTTAACCACATGTTAATTGTGAGATTCAAGATGGAAATTTGTGTCAAATCAGGGGAAATTCAAGACATCATGGGTCTTTGTCCCAAACATTATGCAGGGCACTGCCATTGCAAGGAATTGTTATTATTATGTTTCTAAAGTATGGCAATACTGCAAATCTGAAAGGATGCAGTCAGCTCTTCTATATCAGACATGTCTGTCACTTCAGAATTTCCATTTTCACATCAGTATGCTGGCACTTAGCAGCCTGTCATAATTCTGGCTAACTGGGTGGAGATATGTAAATGAAACGTGGCCATGAGTCTGATCATGAAAGAGACTGAGGCCACAGGGTTCCACTTTCATCACTGTCTGCCTGGCTTTAGCCAAGAGAGCTGGGACTGCACCACATCAAGCATTTACAGGACGAAACTTGATCAGTTAATTCTGTACCTTATTTGCTAACATATGCACACACACATACATATGCAGACACATGTGTTGAACAAAAATTGAAATACATCATTGCTACAACAAGTGTTTGTTTGTTTTTTCATATTTTCCTGGCATACTCTTTTGAGGTTAAAGGTATTTCCTAATGGCATTGATTGAGCATCTTCACCACATATAACATTTTTAACAGCAGTATCTATATGTCATGGCCTTCTCACACACCAAGTCTGGCCTCAACACAAGAAAAACATATTTGTAGGGCATTAGTTCCAAGTTTGCAGACCAGATATTCCATCCATCCATCCATCCATTATCTGAACCCGCTTATCCTGATCAGGGTCGCAGGGGGGCTGGAGCCTATCCCAGCATACATTGGGCGAAAGGCAGGAATACACCCTGGACAGGTCGCCAGTCTATCGCAGGGCACACACACCATTCACTCACACACTCATACCTATGGGCAATTTAGACTCTCCAATCAGCCTAACCTGCATGTCTTTGGACTGTGGGAGGAAACCGGAGTACCCGGAGGAAACCCACGCAGACACGGGGAGAACATGCAAACTCCGCACAGAGAGGCCCCGGCCGACGGGGATTCGAACCCAGGACCTCCTTGCTGTGAGGCGGCAGTGCTACCCACTGCACCATCCGTGCCGCCCCAGACCAGATATTGAGTTTTAAATTATTTATAGAAAATTATTATGTTACACTGATGAAATCAAAAACCATTTGTTTATTCCCTCAGCGGACTTTTCCAAATCCACCTTCTCTACTCTCAACAAGTAAATACCAGGAGCATGGTTGTGGGACCTCTGTTACAAGCGTGGATCTATGTTGACTGGCATATGTGATTTCAGTACTTTCAGGCTCCTGTCAAAACTAACACCTGGGAGTGCCCTACCCCGAAAACAGATCAAGGTAGTACCCTGCAGTTTTTCAACATGCAATCCTTCTGTCATTATTTCTACCCATCAAAGGTTGCAACAGCTCTTTTTCTGCCTGCATTTCCCTCTCACCTCAGAAATTCAGATATGAATGGCTGAAAAAGTGCAATATGGGGCAGTAGGCCTGGAACAGATAAAAAAGGGTCTATTCTCAATAACTCTGTGCATAGTTTTCTGGGGCTTTTTAGAAGCACTGTGGTTTAAACTCTTACACTTAAACTACATCTACATGTGAGAGCAATGGTATAAGCATTTTGGGTATCTGGAGGAACCCCCCAGAACTTCCTATGAGGCATGTCCTGGGTCAGCCTGGAGGACAGGGTCTTCAGATATTCAAAATAAATCTTCCAAAGGGTATAGTAACCACGCTTAACATCTCTGCCTAAGATCTTCAATCCATCATGGATAGAAAGCTAAAGAGTAGGTTCAGTTCTGCCAAGGTATAAAAATTGACAGTTGACTGAAAACTATATATCTACCGCAGCTAAATACATTCAGTCAATGTGCTCCTGCTACGCAAGCTGCAAACTTCTCCAGAACCTAGAATCTAGAGGTACACATGGAGTGAAGCTCATTTCACGCCAACCAAAGCTTCCCCAATGTGTTTGTACTATAAGACAACTCTAGAGACTAGAGTGTGTGAAAATCCCAGGAGATCAGCAGGTTCTGAGATACTCAAACCACCCTGCCACCAACAATCGTTCCGCAGTCAAAGTCACAAATATTTCCGCATTCTGATGGTTGAAGTGAACCTTAACTGAAGCTCCTGACCCGTATCTGCATGATTTTATGCATTGAACTGTTGCCACACAATTGGCTGATTAGATCGCATTAATACGTAGGTGCACAGATATTCCTAATAAAGTGCTCAGTGAGTGTACATTGGTTACATGAAATTGTCATTGCCATATCTCCAAATTACATACACCATCCTGCAAAAGTAAGTAATGAGCTAGATTGTATTATCAAAAATGGTAAAATTACATGATTTAATATGAATGAAGTTGCTGAGAGAAAAATATCTGTAATGTTTTTGTACTTTGTGTTCCCACCCTTTAAAAACTGTGGCCCTTGAATTTCCTTTTCATGCCAAACCATCTCCCTCACTGTATGTGGTGAGAAGGACACACTTTTTCGGTTTGGTTTGCCACTGTTTTGGTGGTTTTATGCCTCTTAATAATTGACATAATAGTGCCAAGTGGTATCTGTTTTTTGTTATTTGTTTATCTCCTCACTTGCTCTGTGAATTTCATTACCTTGACAGCTTTGCAAGCAAACCCATGCATCATTATTTGATTTCATTTACTTTATCTGCCTAGGTGTTATTTTTTCTCTTGTCCATGGCAAGGTCAGTGAAATCATTGCTGCGATTATGTCATATAAATTATTTGCCACCTCTATTGATCACTTTAATCTTTCCACTTGCTCTACAAATGCTGTACTGTATCATGAAATACAACATTTATTGTTGGATTCAGAGGTGTGTGGCTCATTTCTTCATAAAAACCTTGTGGAATGTGTTATTACTGTTTTTCTGTATGATGTAGCTCTAGTTTTAAGGCGCTGTTCTCCGACACAATTCATACCAATACAAACAATTCCAGGTTGGGTTACAAGAGAAATAACTCAAAAGACACTGACTAAATTGAGGAAAGAGGTTCTGTCATACAGTATGCAGTAAACTGTGACACTGTCCATGTATTTGTGCATATATAGAAATGTATGACAATTTAAAAATAAACCCTGACAACATGGAGAACAAAAAGGGCTTTCAGCAAAGTGAAGATATGTATGGTGTTGCGATTGGTTTGAATACAGGCATAAAGCTTTTAAATGATAACTCAACATACATCAGGCAGAAGATGTGTATCCTATCATAAATACCAGAGCCATACTAGAGGATATCTGTTACCTGAACATCTATATGACTTATAGAACTTGAGCTAGAGCTATGTGATAAAATAAAAATAGGACTAAAAATGATCTCTCACTACAGGTGCCTGTTCTGTAAACAGACTTTTCCAGTAATGGAAAGGCAGAAGTCAGCGGTTGATTTCTATAATTAAAGCAGCTATCTGTTCTTCCCTGTAACTTTCTCCTAAACATTCTTCTAAGAAATAACTTTTTGTTATCCAAGCGCGATCAATCCTAAGCATTCCCAGAAGGTCGATAAAGGAAAACCAAAGTAATATATAAAACTGAGGAGACTGGTGATGAAACAATGTTTTTATGAATGTATTTCACTATGCAAATGTGGAACAGAGGGGGACACATTTCCCCCCTTTTAATAATAGCTGTGAAATGGAACCGAGATAGGAAATATTCAGTAATAAATATTATGGTGAAAGATGGGGAAGCAAGGAGGACAGAGCAGATACTGGCTGATGGACTTCCAGACTGGATCTGATTCTTAACTGAAAAATGGATTTCAAGTTTTCTGGATAACTGCACTGAATAAAACTCCAGGTTTACTTTGTCCAGTTGTCCAGTAATCCTGCTTTGTGGAACAGGAGACACCAAGAGCAATACGCATAGTAAGTATCCAAATAAATAATAAAGTTTTACAATCCTACCTCTTATAATGGTCCATCAGTTCTTTCTACTGTATACATAGCTGTGCAGTGAGTGTTTGTATCTGTAATAGCTTTGTTTCCAATGTTTTACGTATATTTATGTATTTGTCTGTAGTCTATAGTACATCCCGACCAGGGTCACCATCCACAAATGGTTTAATTACAAGATGTAAGATACTATACCATTTCGAAATCTTTGCCAATATTGACATTTTGTTATTGAGTGGCTTAAGGGGAGTGCCCCCCCCCCCCCACTCAGATAATAGAACAAAATATTTATTCTTGCCTTAAGATCACACCTAAATATTTAATTATCAAGCAAAGGGTATATTGCTTTGTCACAAGCTGATCAAAAACTTGTTGCCAGGCAACAGGCTGGTGGCATAGGGTATCTCAGAGAAGTTGCTCATAAATCTGAACAGCTAAAGTTACTAATCCATCCAGCTTCAGTGCTTTCCTCTCCTTCTCCCTGTCTTCAAAATAAGGATCCTACAACATCCCCTGTGGGGTCTTGCAGCTTTAGAGGGGAATCTGCACTTTTGAACCGTGTTTAATTATACACGATGTTACAAAATCATTCCAGCGGTGGTCTAATGCGTGGGCAAGAGGATCAGCTGAATAAAAACAACAACTGTGATTTGAAGTTCACTACTGGTAGAGTGGAGAGGACTCTTTTCACTGGCATGCCATAACAACGTGCTGTAAGTATACTTCAAAGCCATATGGTGGAGGTCAGGTCCGGTAAATTCTATATTCTGGTAAATAAAGCATATTTGAAAGGGAATAACATTTAAATAACAACGTGTGGAATTGTAATGACCTCTGTCATTAGCTTTTATGTTTACATTTTATTTTTGCTGTGTGCAAAACTTTCTTTGATTCACTTCTGGTTTGTCCCAGATCAGTCACTTCTGGTTTGGGTTCTTATTTGACTCTTTAGAATCCAGTTAATTAGAGTGTTTCCAGCTGGATTTCACATCTTTCCATCCTTACGCATCCTTACACTAGCTTTGTTATTTGGTTTTGTGATTTTTCATTTATTATTTTTGAAGGTTCATAGAATTCTAAACAAATATGAAAAAATATTTGTGCACTCCTGTGCTCATAACAAAAAGGGGTTTTTTTTAGACAGGAAGTTAGATGTGATGGTAGATCTTTCTGGAAGTCACTGAGGGTAGGTTTTACTTTGTATCGATAACTGTGCATGGTATTAAACTCTGCCTTGCATTTATATATGGCCCTAATATTTATGACCCTCATTTCTTTGATGAAGACAAACTGCTTCAGACAACTGATGCACATTTGATTATTGGGGTTTTCACTTAATTAAAGGCCCTCTACTTGACCCCTCATTTAACTATGCAGTGTCGGCTAGGGTGGCATTACCAGGTTTTTACGACTCCGGACCAGGCAACTATATTACGTATGTAGTATAGAGTATGTAGACAGACCCAGCAGGCTAGCTATGAGAGTCAAACAGTGTCAGTGGTTAGCCTATATTGACGCAATTATAGATGTCATTGTTACTTTATTATCATAGCCTCTTCTGGTTAATTAAACTTTTAAAACATTTTCTAATATTTACATGAGTTAGTCACTGACTATGAGATCTATCATCTCTTTCAGTTGACCAGGTCTGACCTTTGGATGCTCCTCTCAGTCTTGATGAATTAATGGATGCAGCCCTCTCAATGCAGAAATGCAAATCCCCAGGCATGCAAATCCCTAGCATTCCAACTGAATTACTGCTGGCAGTATGGGATCTTGTAGGTCTCTAGACCAGTTATCAATTACTCATTGGAAACTGGCTCATTCGGCAGAGACCAAAAATAATTTAATTACTTCTCAAAGGCAAGGAACCTTTGAATGCTTGTGCTACAGATCTATACATCTGTTGAACTATGATCTAAAGGTCTATGCAAAAGCCCTTACAAAAAGATTGGAAAAATGTATAGATGGTTTTTTGATTGGTTTATGAGAGGTTGGCCAGGTACCGATAACTTACGCACACTTCTGCATGTTCTTGGGCCCCCCCAAAATGCAATTTTTCACTGTAACAAATGTTTTTGACAGCAGTAAAACTGTGGAATGTTCCTTAAATCCCATGGTTGAGACCCACAATGGCCTTTCCTGCCACGTAAGATGCTTCAGCTAGGAAACTGGTATAATCATGGGACTTTTAACTCATTTTAGACAGAGCTTTGCAGTTCTGCCCTCGAGCATGCATGAGTGAGCAACTTTTACTACACTGTTTTCAGAAGTACAAATTACATAAAACAAGCTATGACAGTCACCCTGAATAAGCACATTGGCTAATCATATAATACTGTGATGAAATTTACATTCCTCTTTTGGCATGGAACTGCTAGGATAATAAAGCCCTGAAAGAACCAGCACCTGCCTCATTCTAACAATCAGGGCCCAATCCAACAGGAGAGCAGGTGTCAATGGAGCCTGTAATCTCTGGGACCCGTTACCAGCTGCCAGTCAATTTGCAAAGATAGAGCACACTGCAGTCCTGTTGAGAGATTGCCCCTCTGCACAATATGAAATTAAAGTTAATTCAGATAGCTGAAATATGTAATTGGACTTTCTTGCAGTGCTGCTATCCTCCACTCCTTGTCCTGATTCTATAACGAATACAAATCATATGACTTGTGTGAAATGTGAAATGTCACTCTCACTCCCTAACCTTCTCTGAAAGATCACCATCAACAATATTCTCTTATGCTGCGTGAACTTTCAAAATACCTCTTTCACAATGTTAACGGCTTTTTAAAAAACGTCTTCTCAAAAGAAACCTCATGATTGAATAGCCATTTCAAATATTTGCATACAGGTGTTGGTGAAAAGCTGTGGAAGTAATTATCACCCGATGTGCAGAGGCAACAGTTCATTTGTTCTTCTTCCTGCCTTCCAACTATTCACTTGACTGAAAATTTTACACACACCTGCAGGTTTGTCATGTCATGGTGTGCATGGGTGCCAGAATTATTTCAAATATGGGGCCAAATATCCTGAACCACCCACCTAAAATGTAACATTACAGTAAGCGAATTACAGTTAGCCACACGGGGGAAACTGGGTCGGCACAATGATATGTGTACCACAAAAGAAAAAGTACAGCTATAAGAAATTAAGTCACTCTTGGTCTTTATTGTAGAAATATTTTTTTTGTCTGGCTATTAGCCTACATAAATGGGCTGCAAAGCAATACAACCAAGGTGAATAGAAAAAACATTGAATCTACTCCCACTTGAGAATTGCTTGTAGCCCTCTCCTCTTTTCTTTTGGTATGAGTAACCTGCTGTTTTCCATAGCCTGCTGTATTGGCAACCCTGACGTGTGTTTTGCGACATGGTTCTTCTAAGGTAAGCCAGCCTAGTTCTAGTTTCAGTTTTGAAGACAATCTTTCTGCAGATGCCACAGTCCCAGGAATTTTACAAAGAAAAAAGAGCTACCTCAGGGTAACTGGGGAGAAGTGGTGATTTAAATACAGCAGTCCATTTCACAGTCCAGATCCTTACATTCCAACCCCGGTGTGTTATAGAACATCTGACTGGTTGGAATGACTTCATTTTGGGTATTTACATTTACATTTTAATCATTTGGCAGACGCTTTTAATCCAAAGCGACTTACAAGTGCATAGGTTCTACCATAAGTCAGAGCATCACATCCAGAAACTAGCAAAATACACAGGAAATGCTGTTCTAAACATAGTTGTCATCAGAAGTGCATTTTTTTTGGGTAGACAAGGATAGGGATATAAGAAAGGAGGGGCAGGGGAAATCAGGAGGGAGGACTAAGGTAGAGTTTGAAAAGGTGGGTTTTGAGTCTGCGTCGAAATAGGGGGAGGGATTCTGCTGTTCTGACAGTGGTAGGCAAGTCATTCCACCACTGAGGAACCAGAACGGAAAACAGGCGTGAACGTGCAGCTCGACCGCCAGGTGCACGTAGAGAGGGAACCGTAAGGCGACCAGAGCTAGCAGACCGGAGTGGTCTAGCTGGGGAGTAGGGAGTGATCAGGGATTGTATGTAAGGTGGGGCAGTCCCCTTAGCAGCCTGAAATGCCAGCACTAGCCTTGAAACGGATGCGTGCGGCAATGGGAAGCCAGTGGAGGCCAATGAGAAGCGGGGTGACATGAGCCAACCTGGGCTGATTGGTGATCAGGCGGGCTGCAGCATTTTGGACCAGCTGGAGGGGCTTGATGGCACACGCTGGGAGACCGGCTAGGAGGGAGTTGCAGTAATCCAGGCGGGAAATGACGAGCGCCTGGACTGGGTGGCTTTCTCAGTCAGGAGATGACGGATACGGCGTATATTATACAGAAAGAACCTGCAGGTTCTGGCAGTGGAGGATACTTGTGGAGCCAGGGTGAGGCAGTTATCAAGAGTCACCCCAAGATTCTTTGCCGTACGGGAGGAGGAAACTACAAAGTCCTCAACAGTCAATGAGAGGTCGATTGACAGAGAGGACTTAGCAGGGATGTAGAGAAGCTCAGTTTTGGCAAGGTTGAGCTTCAGGTGATGGGAAGTCATCCACGCAGAGATATCAGCCAAGCAGGCAGAGATCCGTGTGGTGATTTGGGTGTCGGGGGGGAAGGAAATGAAGAGTTGGGTGTCATCAGCGTAGGAATGATAAGAAAAGCCGTGGGAAGAGATAACAGAACCAAGAGACATGGTGTATAGCGAGAAGAGGAGAGGCCCAAGAACCGAGCCCTGCGGGACTCCAGTTCGTAGGGGTTGAGGGTCGGAGACTGCACCCCTCCAAGTCACTTGGTAGGAGCGACCAGAGAGGTAGGAGGGAAACCAAGCGAGTGCAGAACCTGTGACACCCATCCCAGACAGCGATGAGAGCAGAATCTCATGGTTGACTGTATCGAAGGCGGCCGACAGGTCGAGGAAGATGAGGACAGAGGAGAGGGATTTTGCTTTAGCAGAGTGGAGTGCCTCAGTGACCGCGAGAAGGGCGGTTTCAGTGGAGTGGCCACTCTTGAAGCCAGACTGGTTGGGATCATGGAGATTGTTCTGGAGAAGATAAGTGGACAGTTGGGAGCAGACCGCCCGTTCCAGAGTTTTAGCGAGAAAGGGAAGAAGAGAGACAGGCCGGTAGTTGTTCAGGGCAGAGGGGTCAAGAGTAGGTTTTTTGAGGAGGGGAGTGACTCTGGCCCTCTTCAGGGAAGAGGGCATGGTGCCGGAAGAGAGGGAGGTGTTGATTAGAGAGGAGAGAAAAGGGAGAATGTCATCAGATATAGATTGTAGGAGGGGAGAGGGGATGGGGTCAAGAGGACAGGTGGTTGGGCGGTGGGAAGTAAGGAGTTTCAGTGTGTTGGCGTCAGAGAGGGGAGAAAAGGAGGTTAGGGAGTTGGGGAGGGTAGGAGGGTCAGCAGGGGTGGAGGGTTGGGAGAAGGAATTGCGAATAGCATCGACCTTCTTTTCAAAGAAGGAGACAAAGTCATCAGGTGTGAGTGAAGAGGGGGGTGGGGGGGGAGGGGGGGCCAGAAGAGAGGAGAAAGTTGAAAACAGTTTGCGGGGATTAGAGGCGGCAGCGTACATTTTCGAGTGAAAGAAGGAAGATTTAGCTAGAGAGACAGAGGAATGGACAGATGATAAGAGGGCATGGAAGGAAGCTATATCACTGGGGAGACAGGACCTTTTCCATTTTCTCTCCGCCGCCCGCAGTTCGGTTCGGACAGCTCGTAGAGCATCAGAAAGCCAAGGACTGGGGGGGGGAGGCCCAAGCTAGTTTGGTGGTGAGGGGACACAGAGAATCAAAGGAAGATGAGAGGGAGGACATGAGAGTTGTAGCCGCATCATCGGGAGACAGTCGAGAGAAAGACTCCGCAGATGGTAGGGAGGAGAGGATTGTAGATGAGAGGGTGGAGGAAGACAGGTGGCGTAGGTTCCGTCGACAGGTGACAGTGGATTGTGGGAGAGATGGATGGGTGTTAGAGGAGAGTGGAAGAGAGAAAGAGATGAAGGAGTGGTCAGATATATGGAGTGGTGTTACAGAGAGGTTGGTTGTTGTGCAGCTCCTTGTGAAGATGAGGTCAAGAAGGTTGCCTGCTTTATGGGTGGGAGGGGAAATTTTAGCTTTAACTAGTTTAGATATTTTATGTTTAGTTTGTTTTTTGCAGCGTTTTTGGGCACCACGTATCCTACTCACTATCCAACCAGATTTGGTGAGTCATATTTTTGGCAGCTTTGTTTTTTCAGCTCTCTTATGATCTGGTCCTTTTGATGTTTTGCATGTAATCGCAATAGGCCTGTAGCTATTAGTAGCTCCCGGTAATAACCTTAACCTATTTTGCCTCAAACAGACAATGTGAGCACATCACTGAAACTATTTTATTGTTTTACTGTTTATTACTTGCATGCATTTGTGTGACAATGGATTTTTTGATCCAATTAAAAAATGTCTCTTCCTTTTTATGTTTTAAACTAATGTCAGAGTGGGCAGGAATGCATGCAATATCTTTTTACAGTGTTACAATGTAATTCGCAGTGATACAGGGACGGTAAAAACGGGCTGGCCACTTCCAGCTCCCATGGCATATCATGGTTGCATCACACTTACTCCGAACTGCCTCGCTTTCTATTCTGATGTCATGATGGATCTTCAGTAATGCAGAAGAATTCAATAAATCACTTGTCAGTCATTGAACTCCATAAGTAGGCCTGCCTGCAAGCAATGCAGACTGCTGAATGAGTGTTCCACAAAGGGGGTCGTCACCGGCATTGTTCTCAGTATCAATGTATAATTGAGCTAACACTGGTTGCCCAGATTGCTGATCAGATTGCTGATCCCAATTATACATCTGTAATGTACTTCTTTTCTGGACAAAATGAAAGATTTTGGTTGTTTTTGCTCATGAACAGTCTTGCTTTTATCTTCGTTAGCCTACTGTTGAAGTTAGCCTACATGTTGCTCGCACTCCTACCAAGCACTGTTCCAGTAAGTAATCAGGAGTCCAATGCAAAAAATAACAAGCCAATCATCAGCTATTATTTTTTTTAGAAAAAGCTTAACTTAACTGCAGTAAATTGTTTTTGAGATATTGACACTTTTATAGTAAAAAAGTGGAAGTTGCCCTCTAGTGAGGCAAAGAAGAAAGGGTTAAAGACAGGCTGAAATCAAAATCACTTTTTCAAAAATGACGCCCAAATTTAGTTTGACTCGCATATATACATCATATAGCTTCTGTTTGAGCTTGTCTTTAAATACTTTTTTTTCAGAGTTGGTCTGATGGTACACACAGTGTGTGCTGGTGTACTGCTGCAGGCACCATTGCCCCAGACCTTAGAGTATTGTTAGCCATGTCTTATTGGACTAATCAGAGAATAATGTCATTGGATTAAATGGGTCAGCCTGTTCGTGCCACTGGTGTTAATGGGGTGAATTGAAAGGAAATCCATTTTAATCATCACCATTTATCAAGGAGGGATTTGGTGGCACATGAACAACGGGCAGTTTTTAGATGATTAAAATTTTATGCAGTGGGTTGTGAGCAAAGCAGTGATTCAGGATCACCATTTCACAAGTTATTTTAAAGAAATTAACCATTCTGAATTTAAGCACTGTATATACAGTTATCTTTCTTATGGGACACAATAATAAGTATGTCCTTTCTTTGAAAACACATGCAATTAGAATCAAACAATATACAAGAGAGATTTACAAACTTCATACATGTTCATTTCTAAGGACATTGTAGACTGACACCAAATTATCCACTACAAACAGTAGCTCACACCACTCCACTCAGGCGATACCAGATGAAACTAGCCAAGGAGCCTATGTGTATGATTCACAGGTAAGACTGGTACTACCATACACATGATTTGTGAATGCCTTGTCGTCTAAGTCATACCCATAGACTTGTATTGGCTGCTTTTACTGCAGCCAAGAAGACCATCCTTTAGGCATGGTTTTCTCCAGATATTTCATTTATAAACACCTGGTTGTCATACCTCCAAACCATTGCGACCTTTAAAAGATCCTCTGCTTCTTTCAAGACAGTTAATCTCTTAAAGGAGCACTGTCACACTTGTTTCAGTCAAGCTTATTTGGATTGAATGCTTACAATAAGTGTGTAGGCCTTTTTAAAATCACCGTCAGTGTAGCCGTTTCCTAAATATGGGGCAAAACGTTGAAGGACAAACACATCCAGTGAATCTCCAGCCTGTTTCCCAGAAGGTAACGGATGCACAAAGGCCACCCTTGAATGCAGAGACTGGTTTATGGATGGCAACCCTTCCAGGCGCTTATCAGGTGAATTGTTTCATAAAATGTGTCTTAGCAATCAGAAAAACATATAATCCTCACTTTTGTGTAACATGGGATTTCCCCAATTTACAAACAGTTGAATATAGAGAAAATGTAAATATCATGGGTCAACAAGGAAATAAAAATGTTCATGATGAGAAATGCATTATATCTGCATTTCCCAGTAGAATAATTATCTTGTGATAAATATCTAACATGGCTTTTTATGTAAAATACTTATGTGAATGTAGCCTAATTAAATTTTTTATAATTTTTTATTTTTCTAAACTTACCACCACAACACTACAATTCTTATTCATTTCTACCTGATTGAAATTCACAGAAATGCAAGTTCAGTTAATGTGAGTGTATGACAGAAAAAATATACAGCACTAAAACCGTTTATTTTCCATTTCTTATCCATTATCTGTTGGTACTAACACATATTCAACATCATTTATGCATTTTCCCTGGATAACGTAACATAACAGCAAACAGCCATTTTTGTTCACATGATGAAAGCTCGTCCACATTTGCTTCCACTTAAGTAGTACTTAACAGATGGAAACAAGATAGGATGCAATAATGGCCAGCTATGTAACAAGAGAATTCCCATATTTATAATAGCATTTGACCAATACATTTATTCTTTCCTTTCCAACACCATGGTTTTACCATTGAATTTAATTGCAAATATGATTTTTTGCGGTGGGTAGCACTGTTGCTTCACAACAAGAAGGTCCTGGGTTCGAGCCCTGCCCTGGCCTTCCTGTGGGGGTTTGCATGTCCCTGTGTCTGTGTGGGTTTCCTCTAGGTACTCCGGTTTCCTCCCACAGTCCGAAGACATGCAGGTTTTGGACTACAGATGAAAATCTGGCGCATTTACATTGATGTGGAAACTGAAAATGTTGATTAATGTGCACTGTCCCTGATAAATAAAAAATAAAATAAAATAAAATTGGTACAATAATATTTGGACACAGGGAGATCGTTGAATGCATAGTAAATAGTGGCAAATAAGGTAATGAGCCTAATCAGTCAACCTGTCATCTTTGATATCCCAGATTGGAAAGAAATACAAGTTAAAGACATTTTTTAATAACATTAATATTTATGATAGGCTTACCTTGAAGAAATAAACTGTCATAAAACAGTCTTTGACTCCTTCCTGATTTCCTCTATCATTGCATATGTCTCACTTCATAGCATTAGACAAAATACAATATAAGACAAAACTTTTTTTTAAAATTTATATTTAAAGGTACAATAGGTAAGACCATTACCATTAATACCTTCCTATTATTGCAAAAGGCTCACTGACATGTTGACTCACCCCTGCCTGTTTTTATTGTCATTAAATTAGTGTTCCAAAATTGACGGACCAACACTCTGTACCAAAACATTGTATACCTGTATGAAAATTAAAGCTCATTGGTTGAAAATGGGTTCTAATTGCCACAGCCAATGGTGTGGGTAAAGGAAAAACAGTGTTGTGGTTTGTGGGTGTTTGTTGCCTCATTTCCTCTCTTGATCAAACACCCTTATCACCCATGTGAAATAGTAATTGCCCCCTTAATCTTAACAACTGGATGCACCAGCTTTAGCAACAATAACTGCTATTGAACACTTCTTTCACATTGGTGTGGAAGAATTTTAGCCCACTTTTCTTTGCAGAGCTGCTTTAATTCAGACAGATTCATAGGTTTGGTATGCCATGATCAAAGGGAATACTAGAATAGATTAGAAAAAAGGTTTTTGAAACATATCAGCCTGGAAAGGGTTACAAAGCCATTTGTAAAGCTCTGGGGCCTTGGACCCTTGATGACCCTTGAGCTCTGAGTCTGTGCATTGACCACATATAAATTGTTTGATTACAAATAGAGAAAATAAAATATTAAATCAGAAAAAGCAGAAAAAGACAAGGCGACGCCGTACTGTTGTAGTGTATATAATATTAAATAGAAATAAAAAAAGTTTTGTGATTACTCAGGTTCCCTTTGTCTAATATAACATTTTATCTAAAGATGTGAAACCATTCAGTGTTACAAATATACAATAACGGATTGGTTATTTTCAGTTAATTGCAAATGTGATTTCCACTGTCAAAACAAATGTTGGTCATGAAACAAAAACAAAACAAATGCTCAGTACAATTTGTTCAATGGCTAGGAAAAACAGTATTTTGCGTTGATTGAATCAGGGCCCAAGAGACCATTTTCAGAATATTGAACACTGTAGCAAGTCAGATGTGTCATTGCAGCTCGTCTGGTGAATGCACATATTTTAAACATCAGAAGAAGATTTGTGTAATAAAGGATTACAATTAATGTTCCCTTAATCTGCATCTCATGCGAGTTGTTTCTGTTTGCAGTCGTGGAGGTGTTTGTAATCCTTTGCTTTCCCCCCACAGCAGGAAGCAACAGCTGCTCAGCCATTTAGCAGAAAAAGAAAACAAACGACATCCTTAATCATAGCATGACAACTGGTTGCTAGGGGTCCAGAAGCATGAATTGTACAAGAACAGATCAGTGGTCTAGCTGAACTCCAAACTGAAGCTTGGTTCCTTGAGCAAAATAACATTTTCTTTTACTGAAGATAAGCTGATGAAACCATTCTGATTTAAAATGTGCAGTGTAGTCCTTAAGTATTTGAATCTATACTCTAGGATGTTGGAAATGAAGTGACGAATATGAAGTTAAAGTGCAGACTTTTAATTTGATGTTATTTACATCCACGTTGGGTGATCCGCGTAAGAATTACGTCCCATTTTAGGGGACCAAAAGTAATTGGACAGTTGGACCGTTTCTGATTAGTGAGGTGTACTCAATCGTTTTCATGGTGCAGGTATGAGAAAGCTTTCAGTATCTAGTTTTGATTCTAGACTTTTGATTGCATATGGCGTCTGTTGTGCCAATGGAGGCCATTATGAGGCTGAGAAATAAGATAGAAACAGTCAGAGACATAGGCCAAACAATATATTTACTGAAACTGCATTTGGAAACACATTTGCTTAAAATGGAAAATGTATTAAAAGGCAGGCAAGAAAATGTTATATTGGCTCACATTCTTTTACATTATAAATGGTGCTATAAACAAGAGTAGGGCCTTAAAAAGTGAGAATTTATTCAGTCATTTCAAGGAACTGCAAAGGATGACAATGTGCTTGACAATAACTAACATCTTGGCAGTATCATCAACGACCTCTGAATCTCTGCTTAAGGTAGATGCATTTTTCATGCATGGCTTGCAGCAGTAATAGCCAATTGATTCATCCTCAAAGTGCTTTTGTCTCAGCTAGGTCCTAGTTTATTTATTTAAGCCATTTCCCCTGAGAATGCTTTCATCCATCTGTCTTATCAAAATTTCATAGTAACAGTGCCATTTGTCTCTCTATTGAATGGTAGAGAATAGCAATTAAGTATGATTTTCAATTGTTTATTATCGGTGGCACTTCAGAGGTGTACCTAATGTTCTTTGAATGGATGCACTGACTAACTTTTTGAAAGGTAACTGCCACTATTTTTAGGGTTTGTCAAAAAATACTAGTATTGCAATATCAGCAGGATCTCATTTTTGTCTCTTAAATTTATATTACAGGTGTAGAATTTTATGAGGGGCTGACGTGGCGGGTGGGGATGATGTTTGGGGAATGTCAAAATAATACAGAACTTATTGAACACATTATATTTCTAATGAGCTTTATAGTACTTTGTGATTTAGAATTTTTTTTACCAAAACACCTGTTCACCCATTCGTCAATTTGTCAATTTTACGTGGGCTTTGCTAGAAGAGAAAAGGCAAAAAAAAAAGAAGAAAATTGAAAAAATGCCGCTATGGTGACACTGAAATACAGTAAACACCTCATTTTTCAGCATGACAAGAGACAGGAAGAAAATAGTTCATATCAATATTATTATGCAATGAAATGCTGCCAGAATGTTTGGGCTTTGAATAATACATGCAACTATTTATAAACCCGAAGAAACTGCGCAGTAACCTAGAAAGTGCTCCTTGTAATTTAAATACATTTTTATGTTTTATTAGGGCCAGTTTGGTACTTTGTTTTGCTGCCATAAACATCTGGGCATAGAGATGAGCATACCTCTTTCTGTTTGATTGTTTTAAAATAAAAAATAAAGACAACATATAGAAATAAACTGAAGCATTGTGAGGTTATATTGGGTTTGACCTTCAGCACATCATTAGCCAAAAAAGCCACACTTGTGTACATCACTTCTAGCCATATTAATATAACATTTGTTCCTATTTTACACTTTTGAACAGTTTGGGAGACAGTTAAAGGCTTGATGCTAGGGGACATTCCTGCAGTGCACTTCGGTAATTGTGGTGTTTCGACGTGACAGACATGAAAGACCTTTAGCCATTTTATTTTCAGTAATTACAGAGTAATGAGGACACTGCCACATGCTGAGAAGCATCATTCTGTGGGTAAACTACAGAACATGAAGACACTAATTGTTTCCCTGAAAAAGACCTATACCTGGATTAAGTGTTTCACCATTACCCAGAGCTTTAGAAATACTAAATATATAAATATTATAAATATTGCCTAAGCAGTAGTTTCTTTTTTTTTTTTTGCTTTAGTCAGTGTCCGACAAAGCTGCATACACCGTATGACCCTAACTGCCTGACAAATGTCTGTTTTATGCTAGTTTTATTTCACATAGCCTCCACACAGCAGGGCATATTTGTAATGGTGAGAGGCTGACGTGGAGGAAAAAAAGCCCACGATTCCTTCTCATCTCACTACACTCAAACAAAGTCATTTGCCCCACTCGAAACACCGGTTAAGTAAAGGAAATCACAGAAAGCTCTAACAATAGGCAAAATGTTCCATAGTTTTAGCCCCACATAGTTAAAAGATAATAGTTAAAGGAGTCAAGATAAAAGAGGCATGGAGGCAGATTGCAAAAAATGTAAATGCCAGCTTCACCTCTGCAATACGGACCCTGGATGAATGCAAAAATAAATTGTATAATGTCGTATCATGGACTCGTCAGGAAAGCTCCTCTTTCAAGAAAGCAACTTCTGGCACTGATTTGCACACTACATTATTCATGTAATCATTTCTAACACATTTTCACACATATATACATATTGAAATTTTGCTGATGAACTTAGGTTATACTTTGTAGGATATACTTCATATTCAGGTCGAGGTCTAACTCATAAACGTCTGAGCAGTGGCACAGATAACCTCATCCTCCAAATCAGTGGAGTTGGTGACTGTCAGGATGCTGGATTATGCAGATTGTATTCAAGTCTGTATTATAAAATACTGTAAGTACTCCAGATAAGTTCACTCGAAATTGTTGAGTATTTACTCAATACTCAAAATTATTTTATTGCTGCATAATCACAATAATCTTTTTTTTTTTTAATGTAGGCTAACACCACTGCCAACACCACTGCTTCTGGCATTGCCTCTCCAGCAAGCCTTGAGACCCTGCTCCTAGGCCTACTCCTAAAGCTGAGTCCTCTGGATTTCTCTTGAATACAGTATTGTGCAGAAGTCTCAGGCACCCTTAGAATTTTTATACAGATATTTTTTTTATTTTTTTATTTTTTATTTTTTCTGCATTAGTGTGTCAGTAGAAAAGGGCAAATGGGAAGCGAGACCGCAAAAGTCTGCAGAGGAACTGCTGCAAGTTCTCCAATATGTTTGAAATATCCTACCAGCTGATTTTATTGTATAACTGCACCACTGTGTACCGAAGAGAGTGCAGTTTCAAAGACGAAGGGTGGTCAAAATAAATATTGATTTTATTTTGTTTTACCTGTTCACTGCTCTTTCTGGTACATTTTTTTATATTTAAAACAGTTCATTTCATTATTTGATCATTATTTCATTTCATCAATTTGCTTTACGTGTGCCTAAGACTTTCGCACATTACTGTACCTATCTGGTTAAGAGTATTTTTAAGTCGAGAAATTTGATAAATAAAAAAAACTTTTATTTTTAAATGTCTAGAAATGTCACCAATTTTTACACTTAAGTTACACTTAAGTGGCTTGATGCATACGGCCCCAGATCATTTCCTTTCTCCTCCCCAACTGCAAGTAACACGTTGTCACACCCCTGGGAGGACAGAAGAGCAGGACACAGGGAGATACAGGAATTCAAGAGCAGGACACAGGGAGATACAGGAATTCTGGAGCAGGACACAGGGAGATACAGGAATTCAAGAGCAGGACACAGGGAGATACAGGAATTCTGGAGCAGGATACAGGGAGATACAGGAATTCCAGAGCAGGACACAGGGAGATACAGGAATTCCGGATTGCATCAGCTTTTTATTTTCTTCACAGAGCGGGGAGAGAGCGAGAGCGTTCACTTACAAAATAAACAAAAAGTCTTTGCCCTTCCCTGTCACAGCTTCCGGGTAAAAATAGTAAAGGCAGAATAACAAAGACAAAATGAATCAAACCAAACTAGCTTTTTCATAGCCAGCTCTGTCTCCACAGACACTGCTCTCTCAGACAGTGGTTCCCCCAGCTCAGCCGTCTACTGTGGAACGAAGCACATCTTATGAACTCCTGGACTGATTCACTACATGGTCCAGGTATGTACCTAATGTACCAGGTGTGTCCAGGTGTGTTCCAATCTGAGGACCAGTACGCCTGGTCCTCAGATGGCCCTGCTTCCTTCCCACAAACTGAGCCAACCTGCTACATGTCTTCATCTGTTGCGTCTCCCTCGGGTGCTCACCTAAACCCGTGATGGAGCGACTGTGCTTCTCTGTCGGACTGGGATGCCATTCTGGCCTTAGAAGAGGCCAGAACCCCCAACCTACCCACGCAACCCCACAAACTCAAATAATTAATTGAACTACAATTGTAAAAAAAAGGGGGGGAAAACCAAATAAAGAGAAAAAGAAAGGAACAAAAAGAGCTCCACCACCAACATGCTAACCAGAGAGAAGAAAGAAGAGAGAGAGAGAGAATATGCCTGTGGAATACAGAGAGAGAGGGAGACGTAAATAAACGGCCTCGAACTAAAGGCTATACATGTCAATACAATCCTCACATCTCCACAAATACTCTATTTTGTCAAGCCAAATTGCAACCCAATATGCTTCTGCATTCCACCCCCTGTGGCAAAAAGGATCAGAATATGCAGATATTTTTCAATTTTGTTCTCTCTGCTCATCCTCAGACAGATGCCCTTAGTCCTCCTCTGTATAAAGGCACTGTTAAGTGATTTTTCAAGTAGTTCTATTTCAAAAAGTTGTATTTTCCCCTTCCTGTGGTTCTCTTGGGAGTGGAATTTCTGAATCTTCTCTTGCCTAAGGAAGCAATTAATTTTCATGTGTGTGCGTGTGAGATGGTGGACACATTTTTAAGAAATATTAATTGCTTGGTAAATGTGCTTAACATGGAACCTTGGAGGTCACATTAAAATACAAATGCACCAGTAAATGCCCAGGTGTTGACAATGACACTACACAATATAGATATTTAAATACTGATGCTACATACTGGACAGAAATATATAGCCTTTACAAACTCATAAACATTGATGCTTTCCCTTGACAATAACAGCAGGGATGGGTGAAAGTGGCATATTTGACTTCGAAAAACAGTCTAGCTAGGTTAACCTCTAAATATGGGGGAAGCGGGGAAGTGTCTATTTAGTACATCAAAATAATCCTGAGTGGTCAGGTTATTAGTTCACTAATGGCAGACAGAATCACTTGTTACTTTGGATTGTAGCTACTGTTATTTTTTTATATGAATAGTCTGATGTACAATACATATTAATGGAATGCTTCAGTGGCTATCCACTAACCTTCTAAATTCCTAGAAAAAAGAAATCTGTCTAAATAGATGCCATATGTAATGCTGGGATGAGGGCACTTTAATTAGCAACTTATTGACCTCAATAATTATTTATTAAATTAATTGATTATGCTGTTCTTTCACTCTTTCAGGCACAGATGCTGATAAGGCGCTGTTGATCATACAATACGTTTGACTGGTCATAATATACAACTTGTCTTTCCAATTATAATTTGTAATGTGCTTGTGGTTTTGTCCTCTTTTGGCTAAGAAATGGCTGAGGCACACTGAGGCACTGAGCCAAACAGCTTTAGATTTCTTTAGTTGTAGGCTCACCAAAGACAACGGAAATATTCTTTAAATGAATCAGAGCTAAAGCACACCCTTTATAATTCTATCAGTACCATAGGTAGAAATGTTTCTTTGAATTCAATTGTGCTTTAAATTAACTTCTTTTTTTCTTCTTCTTCACCTTCTGAGGATTCAACTATTAAATAGATTGAACAAGAAATTTGATTTAAACCCAGGGAAGAATATGTAAAACGGCCCATTTATTTTTATAAACGATTTATTTAATATATTCTTACAACTGGCTGAACATGCACTCCGAACAAGATAGGAAAAAGATTAGTTGAGGACCAGATGAGGCGATGTCTGATATTTAAAGTGTGAATGTCAGTGCTCCCATCAAAGACTATTCCCTTCTTATTCACTTTAGGAATACATTCTTTTAGGATTAGTTCAGGGTGCCTTCTGTATCAACCCATTGAAAGTAAAAAAATTGTGTAACTTAAGAAAAAATGGTGACTTTTACTTCTACACTCAACTAAGAATAAAAGTGATTTATCAAATTTGTCTTGACTTAAGTATACTCTTAACCTGACATTTAAAAGAGCTCCAGACGTTCCATCGTAGTAGACCTAGGAGCAGGATCTCAAAGCTTGCTGTTGGAGAGGCGATGCCAGAAGCAGTGGTCTTGGGAGTTCCTCTACGGGCAGATCGACATGAAGAGATGATGGTGTTGTCTGCATTGTGTGCATAACACAAACATTAGCCATTAGCCTTGTGATTATGCAGCAATAAAATTATTTTTTTGTATTGAGTAAATACTCAAGAATTTTGAGTTAACTTATTTGGAGTAATTATTTTGTAATTCAAAACCAACTTTAATATGAACTGCAGTTTAGAGGTTTAGGTGCGGGACCTCCACCTGAATATAAAATATATAGTATAAGTGATGTTCATCTGCAATGCTAGTGATGTTCATCTGCAAAACAATAAGAATGATATGTGTCTTCTAAATGAATACATAATGCAGCATATTGACCAGTGCCAGAAGTTGCTTTCTTTAAAGAGGAGATTTCCTGACGAGCCTGGGATAAAACATTGTGTTTTCTGTGTTTCAATCACAGTTTCATCCACAGTGCAATATAAATTGAAGTTTTAATCTCGATGTGACTTCCTAATAAAGGTTTATATAATTTGGTTTGCTTTTCGTATCCATTTTGCAAAGCCGAACATTAACCAAGAATGTTTTTTATTTCAACAGAACACAGATATCCCAAAAGCTGATTGGTTCTTCCTCTTTGTAATTTCGATGATAGATGACATCATTGTAATCGTTTCGTTTCAGGCACCTGTGATTGTCGCAAAAACACACCTAATAATTACTCTTGAGAATATTTCAAAACTTACCTAAGAGAAAGCTACTTGATACATATTTTTTACAGACCATAAGTGGGGAGTGAGTTCACTCCTAAGTAAGCTCTTAACAGTTTATTAAGTGTAATTCTTTAGATGTTTGATACATATGGCCCCAACTCTTTGCCTTAAATTAACATGGAATTTGAAATACCCTGATATTTGTTTCCTGCCGACATCAGGATGTATTTTTGTAATATTATCAGTTTCCACAGATTTAAAACAAAAATAAAGTCAACTTCAGGCTGTTTATTAAATTCAGCATTTTGACATTAACCATCCAACAACATTAAACATTAAAATTCCCAGCTCATCTGTTGACAGTTCTAACATGTGGTTCCTCGTCCCAAGCTGATATCTCTAAGCATACACAGCTGTGCATAATGACTACAGCGTAACATATTTAAATGTTGAATTATACTGCAAAGATAGGTTTTTTTTAAAGGAGTAATACAAGTAATCCACTCTCCTTATGTATTCTTTGATTTCACTTTACTGAGACAGGGGAGAAACCGAGAGATGGAGATGGGATCAAAGTAATCAAAGAGCAGAGTGCACAATGGCAGGGAATCAAAAACCCAGCTCCCCAATGGGGGTGGAGAGGTGGGTGAATATATACTGTAGCTTGAGAGCTGGCAGCCCTGCAGACTGTTCCAAACAGTCTCCAGCAGAAATAGCTTTTAATTGTTTTAACTGTTCAGTCCACAGAGGTGTTAATCATGACAGTAGCTATAAAGCAATTAAAGGGGTAGTCAGTACACAGGTCAGGTCTTTAAGAAAGAAGACAAAAAGGACATCAGAGGAACCTAGCCATATTTGAGATGGGTGTAGTTCCAGAATAATATGTATTCATACAGTAGCATGGGTGTTTTCCCTTTCTCAAAGTTTGGAGCAAGATGTACTATCAGTTCAGGAAAGCACGAACAAGTGGATCGTCTTCTCTGACACAGATGTCAAAATGCTACTTCTTTTCACATTGCAGTCCAGAAGTTGACCACAGAGAGAAAAATAGAGTAAAAAAAAGGCTACATGTACACTGTGAGCACCTTGGAGGGCTACTCCTCGGGGCACAGGGCATATCTGGTTTGTCACTGTCATATCCCTAGCCCTCTCACTAGTGCCCCTAGTGGTATTTGCTTGTTTAATTTTTCCTTGTTTTGTTCTTTAATTGCAGGATTAGGGGCACCTGATGGAAGCCCTTTATGAAGACCTCTGCAACAACCGTCTGGGTTCCACACTGTCCAAGTCTTTGTTTTGGGCTTTTTTGTTAACGTAACCATTTATTTTGTCAATAAACTCAACTCTTTTTTTTAACATCATCTTTTCACGGTTATGTTGTAACTGGCCAGCCATAACAGTCACTATAACAAAAAAACTAATCCTTGCAAGGCAAACAGAAATTTCAGGAGTATGCCTTATAGAAATGGGAAAGTGGCGGAGTCATTGACACCAATGTTATATTAAGTAGCGGTGGATATATTTTTATTCATGGTATTTTGGGCATGAATCCTTAAGTCATTAATTACATTTATTGGACTACAGTTGAAACTGACCTTTCCAAATCGAGCAGAAATACAGACAGGCACAAAATCTGGAAAAGAAACACTCAAATTTACAGACCATTGCCGGTGCTTTGAGAACAACCTGCGCACTGTCATCTTCTGCAGCTTGTTTTCTAGTGGCCCACAAACAGATTCCAGTCATCCATCATTGATCTGCAGGAAATCAAAAATCATTTTGGTACCCATGGGAATGGCTTCTAGGCTCCTTTCAAGAGAATTATCTATGCAGGAGAATGGGCGGTATAAGAAATCGTATTACAAGATCAGGGGAGGCCATCTCCTAATTCAATCAACTGGTATTATCTCTGCTCTATTGTGTCTCTCCTACTCTCAGTAAATCCCGTCAATTCAATCCAAGGATATTTTTCCCCTTGTAAATCACTCATCTAAATTGAAATCTTTACAGTTTCTAGACAGGCCCTCCCTCTCTTTCCACGCCCACCAGAGGATGAAACTCTAAATAACAGACTCCCCACGTGGCCTGGTTTCCTTGGCAGTCCTCATTTCTGCATCAGAGCATGATTGAGAGAGTAAGAGAGGGCCAGAGCAAGTTTGGTTGACACTGGGTGTGGACACACATCAAGTTTCTTTTCATAAACACGATGACTTCAGTCACAGCACAGTTGTCCATCTCACGGCATGGCAGCCTAATCGAAAGGTGAAATATGAGGGACTCGACTGTGCTTTTGCACCTACCCTGCGATGGCGTCACTCAGGAGCAGCATGCAGTCTGAGCCGCAACACTGTAACCTTGGTTACAGCAAAGATTAAATGGGATTTTATACGCAGGCTACATGGTAATATCGTTTGAGGATAATCCTCCGCTAATGACAAATCGTGTACTTCTGCATGGAGCTGCCTTTCCTCTCTTATTTGATTTAGTTGGTTCTGACCTTATTGTGCATGTGATATGCATTTATATCTTGAGTATAATCTGTTAAAGAACAGTTACAGTGGTATTCCAGAACATGAATGCCTTTATGCCTGTAAGTTTGAACCTTAGTGTTGTTTCCTCATTGATTGTAGTCCTCAGAAACAAGTCTTAATGAAGGTCTGTTAATTCAATTTAAATTTAATGATCTGAGTAGTAGTAGCATTGAATTATGCTTTTGTTTTTAAACATTATCTTAATATTACAGAAAATCAAGGCAATTAGACAAGGATGCAAAAAATACATTCATTGTGTGAACCTTTATGGGTGGTTAATATAATCTAATCTAGGCTCTTTTTCAAAAGACCCTGCTTTTCTGAATAAAAATGTTGCTTTCACCTTGATGTGATGTGAAAGGTTATAATGTGAAGGCCTTCTGTGAACCTTGAAACACTTTGGTGTATTACATATATGTACTTCGAGAACCATCATCTTTATTATTTTACTCAGAAAACATATTTTTAATGGCCTTTCAAAGGTTATGAAAGCTTACTATATCAATCTCAGAGCTAAGAGGACTTCATCTTCTGAAATCAAACAAAATCATTATTTAGGTCTGATTTTCCCGAATGTATTTGGACACTGAAGGAAGAGAAATGGAATAAAATAAGGCTGTGCAGAACCATTTTGAGCATCGGGTGATCATAGTGAGAACACCAGTAGGACACACCAACATAGAAAAACTGTACGACACCCAGCTATTGTACAGAATATGCAGTCTTATACCAACATGAAGCACAATATAGGTATACGGTAACATTAATGACAGCAACAATAATAGTAGAAAAATATATTTCTTAATCAAATCAAAGGGGTACATCAGGCAGTTGGAGGAAGGTAAATGAGTTTGGAATCCACCCTTCCACCCTGCACATGTCTGGTATAAATAATGTAGCTTTTCAAGCGACATTGTCATATCTCGATTAAGTTTTTCTTGAATTCTGAATAACCAAGTTCAACTCCAGGGTATGGGACTGCTGTTGTTTACTCTTATTTCATTTAATATCTGGTTGTATCAATCTATGAGTATGAATACTGTAAAAAAAGATTCTGCTGCTGTAGCCTATCCACTTAAGAGGTTTGACGCATTCGGAGATGCTTTTCTGCATACCAGTGTTGTAATGTAAATGTTATTTGCATTACTGTCACATTCCTGTCAGCTTTGACCAGTCTGGCCATTCTCCACTGACCTCTCTCATTAACAAGGCAGAACAAGAACTGCTGCTCACTGGATGTTTTTGTTTTTTTTGCACCATTCCCCGCAAACTCTAGAGACTGTTATGTGTGAAAATCCCAGGAGATCAGAGATATTCAAACAACCATATCTGGCATCAACAATAATTCCACAGTCAAAGTCATTTAGATCACATTTCTTCCCCATTCTGACATTTGTTTGGAAAAACAGCTGAACCTCTTGACCATGTCTGCATGCTTTTATGCATTTACCTGCTGCCACATGATTGTCTGATTAAATATTTACATTAACAAGTGAGTAAATAAAGTGAGTGAATGCATATAATACAGTGAATAGCATTTTTTGGAGTACTAGATCAAAATAGTGGTAGTGCCAGGTGTTTATCAGCTTGTTAGCAAATTTGTCTAAATGTTTGTCTTATTTTTCTTTATGGAACATTAATCAGTTAAATGTAGGATAGGTCTGCCTTGACTTTCTGCAGCTGGCATTTTGTGTTTGTATCATAGAGTACCAAAAAAATTCAGCTGGCACCTCAGTGTCCGCTGACCAATATTTGTCTCCATGGATCTAAACAGCTCCCTGGCTGCTGGTCCTCTTCTCATAATATTTTGCCTGGGCACTCTGCTCTCCATCTGCTACAGGTTCGACCGGCCTTTACACTCGGAACAGCAGCAATCTGTGCCGGCTGGAGCAGGGTAATGGACTTCTAAACACCACTCCCCACTGATTTTGATGATTTATTGGGCTGCAGAAACTCTCTCTCGCACTCTCTCTTCCTCTTAAATGATTCAAATTCTAGATTATGGTTATTTCATTTTCATTAAGTCAGAAATATAAGGTTTTAGTGGGCTCTCCTCGTTATATTTGGTTAAATATATCTATATTCATAGAATACAGTATATTTATATTTTAAATATCTATATTTATACATGGTCATTCCAAATGAAATTACAGGAAATTGCAAGTAAACCCTCCACATCATGCCAATGTATTTTTTACAGGAAAGCACAAAAACCTGTGGGGAGTTAGTACATGGTCAAAAATGATATACATAGCAGTGGATTCAAATTCATGAAGTGCTTATCTAGCATCCCCCTTATTGCTGAAACTGAAAGTGTGTAAATATGAAAAAAAAAAAAATGAATATTGAGTCAAGTTAGTCCTCCAAGAACTGACAGGGGAGGAAACTTCATCAACTCCCCATTATGTTGTAGTATCAAACCAAGCCCTCGCATCTAATATGGTTCTGTATTTTAATGCAGTAATGTAGTTCAAGATCCCTCACATTAGGAGAGGAGAGTATATTTGACATACAGTTTTGTGCAAGAGCAGGGTAATTCAGGGGGCATGCATATATTTTTGCATGAGAGAAAAAATAAATTCTGTGTGAGAGCTGAGTGAATAGTGCTCTTGCATTTAATTACTCTGCTCGCGACAGTTGGCAGTAAAATAACACCATCCAAACTAATAACTATATCACATCAAAATATTTTAGCTTCATCTCAACTAAAAATGCTGGATCTTGTATGAAAGTCATTACTGGATTTCATGCCTCTGCTTTTTGGCAAAAAATCTGAAATGAGACTTAATGCTTATAATGTTATTTAAACACAAACCAAACTATCAGGTCTTGCCACAAAATATCAATTTGCATGATATTTCAGTGTTCGTATGTTGAGGACAAAGATATTTTATTAGCATAAGTTAACCATTATTTTACGGCACACTGAAAAATTGACAGAACTCAAAGCCAGCAGAACTGTGCTAGAAAATTAGCCTCCAGTTCACGGAATAGCTCAGTTGATGAGGTAATATTACTTTTTTATTGTTTAATTTAATATTACTTGTGACCTTTCTATTAAAATCTTACACATTTATGCTCTGGAGGTCTAAGAAGTCTGAAAGTACAACACTGTGAAGAATTAAGTCTTCCTTCAGAGTATAAAGGAGAATATGGATCAAGACCCCAGACTCATCTTGTGGTAGCTAGTATGTGTACCTATGTAAGACAGTAATGTAGCTATCACAATAGAAATTCACACCTAGATGCACAGTGAGAAATGAGGATTGTTTCACAGACTCATTAGCTTTTAACATTAAAGTTGATTGTCAATATAAAGAAATGGTAATGGAGTAGCAATGCACAAGGGCTTCAAAAAATACCATCTTTTATCTTCTTGAGCTTCCTGCATTCTCTTCATGAAGATACCCATAGGATAGAAAAGTAAACAGCTTTGCAGTGGAGGGGGTGTCTGCAATGAATAACCTGAAAGAGCAGGACGGAGGGAATGGGCGTCAGTGGTGATATTATCACAGTCATACCGTCATACTGTGTGTGGGCATTATGGAAGGTCAGTGCAAGTGGGCCTGGATTATTATATGCCAACGCTGTATGTTTGAAACATAACAGTCCTCCTCTCTGCAATTCCTCAGAATTGATTTTTGCCAGCTCATAAGGTGCTCTGTTTTAACTATTCAGCTAGACTACAAGCAGCAAAAATAGACGCACAAACACATTTCCAAAGGTTTCACAAAAGAATGTTCCCGAAAGGCATCAGCTACATTACTCATTTGACTAACAAATGTTGAGTTGTACGCCATATCCTTTCTGGACTAATAGAAAGAAAAAGAAATCGGGCTGACAGTCTCTGACAGCAATAGAGTCACAAAGTTCATGTTTTAATGACTTGATTTAATGACATCTCTTGCAATATTCCTTTTCATCCATCTGTTGATAATCAGTGCTTGTTTAGGACATAACCTTTACATTTATAAATAAATCCATCTTCTACATAGGCAGGAACACCATGTGATATGTAATGTGGTTGACTGTCTCTACAGCTTTGATAGGGATCTGGCAAGCTAATGACCTATTACAGTTGCATTCTTGTCTTCAAAAGCTGGAGGAGACCTATTAGTATGAGACAAGTACTAATGATATGCCCATTTTAAAGGAGCAGATGGTCTATTTTTTTGCAGCTTTACTGGAATGGTTTCTTTACAGGAGTTACATATGAACCACCAGAGGCTCAGAGATACCTCCTGCTAGATGTAGCGATGCCATTCAAAAACAGCTGATTGGGACCAAGATAAATAGGTGATTAAAGTGCTCCAGTGAACTTCAACACTGCAGATAAACCTCCAGGTTTGCATTTGGAATGATTGATATCAAGTTATTTGAGATTGAAGAGAGCTAGTAATTGTTCCTCGTGGACAATAGGGGCCATGGGTTTACAGCAGCATATTTTGACATACCACCAAACCAGCAGGTACATTTTTACCATGAGGTAGTAGGAATCAAAGGCATAGAAGTGTTCACTGACTGGCAACATTTTACTGAAATACACAAAATCAAATCAGAGGTTCATTAGTAGGCAGTCATGCACTACTAGTAGAGAAAATAGGTGAATCTCTAGAAGAAGAATGACAGTACATTATAGGGTATTTGGGTGAATAGATCAATGGATGAAAGGCTATTTTGTTTTGAATCACTGAAGTAACATAATGATTAACTTTGGGGTTTTGGTTTCATCAGGTTTTCTCCATCTTTTTTTTCAGAGTTTACCTACTAATCTCTAAAATATAGTATTGTGCATTGCTGGGCCAGTTCAATAAATGCATTTAGCAAATATTTCAAACGTACTGAATGTGAAATAGGAGATTTCAGCATTCGCTTGAAATTACCCATAATGCCCCGGTGGCCAGAGAGTGATTCCTTTAATCTCTCTAAGCTCATCATTTTATTGCAGGTTCTTCGGAAAAAGCATCTCTTAGGAAGCGATAAATCGAAGATTATGCACATATTTGTGTGTGAAAAAATTCCAAACGCAATCATAAAGCTGCCACCTAGAAAGGACATAATAGTAACTAGGGCAACTGAAATTAAATAGACCCTTTTCTTTACTGCAGAATGTGAGCTGTGCAGGATATGCATATGTGAGAGCAAGAAAGCGCACTGGTAAAAACATATCTGCAAATTCCATAATTCTGGATCTATATATCAGTTATTTTAGTTTAGTTTAGTCAAACTGTCTGAAGTGTTATGACCTGATTCAGTCGTGCTCCTCCTACCAAGGCCCTGCTGAATTAGACTGATTTATAAGCCTGATATTATGTTATTTAACATGTCTGTATTTCAGTACATATTGGCCCGGGGAGATCACAGTGGAAATCATTTCCTGCTCGTGTTAAAGTAAAAAGGCTGCTGGCATTAAACCGCCCCTATGTATGCTCGGCTTTTGATCCCTGTTTAACAAAGGAGATGTGAGGCATGTAAACTGGAATCTACTCCAGGAATTCCATCCACTTACCCGCACGGCTGAAAGAAGCTGCTTTAATAGCGGCGTGAGCTCAGCAGAGATAGACACATTTAGGTTACAGTGACCTGCTAACAGCACATTCGCAGCAGTTTCTGAATGGTAAACCTCTTAAGGCTGAATGCAATTACACATATGATTTATTCTTTATATGCATGCTTATGTTCCGACTTCACACGCCACTACCCAGGGCCGTTTTTAGGCATAGGCGATATAGGCGGTTGTCTAGAGCGTCACCAGCCTGGAGGGGCGGCAAAGTGATGGGAGAAGGCGGGACACAGAAGGTTGGTGGTTCAATCCCCGGTGTAGCCGGTGCAAAGCGGCTAATTGCTCCAGGGGGATTGTCCCCTTGTCGAGGACCCGGCCCTAGGCCCGCCTGATGAGAGATTGACAGAAGATGGGTTAGGCAGGAATGCATTGTTAACCCCTCGCACACGCCAATGGGGTAGGAGTAAAAGCTCCCGTAAGAGGAGAAGTATATGGTACAAGATAAATGTACAACCGTATATGGATACTGAGGAGTCTGAAGTCAGAGGACTTAGATTCAGGGTTTTAGAGAGCAAGGCTAAAGGCCTGACTGAGGCCATGCGTAGAATGTGTTCTAGCATGACCATGGAAGATGCTGAACACGCAGAACGGAAAATTGGAGACCCAGGGAGTTTTGCATTCAAGGAGACGATAGATGTGATAACATACTTGGTTGACACGTGTGGGCTGGCTCCTACAGGGGAGGAGCACGAGGCCTGGTTAAAGCAACAGGATGAGAAAGACACCCTGCTTAGTCTAATCAACTGTCGCTTTGGATAAAAGTGCCAGCTAAATAACAAGTTATTATTAAATTCCTTTTTTTTTTTTTACATTTAATTAATTTGTCTGATACCCTGTCTACTTGAACATATCCCTCAATGTGGCATCCGATGGAAACATTCTATTTTATTTAATTTTTTACTTTTCACACTACACTACACACCTCACACAGTGAAGCCCGTCCGACCTGTGACACTCCCAGTTTGAGAATTACAGCAGCAGAGCACTGACCTGCGAGAGCTGTGTGGTAATGAGGGGTGTCCTTGTGCAGGCAGGACAGACGCAGTTCAAGACAGATCAACCGATGTTAATTGATGATGGTGTGATACTAAGTTTACATTTCAAGAAACTGGAATATTATTGATTCGATATTGTAATGCCGGTTGGCTAATTGCCACCACCCATTGGGCCTCATGGAAGAACCACTTGTATGAACGTAATTGTTCTTAAATCTGTTTAAAAAAATGATCAAATCTGTCATTTTGTCGTTCACCAATTTTTCCTTATGTAGGAACAATATATATGAGTGTTCCCAACCTGTCGTACAACTCATGTAAACAAGAGCCTTGCAGTGCATGTCAGTGCATCTCGCCTGGCACATTAAACTCATAGCCCCACCTTACATCCAATCCTTAATCCCCACCTTATATCCAATCCTTAATCACTCCCTACTCCCCAGCTAGACGACTCCGGTCTGCCAGCTCTGGTCGCCTTATGGTTCCCTCATTACAAGCACCTGGCGGTCGAGCTGCACGTTCACGCCTGTTTTCCATTCTGGTTCCTCAGTGGTGGAATGACTTGCCTACCACTGTCAGGACAGCGGAATCCCTCCCCATATTTCGACACAGACGAAACACACACCTTTTCAAACTGTACCTTAGTCCGACCTCCTGATTCCCCCCCTTTCCGATATCCCTATCCCTCTTGTCTAACCCCCCCCCAAAAAATGTATATATATATATATATATATATATAGAATTACCCTTATGATGACTATGTTCAGAACAGCACTTCATGTGTATTTTACTAGTTATGGATGTGTTGCTTTACCTTGTGGAAGAACCTATGCACTTGTAAATTGCTTTGGATTAAAAGCGTCTGCCAAATGACAAAAATGTAAATAAATGTAAATGTAAATATCAAACTTTCAAACTAGGCGTTGCAGAATAAAATATGGATCAAGATTCAGCAACAGCATTGCTTATTTCTCACTTAAAATGTTTTCAGAAATATCACAGGTCTGCCATATTATGTTTTGCCAAAAACGAAGAACCCCAGTCTAACCAATTAGGTATCAGTCATCCCTTGTTCTTGTTAATCCCGTTAGCCATCTATCCTATGGAACCCACCTACAGTACCGTATATACTGTATTATAAGACTTCATTTCATTGAGGACAGTTAGGAGCGTTTCTGCGTTGCTGGGTTGAATTTTAGTTTAATCTCATTTGGTTCATGTCATGGTAAAAACGTAACATAGGACATAGGACGCAGTGCCATGTTTTGGCACTATGAAATGGGCTGTAAAATGTACTTTTATTTGTGACTTTATTTCATAGTACTGTACACTAAAATCAATGCACTTACCTAATAATTACCCAATTAGCTGTGTAGTGTATTATACTGTGTACTTTATTGTAGTTTTAAGAACAGAAACAACTACTAACTATAAAGAATAATCAATTCAACTTATAAGGTAAACTTTTCTTTGCACCTATTTGAACCTTTTGAGCCAGGGCTTTGCTGCTGAAGGCAATTGAGGAAGCAAACTTGAGGAAGATAGAAAATGCAATTTTGAGTATCTCATCTTGCAATGTTTGCCTTGAGATGGGAGGACAAATATACTGTGTTTTCTGGAAGTAGGTGGGCAGGTGTCCACTTTCGTTTAGGTCACTGATGTCAAACATTAAATGCATTCTTATACTGCTTTAAAAAATATAATTTTGATAATATTTTAAAAGGCATTGTTATTAAAAAAAATAATTGATTCAATGTATCCTAAAAATGTAAGGCATGCTGCTATTTATGGGCATCAAATTAAAATGGACAAACTGAGTGTACTCCCCAGTTGCTTATCTAAAGAGGTATCCAGTGACATATCTTGGCATCAAAGTAGCACTGAACTGCTGTGAGAGTAAGACTGAATAAACAGTTCGGCACAAGGGTGTAATTTCAGTGCCTATAGTATGTTTGCTACACAATTTAATACCTGCCAATACCTGGCTGTTAAACAGCACTGGTTATTGTGCTAAATTTTTCTGATAATTCAATCTGTATATAGCATGAATTTGCATGTATTCTCCAGACAAATATAACTTAAAAGTGTATATTAACATATTGCTCTTGTGTTCTTGATGGCCACAATGTCTGCTGGTTTTAGTGTGTTCAATTACTAATATAAATCTTTGGGTAAATAATCCACGTACATTGTTCTAAATACCTTTATTGGCTGCTGCTAAAGGAAACCACAAATCTGTAGACACCATGGCCAATAGGTTGATATCCCTGATTTAAAATGTACATGTAGTATATGCAACATCCAGCACAAATGCAAATTAACTTTACATTAGCAAGAGCCAACATACAGATCCTGAATACATGCAGATTACACCCATGACAGGCTGTAAGAATACCAAACTAAACTCCTACTCAAGGTAACAGTGCTAGTGGTGGGGTTGAGGGGGGGAACCAAGATATAGCCTGAAGAAGAGAGGAGGAACTGGCAGTCTCCGGAGTCAATGTCTGTAAAAAGGCCCAAGAGGATTAGAACAGAAGAAAGGGCAAACACTGTAGCTGACTGAACTGCTTCAGTGATGGAGAAGAGACCAGTCTCCATGGGGTGACCAGCCTTGAACCCAGACCGAAGGTGATGTGGAGGTTATTTTATGAGGGAACAATAGAATTGGTTTGATGCTGCATGCTCCGAGGTTATGGAGGAGAATCACAAAAGCACTGTTCTTCCCCCCCCCCCCCCTTGTCTGAATAGCCAACTCCAACTTTGCATTGAACGTGTGCAAAGCCCATGAGGGAAAGGGAGTGTGGAAAAAGGGAGAACAAAGCAGAAAAGGAAGAACACAATGGCACTGAAGGGAAAGGAACAGACTCATCTTGCTTTGGTGTGACAAGGGCACAATGACAAGAGCTGCCCTTGAAAGTAAATCATAAGGAGTTTGGTTAAGTGCTGCTGTTGCTGTTGGCAGTGACTGTCTGTGATGTTTGCCTTTCTTATAATGAAAAGTGCTTTTATGGGTGTTCAGCTAGTCTTATTGCTATAAGTGCTTTTCTATTTGAATAAATAATAGATCAAAAGATTGAAGATAACATTCAAAGTTGCCTAAGAATCCTTGTCAGGTTATATTCTTCAAGACACTGGGATCATTTATATTGATCTTAAACCAATAGTGTTAAAATAATTCAGTGAGCATCTCCTCTGTCTTTTGAAAGCTGCTGAATTTTAATGACCTCCTGCAATTCTAGTCTAAAATAGATAAAACAACATGGATCAATGTAGGGACATTTTGTGTATTAATGCTAAAATATTATGGCTTTACTGCAGACCCAGTACCATGAGTGGGCAGGAGGGTAATTAACACTCTCTGATGCACTGTTGTGCTTAGACACAAAATACATTGTGATATGACAATGTCAGTGATTTCATTCCATACACTACATTGCTTCTGTAAATATGTTGTGTGATTGATGTGAATTGTGACTATGAGGTAGTAACTGAATTTAATATCTATTCAATGATTAGTGGAAGACACATAGCCAAAAAAAAAAAAATAGTGCTTTTGTTATAAAAAGAGGGAGCTTTTATGGGAAAAAGCTTCTCTCTATTTGTTGCTAGGGCACAGTCTTACCTTCTCCTTGCATGAATATAAAGTAACCTGTAGCTTGTGGCAATGTCACGATGCAGCATTTTGAAAAGTGGCATGGTTCTTTAAAACTTGAAATAAAGTGATTCAGGGCAAAAAATAAACGACCCGATTGCAATTCTGAGCATTGTAGTTTGCCTGGAATTCCTATCACGTGAAGCGTGTTGGTTCCACGTTTGGTGATTACTTAGGCAATGGTTTTTTAACTGCATGGGTGCATTAGGTAATAACTTCCAAGAAAAACCTGTGGTCTGAACTGAAGAGGGGGGTATCCAAAGGATATCAATGATTCTGAAACATTCTGAATTGAGGAATGGTAAAAAATTCCTCCAAATGTGTTCAACAAATTGTACAAATAATTGTGGAACCTGTTTTTTAGGGAAATATTTTTATTTTAAAAAATTGAATCATGTATAAAGTGCATTACTTTATACAGGTTGGAAAATAAATCTTATATCAATAACTGTATTTGTTTTGTTTACAGCACTTTTTGTGAAGATTTATCAGGGGTGCCAATAATTCTGGATCCTGTATATGTTCTCTGTTGCTCTATATGTTGGCTACAATTAACATTCAAACATCAGAAAAACTTTACACTTTTGTATTTTATTGCTTGTGTGTGTGTGTGTGTATGTGTGTGTGTGTGTGTGTGGCTGGGAATGTTGGTGTGTTTTTATTTTCTTTCCAGTTGAGAGACAAAGAAAAAACATTTTAAAACCTTTTATTTAATGGAACAACCTATATAATTTTAGACTTAAAGTCAGTTTTGTTTTGTATTTCTGCAGATATCCACATGAAAGGATTTTGGGGGGATTTTAATATTATGTATTAATACTGAGATAATTTGTCAAGCTCAAGCTTTTTCATTTGCACCAGTAGAAATGTATTAAAGAGTACGTGAATCATAAACTAGATCAACAAGAATTATGCTTTTTCAGCAAAATATAAATAGGAATTTAGCTTCAACAGAATGTTTGCATTTGGAATTTTTTTAAGTCAAGATATTTAATTTGTTTTGAAACGTGAAAAACAATTGAAATACCTTAACCCTTAGATGCATAAGCAAAGTGTATTAACCCTTACCAACAAGATACAAGTGTCTATGAAACAGACATTCAGGGCCAGATTTACTAAAAGATTGCGGCTGCTTTTCAAATGTAAAAGCAATCGTTATAAGGTCACAATATCTATGTGGGATTTGCTACTATATTGAGAGAATACTCATTACTGTCCATTCCTCAATACCCTACTGTCTACCACCATCATTATCTCCTGGTTATATGAGCTACATCTGATCTTGTTTCTGTGTCTGAGTGACACACCTGACCACACATGACTGCCTCGTTCTGTTTTTTTTTTTTCTTACAATGATTAATTTAACAGGTGCCTCTAATGGAATTGATAGAATAAATACAATTTTATAATGCATTGACATTGCACATTGAGCCCAATGTTAACAATATAAAAAGTAGCTGCTAGAGCAATGCATTTGGTTTTTTATTTTTAGATAAATTTGTTCCATGGTTGGAATTTCCATCCCAGGTTCTTTTATCATTTGCACTGGATAGTTGGAAGTGAGCTGGCTTAGCCCTATGGGTGTGTTGGTGTCAATGCATATTGATATTTTAACAGCGTTCCCATACCTTAGATTATCCAGTGATGTGAGTGTGTTGTCCTGATTCATGATCATTGAATTAAATTTAGTCTTTCTCAAAGTCTGACTGAGATTGCCATTGACTCTTTGTCTTCTTTGGATGCATAAACCCACCCAGATGTGAGCCAGATCACTTCTCTTTTTAATTACTGACTTCCAAACAAAGGCTTCAAATCAAACAAATCCCTGAACCACTTATCTTATGTAGTTCTTCTGTGCTTTATTGTATAGTCTTTATTTTGGAAGAGACGTATGCAAGTACATTTGCATATGCCAATATGCCAACTCAAAGGGAACACAAATAACAAATTATTCTAATCAGCAGAGCCACATTCATAAGAATAGAGAGATAATCCAATTTGTAAACACAACAAAATATTTACAAAAGGATTAATTACATTAAGGAATAATTACTTGAAAGATTTTTGTAAAACAAAACTAATTTATCTTAAGCGCCCAAATGTTTTGTCATTACATTCTGCTCCACTTCACTGCCTGTCGTCCAATTTTTTGGGAGGGGGGATTAACGTAATTTCCCTGAAACTGTATTAGAGAGCAGTCCATTGTACTGCCAGGGAATATTTTCTACCGTGCTTCCTGCAGTTTCCTATGAGTACAACTTTTACTTTTCTGTTGCAAACATCTGGTATGACACTTAATCAATATTTGATTAAAAATCAGTTACATTCAGTAACACATTCAGTAACTACTTAGCTGAGCAATTAACATCACAACAGGCTATGTTGCTCTGTAAATAATGCTCATGAGATTGTATTCATGGAAGGAATTTCTATGGGCCCTAGTAATGAGTAATGCAATCAAAACCTCTCGAATAAGTAGGGAAATAAATAAATAAAATGTGGGACAATGCAGTTATTTGCTGTGCCGTAGCTCTTAACTACTGTAAATCCTCAAATTGTGTCCGGGATTCTATTTGAAGCCGGGCCTCGGATAATAGCCGGGGGCGTGGTCGATTTGGACAAATAAAGGCCGGCCCCCAAATACAAGCCGGGGCTATCAGTCCATGAGCACTAGAAGACATTGTTTCGATTTAACTCAATGAAATAAAAGAGCTCTTCTTAATATTTTATATTGTTGGTTGGTTTAAAACTGTTGCCAATGAAAAGTCGTTGTCCTACACCATGGGTCTACAACACGTCTACCAGTCGCCCCCTTCTGAGTAGCTTGCCAAAGGCTGAAGCAGTATACATTTAAACACAATTGTTGCCGTGAGGCATTCCAGCCTACAAATTTAATGAAGGAAAAATTAACTCAATTTAGGCTACTTGGCTATGCAATAAGGTTTCCATGTATTTACAGCACAGCGCACATTCAATGAATGAATGAAAACGGCTGCCTTGGCTCGCAATAAACAGGCGGGTGGAAATCCCAACACTCTTTCAACTACATAAAGCTTAACAGTGAACCATCAAATACCCCCCAGATTTCAGTGCCCATCAGTCCCAACATTTAGCAATAGAATCAAACAGTCCAAGAGTCAATTAAATCCCAAACCAAACCAAATCTTTTGATAGCCTACCGGTATGCTGCTCCAAACTAAACGTATGTCTCACAATAAAATGCACTTTAGGAAAAAAAGATCCTTAAGAATAAAATTAATAAGAAATAAAAGCCTGCCTCGAATACAAGCCTGCCCCAAATAAAGACCTGTGCTTTGTGCAGCCTAAGTAAATAAAAGACCCCGGCCACAATTTGAGGATTTAAGGTATGTGCTAAACCTTCCCACATACACATCACAGAATAAATAGTCTGTTGGATACAAGTAAACTTGAAAACATTTTGTTCGTATTTGGGATACTATCCTACATTTTTTATTTATTTTGATAATAACAGTCATTGCAAGTGCTGAGGCCATGGTGTGTGCCGATACACATACACATACTTTTTGGTTGCATTTGTAAGCAACCTGTCTTTGCTATTTTGAGGCATTCTGGGGAATGTGAATACATTAGAACCTGTCAGTTATGGACATTACAGTAGCAATCAAAATATCAGTTGGCCCAAGTGGGAAATTTGAGATACAGCATTAAATGAATTTCAGTAAACTACAATATATATGGCCTATACATTAAAAACCTACAGCATGTGTGAGGGGGGGGTTCACACACATAGACCCTAAGGAATGCAATCCTGTAGTAATTTCCTGAAAATAACAACTAATGATTTTTAATTTTTAAAATAATTTATGTGTGTGGTGTTACCTTCACTTATGGTATAATATTCTATGGAACAGTATCATGTGATGTGATAATTTTGTTCCCTGAAGTGCACTTTATACAATTATGCTTTATAAAATTTACAGACTATTGTGAAGTGGTATGAGAAGTAACACCACAGACAGTCAGAGCAGAATGGCCAGACTAGTCAAAGCTGACAGGAAGGCGACAGTAACGCAAATAATCACGCATTACAACAGTGGTATGTAGAAGACCATCTCTGAACACACAACATGTCAAACCTCTAAGTGGATAGTCTACAGCAGCAGAAGACCAATAAGTGAAAAAATAAAACCTAATAAAGTGCTTACTGAGTGTCTATTTCAGACGTGAAACACAATCAATGCTATTTTTTTATTGATCTCTTATTGAAGTTTGGTATGTTTATGGCACTTTGTGCTTTGTGAAGGTTTGAAACAAATCCAATTTTAACTGACAATCATATGCTCTCTCAACAGTTAACTAAGTACAGTAAATAGTATATCAGGTTGTGCTCTGGCTAAGGATTTATAAGACATATATTTTTCCCCCCTGCAAATTGGCCTCTGCTAAGCTAGAAATAGTGTAAATTTAATGGCTTCCCTGAATTATATGTGACCTGGCATAATACCACTCGATTACGCCACCTTGGGAAATAGTTTAAGAATCGAGGATTGGTGATCAATCCCCACGTAGGTATGTTCAAGTAAATGAACAAGCAGAGACATGAATTCAATAATAAAAACAGAGTTTATTCATTACAATCCAATATAATACAGTAGAAAACCCACACAAAAACCTAAAGGATCCCCAATTTTATAAAATTAGCCGGTAGGTCTTCCCCGCCGTTAGGGGGCGCTACTGGATGTGTGCGGGTACAGGTCCATGGAGGGTGAAGGACTTACCGGAAGTGGAACCGAAAGGTCACTCACTCGTGAAGGTGCAGACATACACACACACGCACTGTAAATCGGTGAGATACGGACACGGTGAATTAAATATTCTACTTCTACACACACACACACACACACACTATAACATGCAGTGAAAAGAACGGCACCACTTCCAATGGTGCCGTAGCGACCTCCACGCCAAACCAGATCCCAAACCACGCACTGCAACGTAAACAGTAAGCCGCCCGAAAGCCCCAACTCGATCAACAGTTGGTTTGTCAATAGTAAGGATATATTAAAAATACAAATAAATACGGAACCCCAGGGAAAGGTGGGTACAACACAGTTTAAAAACACCAATGCTCCACTTAGCCAGTTACCGGCGTATTAATAGAACTTTCGCCCCACTATCCACGTTCCTTAGCTCTTTAATGAGCCTACGCGATAAACGCAAATTATTAATGTTGGCAAAATAGCAGCTAGCAATGTCCTATAATGGCAGAAAAACATTTGTTAGTGCATATGCAGTGTGGCGTTCTGGAAAACGCAATATTGTAGCGCATTTTAACTACAACATTACCTTGGAAGCTAAATGCTTTCCTACTCATACCGTGAACGAGATAGATAAATACCTCAATAGGCTATGCACGTGCAGAGTCTCAAGCTCCACCACCTCGTCTATGGCGACCTACAATAAAAATCAGGCTTACATGAATTGATTTGATATTGCTTGTGAGCGATTGTAGGCGATTTAAATAGGCCTGTCAGAGCGACGCTCCGTCCCAGTTTGTTATGTTATGTTTCACCCCATCCCAGTCTGCTCTCTCCCTCGAAGACACCCCCTGCGACGTGGGCCTCCTCCACCTCAGTCCTCCTTCGCTGCTGATGACTTTGCTGATTTCTTCGATGAAAAGGTAACAGACATCCGCAGATCCTTTACAACCACCGCCCCCCTCACTGTGCCCTTCCCCCCCTCTAGGCCCATCCCTTCCTTTTCCACTTTCTCCCCCCTCACAGACTCTGATGTTTCTCAACTCCTGCTCTCCCACCGCCCTACAACCTGTGCCCTTGACCCTATCCCCTCTTCTCTTCTCTAGACTATCACACCTGACATTCTCCCATTTGCCACCTCCCTTGTCAACTCCTCCCTGTCTTCTGGCTGTTTTCCAGCATCCTCCATGAGGGCCCACATCACTCCGCTGCTAAAAAAGCCTACTCTGGATCCCTCCATCATCCAGAACTACCGCCCGGTATCTCTTCTTCCTTTTCTTTCTAAAACCATAGAACGAGCCGCTTCTACTCAACTTTCTTCTTTCTTTTCTAACAACAACCTGCTAGACCCCCATCAGTCTGGCTCCAGATCGGGCCACTCGACAGAGACCGCGCTCCTCTCCGTCAGTGAATCACTCCATGCCGCACGAGCAGCCTCCCTCTCTTCTGTCCTCATTCTTCTAGATCTCTCTGCTGCCTTCGACAATGTGGATCACTCCATCCTCCTGTCCGCCCTGTCAGCAACGGGCATCTGTGGCACAGCCCTGGACTGGATTGAGTCCTACCTCACTGGTCGCTCCTTCCAGGTTGCCTGGGCTGGTACGGTATCGACACCTCGGCCCCTTGCCACAGGAGTTCCCCAGGGCTCAGTCCTAGGCCCGCTTCTTTTTTCTCTTTACACTCGTTCCCTTGGCCCTGTGATCACTGCACATGGGCTATCCTACCACTGCTATCCGGACGATACCCAATTCTTCATCTTCATCTTGTTCCCACCATCTGATACAAAGCCAACCACCATCTAAAGCTCAACCCAGGTAAGACTGAACAGGTAAGGCATTTCCTTGTACCTTGTTACTGCAGCCTATTTATAGGCCCCCAGAAATGATTGATATGCATGTCAGTAAAGCAGATACTGGAATGCACATTCACCTAGCCTATTCGCTAGTTAGGGTGTTTGTGAGTAATCAGTACTTGCAACCTGTTACATATACAAAGGACGTTGCTGTTTCTGTGCATCTAATTAAAGATTGGAGTGCAAGATTGGCAGTTCCTCCAATGAGATCAACTTTAAACTCTGTGATAGCTGTACTTTAGTCTACATCTATCAAAGAGGGCCAATGTGAGTGAATGTCAATGTGAATTTATTTTGAAGCACTGAAACAGTTTATTGATTAATTCACTTCAATGATTTATCCTCAGCCCTTTTGGTCTTGGTGTTTCCAGCGGCACTTTCAGTTCACTTAAATACTATACACTTTCATGGCTTCTGCATCCATTGCACTTTATGCACTGTTGAGCTGTTAAGCTCAGCCAGAAAAGACTGCCATTTGGGCTGCTGTCCTGTTACTGTAGTTTCACATTTTGTAGACCTGCTCCACATAAAATATTAATCTTGTTTTTCAACACATAGGAGCCCTGGAATATCATTTTTCAACATACCTTTTTGGTCTATCATATTGAGCGAAGTAGAAATGAGTAACCACAAAAACAAATGGCTCAAGTAAAAAATGGTGTCATTACCCTGAGACCTACAGTGGCTGTGTGGGGAAAGTTCAGTTTCAGTTTTTTTATATATGTTTCTACAGTGTTGGTGTATGCTTTTGATCAAGTTTACTTGGATCATAGTCTAAAAAGCAAGTAAAAGCAAAGAAGCAAGCAAGGAAACAGACAAACAAACAAACAAACAAATAAATACACTTCCAATAACGAAATCAGTTTATATAGTACCACAAGGTTACATTTCCAGAAGCTTTCCATGTGGACACATTTGTTTTATAGCATTTAAGCACAATTCCAAACATAAAAATAAAATCATAAAACATGGTTTTTATATCCTGCTGGTTTTTATATCTTGCTGTTACTTCTGTGTCTTTGGTTGCACGTGGCATATGAAATGGTTCTAAAGGAAAATAAGATTAGTCTTAAAAAAATTATGTTTAATCAGGTAATATTCACCTGTACAGTCTCCGGAGGAATATGTTTGTTGTCTCAATACTGAGGTCAGATGTGAAATATGCGAGAAACATAATTGCTGTGAAAAGCAAGCGATAGTACTGCCATGAAAAGCAGTGCACTTTCTGACATTCAGAAAGTTGTGAATTTGATCAATCATACTGCTGTCACATCCTTGAATTTAAAACTTGCAACTCAAAGTCATACAACAGAACAGTTAATGACAGAAGAAATTAGTTATTTGGAGAAAAAAAACCGTCAGCTATCATTGTTTTTAAAGTAGAGTTGGATACATCAGACCAAGACACAAGACAAGTCTTAAGTTTACATATACTACGTAAATGCATATAGCCACTTCATCCATTTCATCATTGCAAATTAATTAGTCAGCTTATTCAGCCACAGATTGTGCAAACAACCCAAGAAATAAGAAAAAAGGCGACATTTATTGTCAGCGTAGGCTAGTATTAGCATGCTTATCAGTTACTGTGAGGGGTGGGGGTGTGTGTGTGTGTGTGGGGGGGGGGGATTAGACTTAAGCAGGGTTATAAATCTCCATAACAGTTTGTGTTAGGCTCAAAATTAATGCAATCATTTTTCTCAGGAAGTCATTTAACAAAAGCCTATACTCTCAGTGGGGAGAAAGTCAATTGATTGAAGTTCAGATTGGCCAGACAGAGACGGACACTGTAATTCATCAACACCAGCCTCTAATTTGCAGGAACACCCATGAGATCGGCGCATATAGGAAAAACTGACTGCCTGTGACAAACACTAGTCTTGATGGGGGTTTTAAATTGCGCAATCCATACACTTGGCAATCCATAGGAATTATGTAGGTATTTGGGCACTCTTAAAAGAAACATCTTTACTTTGTATTGAACAATATGATGTCTCTATTCTCTGAGACCTGACCAGATAAAAGACGAAAAATAGAAAACATTTTTTTTTTTACATCACACGATCAATCTTTCTATGTCTATACATCAGTGTGGCAATCAGTCAGTCATCTGTCATGTGGTGTAGGTGAGTCGTAATGGGAATTATTATTATTAATAATGACATTAACATCGGATGGAATGTGACCGGGGAATTCACACAGTGAATTTCAGGTCACTTTCAATCCAATGTTTATTTGATTATTAAATTAGCTCTAGCTATGACTCATCTATATGTAGGGGTGCTCATTCCACTGCAGAGTTGATTGATTTCTTCAGTACAACAATAACTTATGTCACGTCTAGGATAATTATTCCTCTCATAATCAACATCATTATCACAGTTGAGTGATTGTGGTCGCCTTAACGAGATCTTAAATATTAATGGATAGAAAGAACAATGTGTGTTCACGTCATTGCTTTATAAATAGTCAGTATAGTAAAAGCTGCTTTCAACTCTTAACTGCTTGTCACTTTATAGAAATGGCTTATAACGCAGTGTTTACTCAGAGAAAATGTCTTCATGAAAAATACATGAGCAAATCATTTCAATGGAATCCATCTCTAAGATAACCAAGACGATGTTTTCTCTGAAGGGTAGCCAACCTTACATACTCTTACTGTAGTCATGGCCAAAGGAACGAAAATAACCTGACAATAATCAGCAAATGTACAATATGTTTAACTAGTTCAGTGATTAATGTAATTTAAAATATTTGTAAACCACTTATATCAAACAGGGTATGTCCTTCAATATCAACTGCCAGCCTTCAAACCTCAACTAAAAAAGGCAAAGATCATTAGTGTTATCTCATTTGGATTCATTCCACATCCAAAACACCTTGATACTTCATACACAATGTAATGAGAGAAATATAAAATGTCCTGAAACCTCCCACACAATGTTCCTATTCACAGATTGTGTGATTGTGTAGTCTTCGTACATAAGATGTCAATTTTAGGCAGACCGCAAACATACCCTCGTCAGGCCACATTTAGTGCAGCAAGATTCTATAGGGCGGCCTGTAGCGTAGTGGTTAAGGTACGGCGGCTTGATTCCCATAGTAGCCACAATAAGATCCGCATAGCCATTCAGCCCTTGAGCAAGGCCCTTAACCCTGCATTGCTCCAGGGGGGATTGTCTCCTGCTTAGTCTAATCAACTGTCCGTCGCTCTGCCAAATGCCAAAAATGTAATGTACATAAATAAAAAAGGCCCATATGCATGCAACACCACAGCAGACTGTACACTCAACTCTGTCCAGATATTTACCAAAGAAGAATAAAACCATCTCAGGTCACTGGAGACAGTTTCATGATCTAGTTGACATTTCTGAAAGAAAACAAACATTGTACCTTGCATTGCCTTGGGGCGTGTCTGTTTCTGAAAAATGGTTGCATATTGGTTGGCCACAGTAGAGTTCCCTGAAGAACTTCATGAATTTTCACATTAATTGATTTGTATATGATTTCAGGTACTGTAACATGATTATACATTAAATATTGTATTGGGCTTCCCTATCAATCACAAACCAGTGGTTTAGTCATTCTAACTGACCTCTTTCAGGATATTCAACACTAAATATTTAGTATATGTCCTTATATGCACACCATGGCACCAGTACGCAAACAATAAATCACAAGGCAGACACTTTCAGGCAGTTTCTTTACTAAGTCAACATGGCCATGTTTTACTTCAGGAAAATTTAACTGAGTGAAAAGTAAACATAGGCCAAAGTGTAGTGGACAAACCAAAATATCAGGACTGTGTGTAACACTTTTTTTTCCCACACTGTATGAATCTTGCAGAACCCTCACCAGTGTTGCAGTTTAGCCCATTTCATGACAAACTGATTGTTTCTCCGGGGGGCAGATGGGGACCCAATCTCAATGTAGGGTTTGGGGAAACGTCTCTGCGTCGCTGATTTGCAATGCATTAGCTTCTCAAAGTGGCCCCAAGTGTGTCCTCCTTGGCGTACTTCCTCCATCATCATGAAAAATAAAACAGATACAACACCCCCGCACCAAGAAGCTTTCAACCTCACACTGCCCTGCCTTCAATATTTCATGCTCCTCATACTTATTTTTGTAAGAATAATTGAGTTGGAAACAGCCCGGCGCTACAAGGCCCCAGCACACGGCAATGGCTGACGTAACCGCGATATGACTGCAGCAGATTTGTCTGCGCATGTTTGTCCGTTAGCATTAAAAGAGGGAACGCAGGGCTATTGCTCAGGCTTTCATGCACTGCCCACCCATCCAGAAAATTATTCCACTTATTCAATTTGGCTATTAGGTGGTCGCAGAAAGAAATGACAAAGCAATTTGAGGGGAAAACAGTATTTAATGAGGGTGAATGATTCAAGTAAGGGGTGCTTTAGTGGTGGCCCCCATTTCATAAGTAAAAGGTTGTAGGTTAAACATGCTGACATGGAACATTACACTGAAGTTAAATCATGCAAAAAAACATAATTTTGGGCGAGACACAGAATAAGCATAGTCCTCAATTCTGAATGGAGATTTTCCATACAAAACCAAATTTAGTCCATGGCTAAATGTAATCTGTGTCTGTGAAACCAGTGCATGTCACTGGAATTTGGAAAGAATACTGTAATAAAAACAGAAAATATCCATGTCCTGATCTGTACTTCACTGGCAAGGTTTTTTCTAATGGCACAGGAGAGATTGATCTTTGAAACTGACAGAGATAAAATAATAATTTTATTATGTAACATCATAATTTACATAAACAAACTGTTGGCAAAATACATGTAAATAGGCTGCAAAATGTTATTCGTTTCCAAAGAAAGAAAACAAGAGTACACTAGTGACAGTTGTCGCTGCATGGGGAAACAAACAAAAATAAAGGCAAATAACCATTCATCATTCTGACACCCTGATTAAATCAAAATAATCACTCTTGATACAGTAGTAAGGTTCAAAGCAGTCTCTCCTGTTTCTCAAGCTATGACTGGTGTCTGAAAAAAAGCATAAATCTGTATTGCCTGTCCTTCAAAGCACTATATCGAAATAGAAGTCAGGCTGTAAAAAACAAACAAATGTTTTCCTTTTAACTGTATGACAAATATTGTATAACATAACTGTGGGATGCCATTAGAATATTACTGCTCTTACAGTGCAGTTGGCTGTTTCTTAAGGTGGAATTGGAATAGAAATTCAAGTGGCAGCTTCTTGAACAGGTGCCTTGGTAAATGATGGCAGCAATGACTCATTGTACCTATAGTGATCTGCTAGTTCTGTCCCTGTGCATCAGAAATCTCTATGATCGCTCTTCTTTTGAAGTCATTTTGAAGTTATTTCACCAGGAAATGTGTAATTGAATTATGCTATACTGTGATGTTGTCTATCCGACACTGATATCCTTATCTTTGTCGTTTTCCAGTAATGCCCTAACTTCAAAATCCCATACATTTTCTCCAATAGATTATATTTGCAGACATCCCCTCAAGTGAAGATAATTTTATTCAGTTTTAATCTGCTGTTGAGTAAACTCAAGCAGACCTAAAAGTAGTAAACTTTCTCAGTCTGGATGTGAAGCAAGGGAAATAATCTAAACACACATGTTGCATATGGCAGTTGTATGACAGCTATCCTATGTGATGTGAGCTATTCAATGTGACAGCTCTTTATGAGATCTATTTTGATTGAATCACAGAATTGTGTGTACAGTGAAGGGTTCTAGGTGGCTTTACAATGGCTGGTACAGGGTTCATTTGGAGGTTTTGTGGTCTAAAGCAAGGACTCTTCAAGTAACTCCAAAACAGCTTGTAAAGTGATATTATGCCTCCAGAGGTTATAGGTACGTATATTATCCAATTATTCTTCCAATTTTATTTTATTTTAATTCAGAAATGTTTCTTATGGTTTCTTATGCACACATCCTGCTGGGCTCAAGAAAATTATGGAGCATTTTCCGATATCAATATTGCTACAGGGATCCTTGGCAGTGAAAAGCTTGCACTGTTTGAAAACTGAGAAAGAAAGAAGAATGGTATTTAAAAAGCATGATATTAAAAAAGTTTTAAAAAAACTGAGTGAGAACTATCCCGTTAACAGTCAGTGCAAATGTCACGCCGATATTTGCAGTGTGGGAAAAGCCTTGTTCCCTCTGGAGGTGGTATTTTCATAGCAATAGAATAAAAAAATATCCTGTCGATAAAGTCAAACCCTGTCTATGCTAATAGGAGACAAGTACGGGGAAACAAGCAAGAGCACAGAAAGAACAGAGAAAACAAGGAAGAAGGGGACGGAATGTGACAAATTTGGTGGTGCAGCGAGGTGTTAAAACTATCCAAGATTCACACCATCACGTTTCAAGCGGTGCGTCTATCTTGCAGGAGAAACTGGAGACTTAAAACCCAGACAACAGATTCAGGATCAATTTGTAAGTTAAAAAGATGATTACTAAGGCCCAGGTGATTTATTAGGCCTTCAATGAGTGAGGTGAGTACAATTCCAGAGCTGAACTTTTTATTCGGAAGTCCAGACATGAAATTGGGTATTCCAGCAAGACAATGATCCAAAACATACCTTGAAATCAACCATGAAGTATCTCCAGGAAAGACGGATGAAGGTTTTGGAATGGCCACCACAGTCCCTTGAATATTACTGAAAATCTGTGGATGTTTTGGCAGCCATTTTGGCTTAAGTGCTCTATTATTAGTGTGCATTATTGTTCTGCAGTGGGTTGGTTGCATTTTCTCCTGGATTAGTTAAGTATTATTTGTTTGCTTGCTGATTCTAAATTCAGTTTAGTTGTCATTATAGTGTTCTGTTGTGTACTTGTTTGTTTGTTAGCTATTACAAGTGGTGTTTATTTAGATTCAGTGAAACTGCGTTAGGTGTTTGTTTCTCTCAGGTAAGCTAGGCTATTAAGTTAGGCTATTGTTTTACTGGCTGGCAGGCCACAGCTTTTGTTGTAGGAGGAGCCAATACTTTGCACCCTGCTCAGGCTATTAGTACTGGCACACCTGAACTCACTTCAGTGTGCATTATTGTTCTGCAGTGGGTTGGTTGCATTTTCTGTATTCGGCGTCAGTGTTATTTAAGCAGTTGTGTAGCACACCAGCGGCAGCTGTGTGCGGCAGCCTCGGCTACTTGCCTCGGCGTACGAAGTCGCAGGTGTACAAAGTCGAGGGTGTCTATCTACGGGTGTCCATCCAGGCTGTCCGAGAGCCTGATGTTTGATTTTGTTTTTGCTGGCTGCCCTCATTCCACTGTGTAGTATTCCCCTTGTCCTCCCTAGTTCCCTCCATGTGTTTCCTTCCCATCCCTGTCCTCTCTCCTCTCCCCAGGTCCCAGTCAGGTAGGAGGTTCGCCTCCCGCCAACATGGGCAGAATATCTCTAACCTCATCTTCCCTCCCAGATCCCCTGGTATTGATCTCTGTGTGGCTGGTGGCCTCTGGAACTGCCAGTCCGCCATCCAGAAAGCAGACTTCATATCTGCCTATGCCTCCCACCTCAACCTTGACTTTCTTGCTTTAACTGAAACGTGGCTCTCACCAGAGAACACGGCCACCCCGGCTGCCCTTTCCTCTGCCTTCTCTTTTTCCCACACACCCAGATCCTCTGGCAGAGGAGGTGGCATAGGTCTCCTAATCTCATCCTCATGGAGATCTAGTGTCTTCTCCTCATCCCTCTCCTTCTCCTCTTTTGAATTTCATGCGGTTTCTGTTACTCTGCCGTGCAAACTGTTTGTTATTGTTGTTTATCGCCCCCCGGGTCCTCTGGGAAACCTTTTGGATGAGATGGACATCCTCCTCAGCTCCTCACCTGTCAATGACACCCCCCTGATCCTCCTGGGTGACTTCAACCTCAACTCAGAGTCCACCCAGTCTACCTTTCTCTCCCTCCTCTCTTCTTTTGACCTTACCCTCACTCTTTCCCCTCCCATCCACAAAGCAGGCAACCTTCTTGACCTCATCTTCACAAGGAGCTGCACAACAACCAACCTCTCTGTAACACCACTCCATATATCTGACCACTCCTTCATCTCTTTCTCTCTTCCACTCTCCTCCAACACCCATCCATCTCTCCCACCATCCACTGTCACCTGTCGACGGAACCTACGCCACCTGTCTTCCTCCACCCTCTCATCTACAATCCTCTCCTCCCTACCATCTGCGGAGTCTTTCTCTTGACTGTCTCCCGATGATGCGGCTACAACTCTCATGTCCTCCCTCTCATCTTCCTTTGACTCTCTGTGTCCCCTCACCACCAAACTAGCTCGGGCCTCCCCCCCCAGTCCTTGGCTTTCTGATGCTCTACGAGCTGTCCGAACCGAACTGCGGGCGGCGGAGAGAAAATGGAAAAGGTCCTGTCTCCCCAGTGATATAGCTTCCTTCCATGCCCTCTTATCATCTTTCCATTCCTCTGTCTCTCTAGCTAAATCTTCCTTCTTTCACTCGAAAATTAACGCGGCCGCCTCTAATCCCCGCAAACTGTTTTCAACTTTCTCCTCTCTTCTGGCCCCCCCTCCCCCCCCACCCCCCTCATCACTCACACCTGATGACTTTGTCTCCTTCTTTGAAAAGAAGGTCGATGCTATTCGCAATTCCTTCTCCCAACCCTCCACCCCTGCTGACCCTCCTACCCTCCCCAACTCCCTAACCTCCTTTTCTCCCCTCTCTGACGCCGACACACTGAAACTCCTTACTTCCCACCGCCCAACCACCTGTCCTCTTGACCCCATCCCCTCTCCTCTCCTACAATCTATATCTGAGGACATTCTCCCTTTTCTCTCCTCTCTAATCAACACCTCCCTATCTTCCGGCACCATGCCCTCTTCCCTGAAGAGGGCCAGAGTCACTCCCCTCCTCAAAAAACCTACTCTTGACCCCTCTGCCCTGAACAACTACCGGCCTGTCTCTCTTCTTCCCTTTCTCGCTAAAACCCTGGAACGGGCGGTCTGCTCCCAACTGTCCACTTATCTTCTCCACAACAATCTCCATGACCCCAACCAGTCTGGCTTCAAGAGTGGCCACTCCACTGAAACCGCCCTGCTCGCGGTCACTGAGGCACTCCACTCTGCTAAAGCAAAATCCCTCTCCTCTGTCCTCATCTTCCTCGACCTGTCAGCCGCCTTCGATACAGTCAACCATGAGATTCTGCTCTCATCGCTGTCTGGGATGGGTGTCACAGGTTCTGCACTCGCTTGGTGTTCCTCCTACCTCTCTGGTCGCTCCTACCAGGTGACTTGGAGGGGCGCAGTCTCCGACCCTCAACCCCTACGAACTGGAGTCCCGCAGGGCTCGGTTCTTGGGCCTCTCCTCTTCTCGCTATACACCATGTCTCTTGGTTCTGTTATCTCTTCCCACGGCTTTTCTTATCACTCCTACGCTGATGACACCCAACTCTTCATTTCCTTCCCCCCCGACACCCAAATCACCACACGGATCTCTGCCTGCTTGGCTGATATCTCTGCGTGGATGACTTCCCATCACCTGAAGCTCAACCTTGCCAAAACTGAGCTTCTCTACATCCCTGCTAAGTCCTCTCCGTCAATCGACCTCTCATTGACTGTTGAGGACTTTGTAGTTTCCTCCTCCCGTACGGCAAAAAATCTTGGGGTGACTCTTGATAACTGCCTCACCCTGGCTCCACAAGTATCCTCCACTGCCAGAACCTGCAGTTTCTTTCTGTATAATATACGCCGTATCCGTCATCTCCTGACTGAGAAAGCCACCCAGCTCCTAGTCCAGGCGCTCGTCATTTCCCGCCTGGATTACTGCAACTCCCTCCTAGCCGGTCTCCCAGCGTGTGCCATCAAGCCCCTCCAGCTGGTCCAGAATGCTGCAGCCCGCCTGATCACCAATCAGCCCAGGTCGGCTCATGTCACCCCGCTTCTCATTGGCCTCCACTGGCTTCCCATTGCCGCACGCATCCGTTTCAAGGCCCTAGTTGGCATTTCAGGCTGCTAAGGGGACTGCCCCACCTTACATACAATCCCTGATCACTCCCTACTCCCCAGCTAGACCACTCCGGTCTGCCAGCTCTGGTCGCCTTACGGTTCCCTCTCTACGTGCACCTGGCGGTCGAGCTGCACGTTCACGCCTGTTTTCCGTTCTGGTTCCTCAGTGGTGGAATGACCTGCCTACCACTGTCAGAACAGCAGAATCCCTCCCCCTATTTCGACGCAGACTCAAAACCCACCTTTTCAAACTCTACCTTAGTCCTCCCTCCTGATTTCCCCTGCCCCTCCTTTCTGATATCCCTATCCTTGTCTAACCCCCCCCCCCCCCCAAAAAAAAAAAAAAAAAAAAACTTCTGATGACAACTATTACATTACATTACATTATTGGCATTTGGCAGACGCTCTTATCCAGAGCGACGTACAGTTGATTAGACTAAGCAGGAGACAATCCTCCCCTGGAGCAATGCAGGGTTAAGGGCCTTGCTCAAGGGCCCAACGGCTGTGCAGATCTAATTTTGGCTACACCGGGATTAGAACCACCGACCTTGTGTATCCCAGTCATTTACCTTAACCACTACGCTACAGGCCGCCCCTAAACTATGTCTACAACAGCATTTCCTGTGTATTTTGCTAGTTTCTGGATGTGATGCTCTGACTTATGGTAGAACCTATGCACTTGTAAGTCGCTTTGGATTAAAAGCGTCTGCCAAATGACTAAAATGTAAATGTAAATGTAAATGTATTAAGACTCCATTAACAATGCATTGTTCATTGTTCAACAACGCCTTGATCAGAGCCAGAAGGGCTCCAAACATTTCTGATCTTTTATTTTTTTGTTGCTCTATTCAACACAGATGACGATTTCAGCTGTGTCCTTCAAGCATTAGATAGAGATCTAATGACAGACAGCTTTCATTTGATATATATAACTCATATTCGCCCAAAATGCCACTTATGCCCCTCTGGTTCCAAGTCCTTGAATCAGGATAATAGAGGGTAGGGAAAAAGGCAGACGTATTTAGACATGTGGACTAGTATCCCTAGATAGCAAGATAAGCAGTTTTGTCTACCACTAATGGTAGCCAAAATTAGTGATTGATTTAAAAGAAAATGGATACAGCCCAATTTTGAAATGCTTTTACATTGTCATTCACTACACTGGAGGTCAGTACAAATGCTTTCAAATCATTTTCTGGTCGGATGCTGATGGTGAGTGATCCACAGACAATTTTGCTCTAATGGTGGCCTGCTCAGGTTTCTATTTATAATGCAACTCAACCTCAATATGCAACCTGAAGTACTTTTGACTGCATTTCCCCGCCATTTTGAAATGCCTAATGATGTGTATAGGTCCACCTACTGTGTCACTGAGATGTCCTCTGTTGATCCTTAGGTTGAACACTCGCAATGCACGTTTCCCAAGAAGCGTATAGCCAGCTGCCACATTTTTCACTCTGCAATTCATCAGCACAGCTGCCTAGTTAATATGCAGGAGGGCTATACAACTTTCACAGCTGGTGCAGGCAGATCACATGCATCCAATCGACCTGGGGACTTTGCACAGTCAGCAAATGCCTGCAGACTGAAAGCCTTGGTGATGATAAGGCCAATCACGTATCCTCCAGCCTGGCTTTGTTTTACTAACAGTCTTGGAACTGGCAGGGCTAAATAAACATTTAAGATATTGAATTAAGGTTAAGTAACTTATTATTTTAAGTAGGGTGACCATATATTGGATTTTAAAAAGAGGATAGGGGCTAGACTATTTGTTTGCTTATACGGTATATTGTCTATGGAATGAGCCGAACATAACTGTTCATTTTAGGTATTTATAATCCCTCCCGGATGGATGTTTTCAGTCTCAAAGAGATGTCTGGGAAATCTGAATCAAATCGTTTCACAGTAATCAAAACTTAACTTAAAGGCTCCTGAAGCTTGATTTGTTGTGGTTCCAAACTTCTATAATATGGGTAAGATAGGATAGGCCATCCTGGTAAAGCGCCGTTTCTCGGTTATGTGATGCTTAATGTCACTGTTTATGTCTGAAGGGATTCAGTCAAGTTGCCTTGGTGTAATCATACAAAATGACTCCTCTGGTTGATTGAGTGCTTGCAGTCCACCTGTTCTCCTCTCATGCAATGCCTGCGCAGCAAAAACAGACTGTGCGGTGAAGAGCACCTGTCAGCAAACAATAATTTAATTTCATCTATATTTGCCTGAATTACGGTGGATGATACAGTAGCGAGACAAGCCTACAACAATAATTTTGCATTCTAAAATGTTTCGAAAAGCCATTATTAGCCATTATTATTGCCTAAAAATAAAAAAAGGCAGAATACTGTATGATATAATGTAATTCCGGGAACATGCGTATATTTGTTTAAATATCTAATTGAATTTGCTTGCATTTCCTGGGCAAGCCAGGGGGCACATGAGCGGATAAGGAAGACAGGCGTTAATTAGACAGGAGACTGCTCTGGTGCTATCTCCCAGTGAGCGCAAAGGTGAGTCGCTTAATGACTCTTCTGTTCAGCATTTCTCTGTTCGCTGTTCCATGTGTCCATATTTGCTGTTAACATCTCTGGGACACCGGAACACTTTGTTCTGGCTTTCTTGTTCCTCAGCTCATTGTGAATTCAGTTCCCCTGTAAATCCTGGTGTCGTTCCGCCATTGAACGCTCCCAAATGGACTCTCTCAGAAGCCCATTGTCAAGAACATATTGGCAGGTTTATATTGTACTGCTTTGCAGATGTTAAAATAACTATGCCCTGCACTTTCTCCTGGACCATTCCTACATATTGTTAATGGGGCAAATAGATATAGAGGTTTTGTTTAAATCTGTGTGGTAATGCCCCAGTGGGTTGAAAAACATATTCTCCCCTTGTGTAGAATTGGCTGTGCATACTACCTTTTTTGTAAGAACTACCTTTATCAGGTCTTTTTTTATAAGGCAAGACATGCAATATTATTCTGCGTTTGTGTAGTGTTCAAGGTCATTTTGCATAGTTTATCATTTTAGTGATTGGTGGGATGAATGAAATGTAGATGCATGAAATGTAGTTCATCATAAGAATTTGAAGAATGAGGTAGATCCAGCTGTGGTTCTGCATTAAAATCTCATCAAAGTACCAAAAAAATAATAAAAGTGAATTTCATTGAAAAAGTGAATGATTTAGAGACTGAATGGAATTAGATGGCGTTAGTGGGGTTAGATTTTCTTTTTAATCATTTTTGGAATTTCATTGAGATTTCATAGTAGCGGTTTAGCTGAAGGTGACATTCCATTCATTTTGAAAAGGATTATTAAGCTTATTTGATGGATGAAATATGTTAAATGCAGTATGTTCAGGTTCAGGTGATCACAATACATGGTCTCAACCTTTAAATGATGGAACACGAATCTGCATTACGCCATGATACTCTGAAGACAGCATCTGTGGTTGTGTGATCACACATACAGGTCTTTAGGTTTTCAGCATGAGTGTTATTTAGCAGTTCTCTTCACACATAAATACATACAGTGGGAGCAATAATTATTTGATCCCTTGCTGATTTTGTAGGTTTGCCCACTTACAAAGAATGGAACTGTGTAGAAGTTTAATCATAGGTACATTTTAACATTGAGAGACAGAATATCACAAAATTATCCGCAATAACAACATCATATGAATTTTATAAATTTATTATCAGATTTTTGCATGAAGTATTTGATCCCCTACCAATCGGCAGTAATTCTGGCTCCCACAGTCCAGTTAGTTTTCCATTAAGAAGCACTCCTAATCTCAACTCATTACCCAAAACACCTGTGTCAACTCGTTACATCATTATGTAGCTGTATAAAAGACACCTGTCCACACAATCAATCAGATTCCAACGTTTCCACCATGGGCAAGACAAAGGAGCTGTCGAAGGACATCAGGGACAACTTTGTAGACCTGCACAAGGCTGGGATGGGCTACAAGAAAATAAGCAAGCAGCTTGGTGAGAAGTTAACAACTGTTGGAGCAATTATTAGAAAAATGGAAGAAACACAAAGTCACCGCCAATCTCCCTCAGTCTGGGGCTCCATGCAAGATCTCGCCTCATGGGATATCAATAATCATGAGAAAGGTCAGGGATCAGCCCAGTACTACAGAGGAGGAGCTTGTTAATGACCTGAAGGCAGTTGGGACCACAGTCACGAAGAGAACCATCAGTAACACACTGAGTTCCTCTGCTGAAGAAGGCACATGTACCCGTCTGAAGTTTGCCAAAGAACACCTGGATGATCCAGAGGAGGCTTGGGAGAAGGTGATGTGGTCAGATGAGACCAAAATAGAATTATTTGGCATCAACTCGACTCGCCATGTTTGGAGGAAGAGAAATGCTGAGTACAACCCCAAGAACACCATCCCCACTGTGAAGCATGGAGGTGGAAACCTTATGCTTTGGGGGTGTTTCTCAGCTAAGGGGACAGGACGACTTCACCGTATCGAGGGGAGGATGAATGGGGCCATGTACCTGGAAATTTTGGGTGACAACCTCTGAAAATGGGTTGTGGATGGGTCTTCCAACATGACAATGACAATGAAAACATACGGCCAAGGCAACAAAGGAGTGGCTCAAAAAGAAGCATATTAAGGTCCTGGAGTGGCCTAGCCAGTCTCCAGACCTAAATCCCATCGAAAATCTGTGGAGAGAGCTGAAGCTTTGAGTTGCCAAGCGACAGCCTCGGAACCTTAAGGATTTGGAGAGGATCTGCAAAGAGGAGTGGACCAAAATCCCTCCCAAGATCTGTGCAAACCTGGTGAAAAACTACAACAAACGTCTGACCTCTGTGCTTGCCAACAAAGGTTTCTCCACCAAGTATTAAGTCCTATTGTTCTATGGATCAAATACTTATTTCATGTGAAAATATGATATAAAATTTATATGATGTTATTGTGGATTATTTTGTGATGTTCTGTCTCTCAATGTTAAAATGTACCTATGATTAAAATTCTACACAGTTCCATTCTTTGTTAGTGGGCAAACCTACAAAATCAGCAAGGGATCAAATAATTATTGCTCCCACTGTATGCGCAGAGATCTATAAAAATAATTTTGAGAAATATTTATTTCCACCAAATTATCTCAAATTGACGCCAAGTTACACAAAGTTACAACAAAATTTTTCACAGAACCAAACCATGGCATATTCCAAAGCAATGATGCCTATATTTTTCTAACATGCGCCCATGTGTTAATCTTCCAATCTGATTGTTCATTTGGTTTCTTACGATGTTGTGTAATCAGAAAGACACAAATGTTGTATTGGTAAATTGGTTGGCATTTATATAGCGCCTTTATCCAAAGCGCTGTACAATTGATGCCTCTCATTCACCCATTCATACGCACACTCACACACCGACGGCGAATGGCTGCCATGCAGGGTGCCGACCAGCTCATCAGGAGCATTTGGGGGTTAGGTGTCTTGCTCAGGGACACTTCGACAGAGCCCGGGCGGGGGATCGAACCGACAACCCTCCGACTGCCAGACAACTGCTCTTACTGCCTGAGCCATGTATCACCACAAAGGCATAAATCGGTTTGAAAACAGAATTTGTAAAGCATGTGAAGATTTTTATCTCTTGTGAGACTGCATTTGGTCATTCACCTTACAACCTTGCATGTTCTAAACAGCTCATTGGCCTCCACTGGCTTCCTATTGCCGCACGCATCCGTTTCAAGGCCCTAGTGTTGGCATTTCAGGCTGCTAAGGGGACTGCCCCACCCTACATACAATCCTTGATCACTCCCTACTCCCCAGCTAGACCACTCCGGTCTGCTAGCTCTGGTCGCCTTATGGTTCCCTCTCTACGTGCACCTGGCGGTCGAGCTGCACGTTCACGCCTGTTTTCCGTACTGGTTCCTCAGTGGTGGAATGACTTGCCTACCACTCTCAGGACAGCAGAATCCCTCCCCCTATTTCGACGCAGACTCAAAACCCACCTTTTCAAACTCTACCTTAGTCCTCCCTCCTGATTTCCCCCGCCCCTCCTTTCTGATATCCCTATCCTTGTCTAACCCCCCCCCCCCCCCCCAAAAAAAAAATAAAAAAATAAAATTTGCATTCATGATGACGACTATGTTTACAACAGCATTCCATGTGTATTTTCCTAGTTCTGGATGTGATGCTTTGACTTATGGTAGAACCTATGCACTTGTAAATCGCTTTGGATTAAAAGCGTCTGCCAAATGACAAAAAATTTACAAAATGTAAAAATTAAACACATACTAGCCTCTAGCTGGAATATTACAGTCATGCTGAACTAAAAGTACTACCCATATTAGTGTGCAATCTGATGCAAATAAACCAGAGTATTGACTAAATAAATATCTAGATGTCCGCAATGGAGATGCTGGAGAGCAAATAATGACCAACATATGTCACGGACCTTCCTGACATTTTTGTAATCTCCTTCCATGTCATGCACCTCTCCACTTTTTGCGATGGTGGTACATTTTCACTTATGACACACTGTACCCAGTTAACATTAAATGGAATCCAAACCTCCCTATTTGGGCAGTTATTTCCAACTGATAGAGTTTTACCCGTTTCCTGATGCAGGCGCAGCAAGGCTGACTTTCCCCAGCAATCATAGAATCAATGAATACAGCAGCAGCTTGTTATTCTGAGTTGAGGTGTAATATGCTGTGCATTGCTCTAAGAATTTATGAAGGTAATGGTACATATGGAGCCCAACTCCATTATGTTTTTCCCAGTAGAGCAGAACAATACAGGTCCATGGAACATAGAGTACTGTAATATCTATAGACACTGACACATCATGATCATACACTCAGTTAGGGAGAGCTTCATTAGCTATACCTGTACACCACCAATGCAAATGCTTAATCAGCCAATCTTGTGGCAGCAACTAAATGCATACAAGCATGCAGACAGGGTCATTCCTGTGCAGAAAAAAAACAACAACATCCAGTGAGCAGCAGTTTTGCCCTTGTTAATGAGGAGAAGGGCCAGGCTGGTCAAAGCTGACAGGAAGGTGACAGTAATGTAAATAACACATTACAACAGTGGTATACAGAAGAGCATCTCTGAACATACAATGCGTCAAACCTCTAAGTGGATAGGCTACAGCAGCAGAAGACGAATAATTCTAAAAAAATAAGTCTAATAAATACTACATAAAGTGCTCACTGAGTGTAGTCCACCTTGGACAATCACATTTAGGGAAGTATGTATGCGCTTGGGCGGCACAGATGGTGCAGTGGGTAGCACTGCCGCCTCACAGCAAGGAGGTCCTGGGCCGGGGCCTCTCTGTGTGGAGTTTGCATGTTCTCCCCGTGTCTGCGTGGCTTCCGGGTACTCCGGTTTCCTCCCACAGTCCAAAGACATGCAGGTTAGGCTGATTGGAGAGTCTGCCTTTCGCCCAATGTATGCTGGGATAGGCTCCAGTCCCCCTGTGACCCTGTTCAGGATAAGTGGGTTAAGATAATGGATGGATGGAAGGATGTATGCGCTTGCATCTGCATATCCCTCTGTTTACAGCAAAAAGAGGACAGTCATTTAAAAAGTTATCTGGATTTGTCTTCAGCCACCAGTACATGCCAAAGGCACTTTACAATGAATGGCACTATTAGCCATGTAACAAATCAAAGACTGTTTCTTTTTATCTCCAGCCATGTTTTCATCCCAGAATGCTACTTGATCTAGCGAGTCACACCATATTTTCAGTATGGCCAAATAAAGTATGTATGACTTTTCCAGTGGATTCATCCAACTTTTTTAACATTTTGTGTGTAGAAGGTACAGTATCAGCCAACTGTGGTTATGACCTATCCATCAAGATGTGTATCTCCTGCTTTTGCAAATCCAGCATGCCCTCAGGTCATTGTGGACAGCTCCGATATGAGACTACTGCAGTGCCTGAATAAAATTCACATATTAATTTAACTACAGTAAACATCAGAAATCAAATGCTTGCTTAGAAAAGCTCAGAACCATATTTTTGCTTTTCTTTCAGAGGTAAATGAGGCCTTTGTCAAATGTTGATTTATGGTAGGACAGATTCAATGCGCCGGCATGTGTCTCTGTATTTATCTGATAGCTCTGAGCAGCTTAGAGAAAGTGACAGTGCTGAATAAGTACACTACGTGCCATTCAGGGTTCCCTGTTGTGAGAGGAAATGACAGGCTTGCAAAAGCAAAAAAAACAGATTGCTAAGAGAAGTCAGTGGAATGTGCCCTGCCTTGAAATTGAACCACTTGCTGTTGTCTTTGTATGTGTCATATATGTCATATTTTGGTCTTTAGGTTCAAGTGTTTTAAAGGAGCGAACATTGCAACTGCTACCACTAATACCGTTGCCACCAGTGTACAAACAATGGTGGTGTCTTTCAGAATCCAGGCAGCCTTGATTCAAGGGGAGTCGGCATGTTCTTAGAGGTCGTAGCCACCCCTTTCCTGTCCTTCACTGTGTTAAGCCAGTGGAAATTTTGCCTGAAATTGGGCCCAAGGAGGCTCTTCAGGAATACCCACAACCTCTGAAATTTTTATGAATTCTTTGACCCTGACCAAATTAAGAACCGTGATTATCTGAATCAGCTCTTCGGTGCTCTGCCAGGGTTTCAGCTGACACAGGTGTGCATGGGCGGCACCGCATTCAGAGCTGCCAGCTCACATTTCTATCTGTGCAGCTCCCTGGTGGAAGTTCACAGATGCCAGCTAAATTAATTGAGCATGCCTGCACCATGATACAGTGGCCCATATATGCCTCCTCTGCAGAATGCTTTCGTTCATCAAATATAATTCTAAACAGCAAAGTTCAAGTGGGTTTATTATTTCAGTCCATGCTCAACCTAGAAAAACTTATCCTTCTAGCTGTTTTGTGATGTTACTCTTGTATTGCTGAACAATCTTTGGACTTGTGGACAGATACATTTACAAACTTTAGTTTCACCAATTTCACTCTTTGTCTCTCAACCACTTTATTATTTTCATCAGAGAATATTATTTTAGCTGACTAATAGCATTCTAGCTACATACTGTAGTTATTTGCGAACCAGATGAATCTTTTTTTCGGACTCTATTGTCCTCAGGACAATATACTATGCAGTGATTTGTACCAATGCATTGTAAAGAAATATGGAAAATACATGTTTAAGGCTGGATTGATTGATCATTGCAAGTACAATACATGTTGGCAGTATAATTTTACTCAGGCTAGCAAAGGGTCAAACATAACTTTAATTATATCTTGTGTAGGCATACAGATTTCCATTTTTAAACTTTTTTTTCCCCCATTAACCAAGGGCACGTACACCAAGCTCCATTTCCCACAGAGTTAAGCCTTGCTTGGTACATAAAACTTTTCCCATCATTTTAAATAGTAAAACAAGAAATCATAAACACATTATCTATTCACATCAGTGATTCTCAAACTGTTTGGGACCCAGTGAGATTGAGGCAGATCATTGGAAATAAATACTGTACAGAATAACTTTAAAACATACACAGCCAATTAAACATTGCACTTGTAGTAGCTTACATATACTGTACATATAGTTACTTTTACACATATAGTTGCTTTGACACATTGCTTATGACTTCCTTATTTGTATGAAAGGATTACATTTCAAGAAGACTTATTAAGTTGGTTGTTCATAAGGAAAGTTTGGCAAACACTGTTTTATCTTATTCAGTCAAAATAATTCTCACTCAGATTTGCACAATGATTTGTCATCAACATGGCTCAGATGTTGCAACACCTCATTTACGAACTGTTATTTAGCAGTTATCTAACTAAGAAACAAATTTAGCCTATTACGTAATTTTGCACCTTTTTGTTAGTCAATGTGATGGCAGAACCAACACTCATTTACACAAATGATCCATCCATCCATCCATTATCTGAACCCGCTTATCCTGAACAGGGTCGCAGGGGGCTGGAGCCTATCCCAGCATACATTGGGCGAAAGGCAGGAATACACCCTGGACAGGTCGCCAGTCCATCACAGGGCACACACACCATTCACTCACACACTCATACACTCATACACTCATACACTCATACACTCATACCTATGGGCAATTTAGACTCTCCAATCAGCCTAACCTGCATGTCTTTGGACTGTGGGAGGAAACCCACGCAGACACGGGGAGAACATGCAAACTCCGCACAGAGAGGCCCCGGCCGACGGGGATTCGAACCCAGGACCTCCTTGCTGTGAGGCGGCAGTGCTACCCACTGCACCATCCGTGCCGCCTACACAAATGATGCTTTATTTTATTTTTTTGTAAAGCAGTTTTCTTTTTCATGAGCAGAGACATGTTGGGTCTTCAATTTACTGGGTGATCATGACACAATCGCATCACATCAATATCAAGACACAAGAAAGTTTTTTTCAGATGTCAAGAAATTTACAAAATAATTTCTGGCAAAATATGCTGTCTGTAATTTGTGGTTCACAGTCTTTGAAGTTGACAGCATTGTGTATTGTGGTAATTAGTATTTGACCTAAGTAGTGGGACGTGAGTTAAAATACTCGATGCTATTAGATGTTTTCCCCTTGAGCGTAACCTTTGCTGCTTCAATGAAAAATGGGTAATGCTTCATTTGCAAGCCATGTGTAATGCTTCATCTGCAAACACACCTTGTGGTTAAAAACTAGAGGCATATCAATGTTTTGCAAACAATATGGTCTATGGTGTTGAATCCCCCTTTTATTAGCGGTCTCCATATCACCGCATCTGTTAGACAGGGATAATCAATATTATGACACCTGTACGCCCACAAGAAAACCTTGACGTAAAAAGCAACATTAAGTAATCACTGGTGAAATGATATTGATTCAACCAGCCCCACCTGCGCAATCCTCTTCTCACTTTCACAAAGTCAAGCACAAGGTTCAAAAATTAGCTGCAGATGCCAGGGACGAAATGAATGATTAATGGCTTCTGAGTCAAGGCTTTCTTAGCACCAGGAGGGGGAAGTAATGCAATCATGAATCAAAGGCAATTCACTTTAACCTGTGTAGATTTGGGAACTGTGATCTTCATGTCCTGGTGTCAGACTTCCCCCTTCATTTGCCGGAGGTTTTCCTTGCGGACTGATCTGGAGCCAGCAGCTCAATCTTTGGCATTACGGAATCTACCCATGTACCGTGGGATTTAGCTGTAAAAACGAGGACCTGTCTTTTACCCGAGATTTTATTGAATTTGTATGACTTTTGAATGGAAATATCGAGAACATGCCACATCACACAGCTTTGATCGCAAAGGGCCTCATTGATTCCTTGAATGCGTGTAGCTGTTCGAGCTGCATCTAAATAGCATGTCCGTATACAGTATATCTCAGTGATCATTTAGAGGCACCGAAGTTAATGGTTTCCTTTCATTCGTTCCTAATGAAATGTCAAGGCAGGGGCTCTCCATGTGTGTATTAAGCACAGGCATGACCTCGCTTGCAAGTGGGGGCCAGGTTGTTGTTATCTAATGGGGCCACCTGCTCTGCTTGTCCTAATTAATGTTAATACTTGGGAAAAAAGTGATGGAGGGAGAGGGACGAGGATAAGGCTGTTATGCTAAACACTCGATCCCAACGCGTGTTTAGCATAATTAGAGGGATGTGGGTTCAGGCACACACGTGGCAGGATTGCCTGGTCATATGTTCATTAACCAGCCTTTTGTTGCAGATGCTTGAGTATGTACGAGTGTGTGTGTGTGCGTGTGTGTGTGTGTGTTTGCTCTACAAAATGTTTTGCTACTAGTAATTGAAGCATATAGTACTTATTTGATTTACTCAATAGTATTTATTCCAGGATGACTAGATATTTCATAGCTTGTGGAGTGGCAGATCATGAAAATCCTATATATGTCTGAAAACCAGAGAGGTAGAAGCAGGAGTATCATGGGGAAAAAACTATTTGGTAAACACCCATCGGTTGTGAGACAGTAGGTTTCAGAGGCTCTTTAAACACAGCTTGGCATCGCCCATATTTCTAACATCGCATGGCCAGTACTGGATCGGCTGCAGTTGGATCCAAAACTTCAGTCAACAGTCTGTCTGCAGAAACAGTAGCAGTCACATGCTCATGAAATTCTTATATATGCAATAACCCTGATAGATGACCGTAATCATTCAGATACAAATACAGGGAAATGGCACTCGAGAAAATGGATGCAGGGATGGTTGCTATGGCGAAGGGATTGATTGAGTGTTGAAAGCCTGGGCATAATATGCCCTGAGAAATGAACCGCCATTCGCACAGTCATTTGCGAGGTCTGTGTAAGAGAGTGAAATTGAACTTCGGTAAAGTCTCCTTTTGAAAGATACCACTCGCGGGAAGGCAGGTTGAATGATCACTTAAAGGTACCTCACAATTCTTTTCAAAGGCAGCCCAATGTCTGAACTGTTCCTTTCAGAGACGCCGTCATAATGCATGAGAGTCTCCTGCTGCCCAACTCCTCATTCCTGTCCCTAGCAAGTAGTTATTGGGCTAACAATTTAAGGGCGACATTGTCTCAGAGTTGTCTGGTAGCCGGTTCGATCCCGCCCTGGGTGCATCGAAGTGTCCCTGAGCAAGACACCTAACCCCTAAATGCTCCTGACGAGCTGGCAATCGCTGTTAGTGTGTGTATGAACAGAAGAACGAGAACCATCAATTGTACAGCGCTATGTAAACGGCAACAATTTATTTTCACCCTCTTTATGCATAAACGATGTTATAGGAGCCTTGCTGAACTCCCTCTTCCCTCTCGCCCTCAGACAGCCAGCTGACAAAACCCAAAAAAATCTGTCTGCTGTGAGTTCACTAAACTTGCGGAAAATTACGAAAACGCGCGAGGTCGCATTGGAGCTGCGCCAGGCCCCCGCCAGGCTCGTCTGATCGGCAGGGATCCGCAATTACTGAGCGCTGGCCCCTGTGTGTGTGGCTGTCAGCCCGCAGCCTGGCAAAAAGAGGGGGCGGGGGGGGGGGGGGGGGTCCATTATTTATTTAAACTAATAGGATTATGGCTGTCTGTAGTGGGGAGGATAATGAAAGCCTGCGTGAGGCGGGGGAAGCATCAGCTGTCCCGCTCCAGGGAGCAGGGGAGCGGACCCGCACCGGAGTGTCAAAGCAAAGGTTGATCCCTGCCGGTGTGAAGCGGCGCTGCGGTCCCCTGGCTCTCGTTTAATGAAGCGCCGCTCCGTGGACTCGTGCTGTCGGTTCACGACCCGTACCTGGCACAGATAATGTGTGATACGGGGGGTGACTTTCACGCCACGGCGGGGGGCGGTAGGGCGGTGGGGGTGGGTTGTACAACGTAGATGATGAGCCCTACTGCACACCGCGGTTCTGATCCGGAGAAGGAAAACACAAGCTAGCATATATGAAATCGCATGAGAGAATTAGAATTGGAAATATGTAAATGCTTTACAAACGAGAGATCAGTGTTTCCCATGAGACCCTTGTCTTTATCCTGAGACAAGCTTTAGCATTAGATGACCAATTTATAGATGTAGTTGCGATGCCTTGGTAATAAGCAGACGGGTCAGGGTCTGAAAACAAAACAATGAGCATTTTGTCAGTTGTTCTGCAAATGCAACATCCCTGACCTCAAAGGAGATTCCAGCAGAGAAATAAACTAATACATAAATGGATGGAACATGAGATGTTAAAGTGGGTGGCATAGTGGTGTCAGTGGAGTCATTGGAGTCTAACAGCTATGCACAGAGTTTGCCAGATAAAATACTTTAACAATGCAAAAGAGAAAAAATACTTCATGTTATAGAAAGACTTATAGAATCCATTAAGAATCACCTTAGAAGTCTTGAAATGCTGTATGTCGGATGAATGAAATGGCCTTAAGTGCACTTCTACTTTGTTTCTTGCTTGTTTTTGTGAGATTCAGCGGAGGCTGCTGATTGGAAGTTGATGGAAAACAATGGACAGACAGTGGAGGCAAAAATGCAAGCAAGATAATCACTCAGTCAAGAGTGACGTTTGTGAATATATGGACAGGCTGCAAGGGAGCGAGGGAGAGCGGATGAATTAGCACTTCTCCGTGGATTCAAATTACCATCTTAGTCACATCCTCCATTTGTTCCAGCACCTGCCGGATTTGAATATCTGGCTGCCTAATACAGGTGGAAATGGATGTTTTACTGGGACTAACCAGCAGGTTTACTCTATAAGTAAATGTGTTTCTGCAGGCAAAAAAACCCCTTCAGCATAATGATGATTTTGTAACTTCTTGCAATTTTCATATCTTGACAAGTTTAGACTTGCCATTATTGCAACCGTGACACAACAGCAGAATATGCTGTGGAAAGAGAGATGGCACAGAAACACTTTGTACAGATTTCACACTATTTTCCGGAATCAATGTCGATTGGCGCTTAGGCACTGTCAATGGCATGGGGCAGGGAAACACTGGGCGTGGCTACTGAATGTGTTTTTATGAGAAGCACACAGTGCAAAATGTGCGGTGCAGATGGCAAATGGGCTGGATTATGCTGAATATATTATCACTGGGTATTTTGAAACTAAACGCATTCATAGCCAAATGCGGGTCGAACTGCCAATTTCCATAGTCTATTGTTGAAATGGAAGAGGAAGATATGGATATATATCTGATGGTTCACAAGATATTCTTTTGCAGGAGGTGCAGAGTTGGGCTCTCTTTTTTCTAAAATTGAGTTCTAATGATAAATAAGAGACATTGGCTCACGTGGTAAGGGCGGTGGTCTGGCATTCGAAGAGTTCCTGGTTCGATTCCCACCCTGGGCTTGTCAAAGTGTCCCTGAGGAAGACACCTAACCCCTAAATGCTCCTGACGAACTGGTTGGTACCTTGCATGGCAGCCAATTGCAGTTGGTGTGTGAATGGGTGAATGAGAAGTTCAATTGTACAGCGCTTTGGTTAAAGACGCTATATAAATGCCAACCAACCAAATTTGAATTAAACTTTGCCTAAACAATTATTATGTTTTAATCTCCCATTAGACCGAAACACAAACCGTAATGCCGCCTGGCAAGTGACACAATTATCAAAGTCAAAATCCATGATGAAAATACCACTTTGCTAGTGCGACTGCACACCGCACGGCAGGCACCGGCCCAATAATAAAGCCCTTAAACATGATAAACATGGCTCTTTTTTAATAACCAAAGTAGAAGCAAATACAAGATTGCAATTACAATGTCCCATGGGCCATGGAGAAAGCTGTATCGCACCACATTTATCAAAGAGTGTTGCTAATGAACTGACTTTTCATATGTATCTTAGTCTCTTTCATTACAGCTCATGTTCCAAGGGACATTTAATGAAAATGTGTTTTTTTCTGCCTATAATGATTATATGAGAGATACAAGGCAAACAGTCCTGTTGTTGATGGACTGACTTAAATAAAGACATTACTGGGATACCTGCTTTGTGCTGTCACCCTCTAGAACATCAAGAGAAAAATATTATTATGTATCAACGGCCCATGCTACTGATACTACAATATTAAAAATGTAATATTCAGATCTGGAATACAGATAAATGAGCATTTGAAAGTAATAGTTTGAAAGTAATAGTTATTTGCAACAACATCTCTGGAGCCCTGTCACTCTACTTCAACTGACCTTTGCTACCAGCTCAGAAATGCTCTTGCCTTCAAAGAGGTGTACGGAGACAAGTCCAGAATAAATATTGGACCATTACTGCCTATCCATCCATCCATCCATCCATTCTCTTAACCCGCTTATCCTGAACAGGGTCGCATACATAGGGCGAAAGACAGGAATACACCCTGGACAGGCTGCCTGTCCATCACTGGACACACACACCATTCACTCACACACTCATACCCACGGCAATTTAGACCCTCCAATCAGCCTAACGTGCATGTCTTTGGACTGTGGGAGGAAACAGGAGTACCCGGAGGAAACCCACACGAACACGGGGGGGGGCATGCAAACTTAAAAAAAACAAAAAACTTTTTTTTACTTATTGGTCTTCTGCTGTTGCAGCCTATCCACTTAAGAGGTTTGACACATTTTGTCTTCAGAGATGATCTTCTGCATACCGCTGATGTAATGTGTGGTTATTTGCGTTACTGTCTTCTGACCTTGCGCATCAACCGCAGAACTGCTGGTCAATGGATGTTTTTTGTTTTACTAACCATTCTCTGCAAACTATAGAGAATGTTGGGCATACAGATCAGCAGGGATACTCAAACCACCTTCTCTGGCACCAACTTCCCACAGTCAGAGTTAGACTTAGATTCTCCCCCATTCTGATATTTGGTCTGAAAAATAGCTGAACCTCTTAATCATGTCTGCATGCTTTTATGCATTTAGTTGTTGCCACATCATTGGCTGATTAAATATTTCCATTAACAAGCTGGCACAGGTAGTTAATAAAGTGCTCACTGAGTGTATGTGCCTGCTCATCTAGCATTTGTGGCATACTGTATTTGTTGTTCCTTGGCTTTGAATTGTGTTTCACCCCTTAACGAATGACTAATCATTTTGAATGACAGATCCACCCATAGGCTACAATATGAACATTTTTCTTTTAAACTTTTTTTGTGTGACAGCTTTGGTGACTGACCCAATCAGTATTTCTTAGTATTAGTAAATCTTTCATTTAAAAAAGAAAAACAATACAATACAATCATAGGTGGTCAATATTATTTTCCATTTTCAATCATTGAAAAACATTACTAATAATTGTATACTTTTACTAACCTGCTTTTGTAGGTGGTTTGAGATTTGTAATGGGAAGTATGAAGTCAAAACAGTGTCAAAAGTATAACTCAAAGGAAAAAGGAATAATTCAAAGGAAAGAAAGAATCCAGTTTAATTATTCTTCCATGTTGGTTGAATTATAACTATTTTTAGACTTATTATTATGCTTCACTTTCATTTGCATTATTCTTTTTCTTCTGAATTATACTTTTGACACTGACTTTACATGTAGGTGGGATCAGAGGAGTAAGTCATCTCTATCTTTACTTTTGACAGTTTTCACTTCATAGAAAAGCTGGGGGAAAAAATTAAACACATAGTTATTGCTAATGGATTTTTTAGATTATGAAGACGAAAAGAAGCGTAGCATTTAAGGCACATGACTGGGACCGGCAAGTTCGGTGGTTCGATGTCCGGTGTAGCCATGTTAAGATCTGCACAGCTGTTGGGCCCTTGAGCAAAGCCCTTAACCCCACATTGCACCAGGGATGATTGTCTCCTGCTTAGTCTAAATCAACTGTAAGTCGCTTTAGATAAAAGCGTCAGCCAAATAACATGTAATGCAAGGACAACCTGAAAATAAGTTATCCAGATAAGTTATAAATCAGGAAGTCATGGCATGCAACAAAAAACTAAACATGACTACTTTCATTTACATAACATTGCTGTGTCCCAAGCATTATGGTGCCCTGAAAGTTCCCTTAAATAAAATCTGACAATGTGCACTTTAACTACATGCGATTTTATTTATTACAAATCTCAAATTGTGGAGTACAGAGGCAAAAAAAAGAAGAAGATGGGTCTCTGTCCCAGACATTATGGAAGGCACTGTAACAATTTTTTCTTACATGTCATTTCTTTGAATGCATTCCAACAAGTTCATTATTTTCATTTCTGTATCTGAAGTACCATTATCATACATTAATAATGCAACTGTCTCATTAGTCGTGTACCACAGAATTCCAGACACAATTAGTAGCTGAAAGATTCATTGTAACATGCTGAGTGTATTGTTTCATACAAAGCAATAGATTTGTATGGAATAGTGATGCACAGTGAATACGCAATGATCATAAAACCAGTGATGCACAACTGGGCTAAGTCATAAAAATAAATAAATAAAAGGATAGCTGATGATGGTAAATTACCGCAATGCTTCTTCACATCGATCACCCGACTGTAACCGCTGGGATTCTTTCCTCACTAAATACAGTATTGATTTGTGTTAAATAGGCAAGCCCTGTGCATCTTGAGAATCCTGGCAAATACTGGTTTATTAAACAAATAACTGCATGTGCCTAGGAAGTGCCACATCTCATTAAGGAAAAGGGGTAACCGAACCGACACCCCAACATAATCTGAGCCCCATATCTTCAAGTGTATTTGCCCTCCAAATAGACACCTGTTTCTTCCCCAGCATCCAGAGCAGAAAGCTCTTTTCCATTTCTTTGTACATCTTGTTTGGCACACTAAACTGAGACTTCCACTGTGCAGGCTTACCAAGAGCTGCAATTCATAAACTGGAAGCTTCAGCAATAAGTAGGGGGGATCGCGGGGTCAGTTGTCACATGGGTAAGTTGTCACACAGTTCATTTCTCCTAAACAAGAGGCACTACCTCAAAAGTTTTATAGCGCTTTTGTGTGACTATGTGATCTGATGTGAACTTCCCCAGAACAGCTGAGCCGTAAAACTGCATAAAACTGAGGGATGACCTGAAGTGTGCGGGTTTACCAAGAGCTGCAATTCCTAACATGGAAGCTTCACCAATGAGTAAAATGCCTCACTCACTGTTCTCAAAGTACTATTTTAGATTTGCACTGACACGTGTCGCCCAGTGCAGGTTTTTTCTGCACTACCTGCGTTACGCATAGACCTGAATGGCTGATTTATGGTGTAACATGATGCTGAATCGTGTGATTCCTTCGCAATTCATCTCAAAGAAACATGAAAGGGAAAAAGGAGTGGAGAGAAGAAAATAAGAACAGAGGTATGTTTGGACATCCTCCTTCACCCCAATGTCATTTTGCCACAGCGTTGTACATGCGTGACAGTGCCCATGGAATGGGCTCTAATCTCACCACATTTGACCAAACAGATTATGAAAAATTTGTAACAATTCAATTATGTAAATATCATTTTCACAGTGGTTCATAATATTGTGACCTGCCGTGGTGATTTACATAGTATTTAAAAATGTATCTTTCCATTCCATCTATTCTTAGGTATACTTCAGCATCAAAAGTTCTGCCACACTTGCTCAAAGCAAAGTACTGTGGGATAACTGTTCTTTTAAATAATTTTTTTTTTTTATTTACCTTTAATTTAACCAGGAATGCCCATTAAGATTGTAATCTATTTTGTAAGAGGGGACCTGACATAAAACACAAAATTATCCAAGTGCATTATGGTATCTGGGGCCTTGCAGAGATCTTTTGGGCATCAGGTGCTCAAAGTGACTGACTGTTGAGGACTTTGTAGTTTCCTCCTCCCATACGGCCAAGAATCTTTGGGTGACACTTGATAACTGCCTCACCCTGGCTCCACAAGTATCATCCACTGCCAGAACCTGCAGGTTCTTCCTCTACAATATACGCCGTATCCGTCATCTCCTAACGGAGAAAGCCACCCAGCTCCTAGTCCAGGCGCTAGTCATTTCCCGCCTGGATTACTGCAACTCCCTCCTAGCCGGTCTTCCAGCTTGTGCCATCAAGCCTCTCCAGCTGGTCCAGAATGCTGCTAAAAAAAAAAAAGTGTACTTATGATGACTATATGTTTAGATCAACACTAAATGTGTATTTTACTAGTTATGGATGTGATGCTTTAACTTGTGGAAGAACCTATGCACTTGTAAATCGCTTTGGATTAGAAGGAATGAATGACCGTTAATGACAGCAACAATAATAATAACACAAATCAATGTTTCCCGCAGGATGTTTGTGCTGAGTAGACACCAAACCATGTTTTATAAGAACAACGGGGCATATTCAGTACTTTGGGAAAGAAAAGGGCAAGTGCTCAGATACCCAGAACCACCCTCTCTGTACGTGTTTGGTGACATGCTTCATCAAGTGAGGATGAATCATGTTTCTTTCCTTTGTTTAAGTACTTTCAATTGTTCCTGGCATGCAGTGAGTCAACCACTTCACAGATCACAAAGAGTCAAAAGGAAAAAGAAGAAAGCAAGTTGAACCAATTTAATATAGGCCCTGCTTACATCGGCTGTGCACACTAAAACATCTCCTGGTTGGGAGCTACAGTATAACTGTGCTATTTTCTGGTCTTATTTCTTTTGGAGCAAAATACTGTATCTGCCATTTATAAGATTAGCACTGTCACACGCTTGAATAGAAATGGAGCAAATGCCGTTTAGAGGTTTAGCTGTAAGACGGCAATTTGTGGCTTCAGCCTTCTCTTCCCACTTGTGTGTTTGTCAGAACCTATAATGTTGACATCTGGACTTATGAAGCTTTAAAATGAAAAGTTTAAATGGGAAAAAAAGTATTAAGGCGAAAATGGGAAAATTTAAGCCTCTTCCCAAAGAGCATTTAAAATACATTTTAATCGTGCAGTATTCACAGGGCACAAATGACATTTTCCATCCTATTGTTCTTGCAATGGTTTCCCAGTCCGCAATCATTTTGCCCAGTCAGCAATTGATTGCCCCCCCAACCCCCCAACCATGGGTCTCAATTCTTCTGCCATCTCCAACCAACCCTGGTTCACCATTGTTTTCCCCTGGTTCTTTTATTGTTTAGATCCACCTAGAGCCAGCCCTGTTCTAATTCAATGACAGGAAGTCCTGTAGATGGCAATGGAAGTAAATGACAGATTGCTTTCTATACAGCCGCTATTCTATCAACATGCAGATGACTCTTAAAATGACTTGCAATACAATTGATGGAATTGCAATGGACATAACACACACTGTGGTGCCTCGGGGTGAATCCTGAGGTGCAGAGAGTGGGCACAGCTAGGAACCAACACAGGAGATTACAGATGTCAGAAAAAATACTTCTTTTTATTTTTTCTGTGTTTTTTTTTTTTCCGGGGTATCGGTGATAGCGCCCCCCCTCAGGGCAAGGGTAGGGGAAAACTGGAGAAATCAAAGGGGCCGTTTAGGCAAAAAATAAACGAAGATTCTTCCCAGACCGGGGTATTTTCCAGGGCTTTGGTGTTGCCGTCCGTGAAGGTGGGGTCTTCCTCAGGTTCAGTATGGCTGGGCGTTGCAGGTCCTTCCTCTCCCTGCCTTCCACACTCTCACACGCTCAGGAATGGCACCAACTGAGCCTGGCTGCAGCCTCGACCGCGCCTTAAATCCCATTCCCTGCTCATTAGGAAAAGAGGCTGCAGCTGAGTCAGTGATTTTCCACTCTGCTCACTCACGTGCGCTGGCCGGGGTCCTGGACCGCAGGTAGAGGGATCTCTCTCCAAGGTGCTGATCTCCCCATCACATCTCTAGGCAGATATACCCCTTCGCACACCTCTCCCAATGCGTGACGTCTGCGCGGTTGACCGGCACGGGCCCCTCCAGGGTTCTCCACCCACGTGGCACAACATTCAGGAGCAGGGGTGCCACAACACATATATCTGACATGCTTTCTTTTGTTCTCTGCTTTTCAATCACTCGATGCAATGAAAGCAAGGCAGGCATGCTGGCCAATTATTTACACAGGTGCTTTTAGGATTGCTTGGGTCCTTCAGAGGTATACCATAATAGTGGAGTTTTCATTTACACAGATTTTTTATTTTTATTTTTATTTATTCTTTTTTCAGTCTGTTAAAGGTAATTTCAGACTTCTAATGGTCAAGAGAGGAATAGCAGCAACAAACACCTTCAAACCACAACACCGTTTATCCCACCCCTTCTCTGTAAATGTGCTGACGTTGAAACACCATTGGCTGTGGCAGTTAGAACCAATTTTCAACCAATGAGCTAGAATTATTGTACAGCTATACAATGTTTTTGAGTGTCAGACGTATATCAACGAGCATCAACGGTATATTTTGAAACCTGAATTTAAGGACTATAAACACAGGCAGAGGGTGAGTCAACATGTCAGTAAGCCTTTTTCAATGACAGGAAGGGATTTAAAATGGTCTTGTAACAATGTTTTCATAAAAAAATCATACCTATTGTACCTTCAAGTCACAATCACAATTGCTTCCTTGTCAGATTCAAGGCAGAACTGTTTTTATTGTCCATTGTTTATTATTGACTATTTTACCATGACCAGTTTTACATACATCCATTATTCTGTATATGACACTATCCATTACATTAATTACATTAATGGCATTTGGCAGACGCTCTTATCCAGAGCGACTTACAGTTGATTAGACTAAGCAGGAGACAATCCTCCCCCGGAGCAATGCAGGGTTAAGGGCCTTGCTCAAGGGCCCAACAGCTGTGCAAATCTTATTGTGGCTACACTGGGGATCGAACCACTGACCTTCTGTGTCCCAGTCATGTACCTTAACCACTACGCTACAGGCCGCCTCTGTATAATCCATATGATTCTCCAAAGTGTTCTCTTATTTACTTTTGAATGAACAAAACAATATTCATTTCATTTCAGCAAGCCAATCAGTTGCATGTAATGTATGAAAATCACAATGAAAGGAATATGCACAAATATGTGTACAGCATGAACTTCAACAACCAGAAGTGCATTTGAAGGTGGAGCAGATCAGGTTTTGTGGCGAATTGGAAAGAGCCACCGCAAAGTCATGAGAAAAACCAGAAGATGGATGGAGAAATCATTTTCTTAAAGAGAAGTTTCCAACTCTTCCAATTCAACTTCTATTTTAATTGAAAATCACACCATGAAACACCAAGAGATTTACTTCAAGGCTCATGGAGGCATTCCTCTTCTGCTGAGGCATCCTTTGGTGGGTAAGGCATTCTCTTCGTAATTAAATTTTTCATCAAAGAACTTATCTGCATGCTCTCTGTAGACCCAATACATCTTAAAATTCCCCCGTCTTATCATTCCTGGTGGTTTCCTAGAAGTCATTTCATCTGTAAATTTAAGTTATTTCTTTAGAAGTCTGCATTTCAAATGAATTCCAGATAAAAAAATATGTTTTAGTTGAGATTATGGGTTGGCAATGCTAAAAACATGGGCAACTTCAAACAAGACAACCATGATATACTTAATTGACCTCCAATGCACGGTTTTCAGAACATAGTGCACTGCACATTGCTTTGATTCATGCATCTTACAATATAATGTAGTCTTACATTATTATTTTACATATTATTTATTTAATCGTTCAGAGACATTGCAATTTATTGTCACCTTGAGCACATGTATGTGTGATGAATGGTCTACTTATCCGTTCTCTCATGTATATGTATGCGGTTAATACATTCATAATAGTGTACATGTTCACGTTCACATGTAACAACTGTTTTAAGTTGTAACCCCGGTTTTCTCCTTTGATCTCCATCATGTCCTTTCTGTCTTGATTCCTGTGCCCTCCTCCAACACACTATTGATTCTCTTACAAAATCTGACCAAAGCAGAATATTAGTATCATATGTGGGAGGAGGATATTTAAGAAGTGGTGCAGTGGGTAGCACTGCCGCCTCACAGCAAGGAGGTCCTGGGTTCGAATCCCCGTCAGCTGGGGCCTCTCTGTGTGGAGTTTGCATGTTCTCCCCGTGTTCGTGTGGGTTTCCTCCGGGTACTCCGGTTTCCTCCCACAGTCCAAAGACATGCAGGTTAGGCTGATTGGAGAGTCTAAATTGCCCGTAGTTATGAGTGTGTGAGTGAATGGTGTGTGTGCCCTGCAATGGACTGGTGACCTGTCCTGGGTGTATTCCTGCCTTTCGCCCAATGTATGCTGGGATAGGCTCCAGCCCCCGTGACCCTGTTCAGGATAAGCGGGTTCAGATAATGGATGGATGGATATTTAAAAAGCCTTTTCTCAAAATTTTAATTTAGTCTAGTGTGTGTTACACTGACATATCCTACTTTAAAATCAACAGTAACAGTAAAACTCATATCCCTTCATAACTTGCATATCGTGCTCATACTCAAATTAACTATGACAGAATACTTAGGGAAGATATTGACATTGCTTTCATAGTCCAAAACATAGCTCACATAGCATGAATAAATATTGCATAAATAAGTCAAATAACCCATTTTAAAGGAGGTTTTGAAATAACTGATAATAAACAGTTAATTAAGCCTCCCCCATAGGGGGTTTATACCAGTTGTTGGGTTTCTTTTCGCATTGATTTCCTGCAGGAATTCTTTTTTTTTTTTTTTTTTTTTTTTTACTGCCCGGTTAATATTGTGGCATCAAATAACAGAAACAGCAAGGCTCTGGAACTAGTCCTGTTTGTTTTGTGACCTTGTGCTACTTTTTGTCTGGTAGGGCATTTCTTGGAAAAATGTTTTTGCTGATAACTCCAGAACAATATGTTCAATCGGGACAAGCAAAGTGAAGCAACTTAAAGCTTGACTTGGGGCAAATATTTCTCAAATGACAACTATATAGGTCAGAGGTCAAGAGCAAGGTCATATGGTCAATTGAAAAAGAAGTATGACAAAATGGGACTTTATTGGCCTACAATTGTCTATACTGTATGTAATTGCCATCAGAGATGTACATCTACTTGTTTTGTAACCTTAACCTACTTTTTGTCTGATAAGGTGGCCATCGTAGAAAATCGTTTTTGCTGATCAACTTGAAGCTTGAGACTGGGCACACATTCCTCAAATGACTATAATATAGGTCAAGGTCATATGGATACATTAAAAATTGACACTAAAAATACAATTCTTTATATTTATTCATGGTTTACACTAAATCTATGCCGTACAAGTAGGTGAAATGCATTTATCCTGGCTATTCAATCTAGACATATTTTCAAGATGGATTTCAAGAGCCTAGCATCTTAGTGTCCCAACATATCTATGTATTTACAAGGCATAGTTCTCTTGTGGTGAATCATGGTCTGCCGAATAAAAGACTTGAAATTGGAATTGCAGTGCATTGGGAAGAAAAACAAACCAAGGCAATGGAAGTGCAGGCGGGGGGCGGCTTTTTCCCTGATCACTCAGCGATCAGAATTTCTAGTTACAGGTTGAGCCTGGATATCTCCAGACAGGCTGTATGGCAGCCTTCAGAACACCAATTGCGTGGGCCAAACCCATGGAGGCAAACCAAGAACTAATCCTGGCCTTAATCTTTTAAATGCATATTGACTTTTTGCGGATTTTAAATACACTCATACATCAACTCAAACTTAATTTTCTCTGAGTATTTCCCCATTGAAACTAACCCCTTGGTATCACTCACAGCATGCTTGTCAGAGGCAAAGTGTACAACGCTCTGACATTTCACTTTAATGTCCTTCTGAGGCTGTACCACCAAACTATGTTGTACAGTGCAGGTCAACATTGGCTTGATAAATATCCGCACAACAGATTTAGGACATAAAGTGATATGTCATACCACATAAAGAGATGAGATTCGTTTCTGTGTTAAATTGTTGCAGTTATTTCTTTTAGCTCCAAAGGATTGAAATTGATTCAACAGTAAAGGGGAGAACATGCAGAAGTCCAACGTAATGTATTTTACATGCTAACGTGGACATATCATTTCAGCAGGCTTGCAGGTTGGAGCTTACAATTATATTCTGGACAGTTAAAATGGATGATGATTTTTATATTTACCTATTCTGTGTGGAAACTGGCTTGGTACAATAAGCAAGATACATGATAAACTAAAGGTCCTAACTGTTGTCAGTTCTAGGCAGTTCTGGGGGGGGAGTGATAGTATTGATTCAAGTTGCCAATATGACAGATATGCTTTTTTAGTTTTTGTAGTTACCATATGTGTTTTCTGGAAATTAAACATCATGTTGTTCAATGACATCCTAGCCTGAAAAAAACTACAAATATGATGGCAGATGTTCACATGGATGCCAGAGCCATTCATCTGCATGCATAATGTTACATAGAACACAATGTTTTATTTTTTATGTAAATTGCCATTAGTTAATCAAGGTTAACTTGTTATCTAGAGCACCAAAGTTAAGATATTTAAATTGGTTGTGTTGGTGTATTCCTTTAACTGATACCACCAAGGTGGTTATCAACTTGTTAAGTGAAGATGGGTTTTGTTAACCAAGATCTGTCTGTGTTCCCATAAAATTGGTGATGTCTGCAAACATGAGCCGATAGCAGTGGAGCATGGACCATAGGCTACTCGAAGGGCGTATTTCTCACCTGAGGAAAAAGTGATATGAACTGTGTGGTGCCTCGGGGTGGATCCTGAGGTGCAGTGGGTGGGCACAGCTAGAAACCAACACAGGAGATAGCAGATGTCAGAAAAAATACTTCTTTTTATTTTTTCTGTGGGTTTTTTTTTTTGGGGTATCGGTGATAGCGCCAATAGTAACCCACCAGACCCAGGAACATTCTCACCTGTTTCTTTGTGGCCGGTTGGGGCCAGGTGGCAATGCTGTCGACTTTGTTCGACTGAGGCTTCACCCGCCCCCTCCCTACCGTGTGGCCAAGATAGGAGGCTTCCTTCAATCCGAGCCGGCACTTTGCAGGGTTAGCCGTCAGCCCGGCCTCCCTCAGGGACATCAGCACCGCTTCGACTTTGTCGACATGGCTGTCCCAGTCGGTGCTGTGGATGACGATGTCATCCAGGTAGGCTGCCGCATACCTCTGGTGGGGCCGCAACACCTGGTCCATCAACCTCCGGAACGTGGCTGGGGCTCCATGTACGCCGAAGGGGAGGACTGTGTATTGGTAGAGGCCCGTCGGGGTCGCGAAGGCCGTCTTCTCCCTGGCACGGGGTGTTAGGGGAACTTGCCAATATCCCCTCGTCAGGTCCAGGGTGCTGATGAATCGGGCCGGTCCCAGCCACTCAATTAGTTTGTCCACTCTCGGCATGGGGTACGCGTCACATAGGGAGACATCGTTCAGCCGGTGGAAGTCATTGCAGAACCGCCAGGTCCCATCCGGCTTGGGGACTAGCACTATGGGATTGGACCAGGCTTTCCTCAATAACTCCGAGGTCGAGCATTGTCTTCACCTCCTCCTGTATGGCGTGTCGGCGAGCTTCTGGGATTCGGTAGGGTCGTAATTTTACCGTCTTCCCAGGTTCAGTGCTGATGTCATGGGCGATTAGGTGGGTGCGGCCAGGCATAGTCGAGAAGATATCCCGGTTCCGATTCACCAGCTCACGTAGCGCTTGCTGCTGGCGGGAGCTCAGCTGCTCTCCAATACTCACGTCAGGGGTGGGTGGGGGCAGCCACTGGGCAGCGAGGACTGGGGTCGGAGCTGGGGGTGGCTCATGCCACCTCTTCATCAGGTTGACGTGGTAGATTTGGAGGCGGTGTCGTCATCCCGGCTGTCTCACCCGGTAGTTCACGGGTCCCGTGCGTTCCACGACCTCATGCGGCCCATGCCATCGGGCCAGAAATTTACATTCACTGGTGGGGACTAGAATCATCACCTTGTCTCCCGGGGTGAATTCTCTCACCTGTGCTCCCCAGTTATACAGCCTGGCTTGCTCCCGTTGTGCCCGTTCCATGTGGGCCCTCATCATGGGCCAGATCTGGGCCATCCGCCGGTCCATCTGCTCCACATGCTCGATCAGGCTGCGGGTTCGGGACGGTTGCTGTTCCCAAGCCTCCTTCGCCAGGTCTAGTAATCCACGGGGTCGTCTACCGTATAGCAGTTCAAAAGGGGCAAAGCCGGTTGTGCTCTGGGGCACCTCTCGGACTGAAAAGAGAAGATAGGGTAAGAGCTGGTCCCAGTCCTTACCGTCCGTTTCAATCATCTTCCTCAGCATGGCTTTGAGGGTCTGATTGAATCTCTCCACTAGTCCGTCAGTTTGGGGGTGGTAGACGGAGGTTCGTAGTTGGGTTACTTGTAGCAGCCGGCACATCTCCTTTAGGACCCCTGACATGAAGCATGATCCTTGGTCTGTCAGGAGTTCCTCCGCTATTCCGACCCTGCTAAAAAGCAGGAACAACTCCCTGGCAACCGCCTTTCCGGTCGCGGTCCTGAGCGGGACGGCTTCTGGGTAGCGGGTTGCATAATCCAGGATTACGAGGATGTACCGATGTCCCCGGCTGGACTTCGGTAAGGGCCCCACGATGTCCATCGCAATCCTCCTGAAGGGAACATCAATGACCAGCAGGGGTATTAGTGGGTTCCGAAGGGTTACCTTAGGGCTGTGGAGTTGGCACACGGCACAGTGTCGGCAGTAGTCTTCCACAGCCTTTTTCACCCCGGGCCAATAGAACCTTGCCAGGATCCTCTCGTAGGTCTTCTCCATCCCCAGATGGGCTCCCAGCAGGTGAGTATGACCTAGGTAGAGGACTCGGGGCACAAACGGTTGAGGGACGAGCAGCTGTTCAACTTCCTCCCCCTGTGGGTTACAGACTCGATAGAGCAGGTCTTGTTTTACCCTGAAGAAGGGATACGATGGTGTACTCACCGGCCCTTGGGGTACCCCATTAATGTCTCAGGCATCTCGCCAGGCTTGAGCGAACTTGGGCTCGTGTAGTTGGGCAGTGCCAAAGCGTGTGGGTGCTTCGGCCTCCTCGCTCACCTCTTGGGGGCCCTCCGAGAAGGCTAGACGGACATCTCTCTCCGGGGCCAGGGCCTCCCCAAGCTCTTTCTCGGACGCAGTGACGGTTCCACTGGTGGCCGGGGCGCTTGGTTGGCATTCCGTCTCTGGTGGCAGGGCCTCTCCTTCACTGTCCCCAGACGTTGCGGCCCAGACTGGTAGGGGGGTCTGGCGGGCAGCCCGTCGGGGCTGTCGTGGCCTCGTCTCACTCAGAGGCCGGGGCCCCTCCTCCCAATAAGTCTGGAACAACGGGCAGTCTCTTCCCATTAGTACAGGTACGGGTAAATTTGGTACAACCTCCGCTCTTACCGTGTGCTTCCCCCGTGGTGTGATTAGGTTGACCCACACCGTAGGGTATTCTCTGGTGTCCCCATGGATACACGCCACGGCCACCTCTTCACCCCTCTTTTCTCCCGCAAACTCTGGTCTTACCAGGGTGATGGCGCTGCCCGAATCAAGCACTGCTACAGTGTCCTGTCCCCCTACTCATATCGGGAACCTGGGGGCCTCCGTACTCTGGTGCGCCCAGCAGGTGGTCAGGTACAGGCAGGGGAGCGCTGGGCTGCTCGAACCCCTGGCGGTGGGCATGGACACCTCCCTCCCGGGACAGTTCCTGGCTATATGCCCCTCCTTTCCACAGTTATAGCATTTCCACTCAGGCCATGGTCTCCCTGCGTCAGGTCTGCCTCGCCGCTTTGGGTCAGGGCGGGCTGGTGGTTGCTTGGGCACCTAACGGGGCACCTAACGGGGCGGCTCAGGGTTTTGGTGCGTTCTGGTTGGAGCATCTTCTGAGTGACCTGATGGTTTTCAAGGAGGGCCACTAGTAGTTCTACGGAAGCGGGTCCCACCTAGGCTGCATACCGTTTGGCTTCCTTGGGTAGAGCGTGGGTGCATCTGTCCAACACCACCCTCTCCAACAGGGGTGGCCCCTCTCCCTCGGCCAGCCAGCTCTTGGTCAGGCGGCTCAGGGCGGCGATTTGGGACCGGGCAGGCTGGGAGGCGTCATAGGCCCATTCGTGGTATCTCTGGGCTCGTGCGGGTAGACTGAACCCATATCGGGCTAGAATTGCTCTCCTCAACTTGAGGTAGTCGGTGGCATCAGCCATGGTCATATCTCGATAGGCCTGTTGGGCCTCCCCCGTCAAGAAGGGGGCTAGTATGGCCGCCCAGTCTGCCTGTGGCCATTCTTCGCGTTGAGCGGCGCGCTCAAACACCTGGAGGTACGCCTCAACGTCATCATCGGCTGTCATCTTTGTCAACGCATCTCGGGGGGGTTCGTCTCGATCCATCACGGGGAGCTAGGCGACAGAGTTCGACCACCGCTTCCTGCAGGGCCCGCTGGGACCTCGCCAGCTCAGTGATGACCACTTCCATCATCCCTCGGGAGCCCTCCTCTGCTTCCGCGTCTTGCATCTCAGCGAGGGTAGGGGCAGCCAGTCGTCGTTCTTCGCTCTTCCCCAGGGGGTGTGGCTTCCATTCCCTCTCAGTTCTCACCCGTGTTGGTTCTTCGGCCCAGATCAGCTTCCACAGCGTGGCATCAGTCTGCCCGTGTTCTCCACCATGTGTGGTGCCTTGGGGTGGATCCTGAGGTGCAGTGGGTGGGCACAGCTAGAAACCAACACAGGAGATAGCAGATGTCAGAAAAAATACTTTTTTATTTTTTCTGTGGGTTTTTTTTTTCGGGGTATCGGTGATAGCGCCCCCCCTCCGGGGCAAGGGTAGGGGAAAACTGGAGAAATAAAAGGGGCCGTTTAGGCGAAAAATAAACAAAGGTTCTTCCCAGACTGGGGTATTTTACAGGGCTTCCTCCCTCCTTCCCTCTTCGGCCGCGGCAGGGCTGGTGGGAAACACAAAGACAGGGGGTGAATAGGAAGGGATTTTATGTGGCTCACGTGACCGGCATCCGGTTCCAGGTCTTTGGTGTTGCCATCCGTAAAGGTGGGGTCTCCTTCAGGGTCAGTATGGCAGGGCGTTGCAGGTCCTTCCTCTCTCTGCCTTCCACACTCTCACACGCTCAGAAATGGCACCGACTGACTCTGACTGCAGCCTCGACCGCGCCTTAAATCCCCTTCCCTGCTCATTAGGAAAAGAGGCTGCAGCTGAGTCAGTGATTTTCCACTCTGCTCACTCACGTGCGCTGCCCGGGGACTGCAGGTAGAGGGATCTCTCTCCAAGGTGTTGATCTCCCAATCACCTCTTTAGGCAGATATACTCCTTCGCACACCTCTCCCAATGCGTGACGTCTGCGCGGTTGACCTGCACGGGCCCCTCCAGGGTTCTCCACCCACGTGGAGCAACATGCAGGAGCAGGGGTGCCACAACTGATATAATGGATGAATATGAAGAACATAAAACAAAAAGTAACACCAATTCTGCCCAAAAAGCCGCTCAACCAGTGGAAGACAAGAGGATACATGTTTGTTCAGCAGTTATATAGTTCCAAACGTCTAACTTCTAACTTGACTTAAGGACAACCCCAACCCAGAATTTATCAGAGGGTGGAGTTGGCAGTTTCCAATTCATAGGAATTAGCCATCTGGCAAAAAGAGTAGAATAGGCTATAGCGTCTGAATCAGCTCTAGTTAAAGCTACATCATCTGGAATTACACCAGAGAGCTGTGATGGGGACAGATGGAATATCAGTACCATACACATTATACAAAGTTAGATAGCCCCTAGATAACTTGGGGCAACTCCAAAATGAGTGATATAATGTGGCAATGATACAATTCTACGTCATTCATAGGGACTAAGTCATTAAAGACTCTCCAAAGTTCTTCTCCCGACCAGTGGACATGATGTAATACTTTGAATTGTACTAGGCTCTGTCTAGCTCATGAACTCTGTATGGATGGATTCCCGCATGCTTTCATCACAGGTGGCCCCCAGGACACTGTCCCACCTCAATTTGAGTCCAGTCTATGATGGCGTTTTCAATTCAATAATTACAGAATATCTATTTCATATTGCTCCTCAAGGGAGTTTTATAACTCAAATTTTATCAAGTACTGATTTGGAAGGCAATGAAGGAAACTGGATGGATTTTGTCCGTACAAGTAAGGATCCGGGTATATAGATTTTTTTCCTGAAGTTGAGTAAAGGAGGCAAAATTATTGTTAATGTATAACTGATTCATCTGAGAGGCCCCTCATGCACCAAGTGTAAAAGGCACCATCAGTCAGTGACAGAGAGAACAGTCTATTTCTATGAACTGGTCCAAAGGTAGAGAATTACTTTAAGGCAAAATGTATTTGGAAATGTGTCCAGAGTTTAAAAGACTGTCTTACTATTGGATTACTGCCAACTTTGCTTACTTTAAGGGGACAGATGTACTGAGCAGGGAAGCTAAAGAGGCTGGTTCAGCAGATGTGCATGATTTGTTTTTCTATTGGCATGTCAGCCAACAGGGATAATATACAATAACCACACTGTAGGCCTTATTTACTTCCCAGATTTCACAAACAGAAATGGTTGGAGCACCCAATCGACAACTGTAAACAAACAGGATAAAGAAGACTACATTTCACCTCGGGATGAAGATCCTTCAGGAACTGTACCTTCCCAAATGCAACGGGTTGCCTCGAAACGGTTGGAGTGTCCGGGAAAATGTTGAATTTTCGACCCTGAAAGAATAGGTTGACATCACGGGCCTTTCGGATGGTTTCCATCTTGACGTGATAAAAATGAAGACGGATAAGAAAAGGACGGGGCCTCCCACCCACTCCTGACCTCTGCTGAAGGGACCTATGTGAGTGATCAAGCAGCAGTGTGTCAGTGAGTGAGAGAGAGTCTATAAGCTGTAAGCTGTAAGTAGGCCTGGTAACGTCTGCTCCCTCTGCTACTCCTTAAATCTGTAAATCTTTGCACTTTTACCTCTATATTGAGAGTCACGGTCAAATCTGAAACCTGGGTTTCTACTTGCTCTAGATGTGGTTGTATCACAACAGAAAAAGTATGGCTATAGGATAAATTCAGTCACTCTTGGTCTTTATGGTATATATATATTTTTTGTCTGGCTATTAGCCTTTAGAAAGGGAAAACTTATAAATGTATCATAATACACATTCAAGAGGTGGGAACACATTATTTTAAAAATGCTTTGCACAAGGATGCTAATGTAACATGCAGTATATACAGTTTAATTTCTAAGCATTTGTAACTGCAATTACAAAAGGCAATTAGCTTCAACTTCAAATACTGAGCAACTTATTTGACCTAACACTGCTCCCACTGAGAAGATGAACAATGACCGCAATGAAATGCAAAAGGTTTCAGGCTTAACGGGGGGCTGTCGGTAAGCAAGAGTGGTGGAGGAGTGATAAATTGCAGAGACATCTCCAGGGTCCACAAAAAGATCTATATGCGGCCACAGGCAACTGGTTCAGTGAGCAGAAATAATTTGTATCCCTCCTTGTGTTCTTATGGCTGTGTGTCTACCTTACATATGGCAGGAAATTGCCTAAATCTCCACAGACCACATTCCCTGATTTTGTGTGAGTGCATTGAGTGCTTACTTACATACACAACATTCATAAAGTGTAATGTACCTGTAAAAATATCTGATCAATTAAAAAAAGGCAATGTAATGCAGGGTTGGCATAATTATTATGATGGGCTGATTGCAAATAATTGAGGGCTAGCTCAGTGCTTTCCATTATATCATCATTCTTGTGCAAAATGGTAACATTAGTAAAATCTTTACTATTCAAAGCAGTTCTACTGGGGAGCAGCTAAATGTTGGGGGTAAAAAATTAGAACCCTGCTGCTTTGCAGGGCATATTATCATAATTTCAACAAGATATTTTGATTTGGAAGAGCCCATGCTGAGAAATCCCCACTATATGCTGAGTACAAGTTCCCTGCTGTAGATATACTTTGAATTCAGCAACTGCTGAAGCAAGTTTTTCTATTTCACTGTGAGCTGTGACAGAAAATAGAAGCGACTCAACCCCACACCTTCCCCTTTACCATCACTGAGGCATATGGAGTGTGGATTGAATCTTAGTCATAGTTTAAACCCTAAGTTTAAAATCAAATAGACATCTAATAACATATTAATGATGCAAATGCTATTAATGACTTTTTAATCATTAGGGATGGGCATGCTTAATCGATTACAGTGGTGCGCAAAAATGTGGGCACCCCTGGTCAAAAAGCCTTTTACAATTAATATCTAGGTGAACACCTGACCTCTAAATGATACAATGTTAAACATGACACATTTCCTCACATTTTAAAGCAAGATTATTATTCTTTTTTTTACATTTTTACAGTTACATCATAATAAAAAAATGTAAAAGGCCCTGTACAAAAGTTTGGGAACCCTGTCAGTTAGTAACTCCTACTCGGGTAACTATAACAGCTTCTAAACGCTTCCTGTAGCCAGCTAAGAGTCTTTCAGTTCTCGCTTTAGGACTTTCCCCCATTCTTCCTGGCAGAACACCTCTAGCTCAGAAACATTCTTCAGCCTCCTTGCATGTACGGCATGTTTGAGATCTCTCCACAGATTTTCAATAATATTTAAGTCTGGGGACTGTGGTGGCCATTCCAAAACCATCTCCCCTGGAGGTACTTCATTGTTGATTTAGAGGTATGCTTTTGATCATTGTCTTGCTGGAATATTTAACTTCTCGTCTGGACTGACCTTTACACATTAGCCTCTAATGTTTCTTGATATTTAGTGGAATGTCATGATCTGTGTTTTTTTGTCTCTGTTTTCTATCCTCAGCATTTCTGTGCTTTCCGTAGTCTGTTTTCTGCTTATTCACACGTGTGTCTCACTTCCTGATTCTAGTGCATACCTGATTATCATTTCATGTTATTTTTAAAACCTGTCTGTTTCATTAGTTATTTGCCAGATTGTAATGTGCTCCTGCCATTCTCTCCAGCAGTTTCTCTGTCTGATCTGCCTGTGTTTTGACTTGTTTTGTATACCTCTACCACCGCCCTTTGGATATACCTCCTGTTCGCGTTTGACCCGCTATGTTTGGGCTTTGTTCCTATACAACATACGGAGAATCTGCCCCTTTCTCACCCCCTACTCGACCCAGCTCCTGGTCCAAGCGATGGTTCTGTCCCACCTGGACTACTGCAATTCCCTCTTGGCTGGCCTCCCAGGGTTCGCAATCAGACCCCTCCAACTTATCCAGAATGCAGCAGCTCGTCTGGTCTTCAACCTTCCCAAATACTCACACGTCACCCCCCTGCTTACTTCCCTCCACTGGCTGCCTGTCATGGCTTGCATCAAATTCAAAACATTGGTGCTAGCCTTCCAAGCAGTTAAGGGGTCTTCCCCAGCTTACCGACAAAAAATCATCAGACCCTACACCCCTGCCAGACCTCTTCGTTCAGCCTCCACAGGCTGCTTGGCACCTCTCCCTCTCCGAACCGCCACCTCACGCTCACTACTGTCTGTTCTGGCTCCACGGTGGTGGAACGAACTCCCCATTGAGGTCAGAACTGTAGAATCTCTCCCCACCTTCAAGCGCAATCTGAAGACGCACCTCTTCAAGCAGCACCTCTCCCCATCCCTCCCTACCTCCCTGTGAACCTTAATTGTTGTCTTTGTGATTTACATAGTGTTTCGGTATTTTTAGTTGGCTAGGTAAGCAGTATTTGGATAGTTAAGTTTGGTCACTTTTGCTTTGTTGTTTGTTTATTTGTTGTTTAAAAAAAAAAAAAAAAAAGGCCCTGGTCCTTATCTTTGTTGTACGGGTAGCAATTTAAATTGTACTTCCCTCTAGGGTCTTTCAGCGCACTTACCCCTGGTTATGGGTATGCACTTTGTTGTACGTCGCTCTGGATAAGAGCGTCTGCCAAATGCCAATAATGTAATGTAATGTAATGTTTGGATTCCCGGTTTGTTACATTGGATTTTATTTTTTATCTGCCTGTTTGGATTACATTATTGGCATTTGGCAGACACTCTTATCCAGGGCGATGTACAGTTGATTAGACTAAGCAGGAGACAACCCTCCCCTGGAGCAATGCAGGGTTAAGGGCCTTGTTCAAGGGCCCAACGGCTGTGCGGATCTTATTGTGGCTACACCCGGGATCGAACCAGCGACCTTGCGGTACCCAGTCATGTGCCTTAACCACTATGCTACAGGCCTACTTCTTATCAAACTTTTGCTTGTGACTACGACTATTACATTCCTGTTTGCTAGCGTCCGACCTTTACCTGTTTTACCTGCCCATTTCTCAAAGTCTTTTATTGGAAGTTTGCTACTGATTCCTGACAGTGGAATCCATTCTTCCTTTCACTCACATGATATTTCATGTGCCCTCAGCTGCCACACAATGCCAAAGCATAATGGATCCACGTCCTTGCTTGACCCCTTATGGGCGGATGCGACCTGCACGTTACTTCTCCCTTAACCCTTGCGTAGGCTTAACATTCTGTATACTCCCCTTGTCCTAAGGGTAAAAAAATGACCCGCCTTCACTAAACCCCTAAAATAAAGCAGCTTAATTGAATTCTAAACCCCGAATCTATTTTGCATGTAAAAACAACTTGTCACTCATCACAAAATTTGTCATCAAATTTCAAGTTGAAAAAAAGATCATTTAAAGCTGTTAGACATAGTGGCAGGTCATTTTGACCCTTAACACCAGGGGTAACCAGGGGTGCCCACATTTTCACACCCCACTGTAACCAGTTAACCAAAATGGACACTTGGCCATGCAATTCAAATATAAAGGAGCGCATTGCACTGCAAATCACTTGTATAATTAGGACAGTTTACCTTACTAATTTAAGGTAAATAAGGGCTTTCTTGATCCCATGGAATTGTTAGAGCCAGAGTATACCTCGCGCAAGATCATTACAGCACAGGTTGGGAAGGAACAGACTGCAGCCAAGATAAAGTTGGCTACGTGACTGTAACGTTGATGGATGGGAAATTAAAACAGCTGCATTGCAACGCAGCTCATCTTAGATCTGATTAGAATCAGAAATGTCACTTATATGTATTATCTTTAAATTAATGAAACGAAAAACAGCATAAGATGGTTTTTAATGGAAAAATGACAGTGAGAAATGACACTTAAAATGTTTGACAAGTTCAGTTCGACAAGTGGTATCGCCAGCTTTCTCGAGACAAATTAGCGCAAACAACTGGATCGGATTTTGTGATTGTAAACCGTGGCTGGGAGTTGAATAGCATACGCAAGCTTGTGTCCTTGAACAATAGTAGACAAGCCATTATTGTGGGAAAACTGGTTGCTTATTGCATTTCCAAAACGAGCAACCAGAATCTGTCTACAGGTAGCATATGTTGTTCCGTGACATTCCTCAGTATCCTATTGTTTACATATATGTTGTTCAGTCAGTAGCCTATTGCTGAATACCTTGGTATTGATGTTTGACGTTGCCATTTTTATGCAATCACCCGTAATAAATTAAATAATTATTTGCCCAAATTTGGCAACTAAATTGCTTATACTGTAGGCTACTGGATATACACTCACCAAGCACTGCTATAGCCTATCCACTTAGTCTTATGATGCGTTGTGTGTTCAGAGATGCACTTCTGTATACCACTGTTATAATGCTGCTCACTGGATTTAAAAAAAAGTTTTTTGCACCATTCTTTGCAAACTCTAGTGACTAGCGTGCCTGAAAATCCCCGGAGATCAGCTGTTTCTGAGATTCTGAGATACTCAAACCACCCTGTCTGCCACCAACAATCATTCCACATAAAACTTATTTTTTTAATGTGAACATTAGCTGAACATTCCTGACATGATTGTATGCATTGCACTGCTGCCACATAATTGGCTGATTAGATCATCGCAGTAGGTATAATAGTGAAAGTGTTCCTAAGTTTCATATTGGCTGAACTATAATTAAGGAGTGCTCCCTGAGTGATAAAACAATTTACATTTACAATACACTATTGTAAATAAACATTATACGTATAATACTCTAATGTTCATAATTTGCGCTTTATGAATGCCTTGCTTGTCTGTCTATAACAGGTTTCGCTCTACATTCTGTGAGGCCAGTACTGCCTTTCTGTTATAAAGCTGCTGAGGTCCCAGCGCCCTCTAAAGACGACAAAGTATATTATTCTCTACAAAATGATGAAAATAGTCATACTGAGGAACAGAGGGAACTGGGCACACGCATTTAGCCCTCATCATCTAACGCGTCATTGTCCACAGTATTGCTATTGTAATACAATAACTAACATACCGGGATTCTAAGAAACCAAGAGAGGAAGCAGAATCAAATATGGATTATGTTTTTGACAGCTGCGGAGGTTTTTGAAAGCTTCGGCTGAACAGGACGTGGTTTGTGTGCTGGTCAATTCCTTGAATACTTGTCCAGATGAACTTGCGTAAAGCTTTTCAAAAACTCTCGCTTGACATCATTCCATTTGGGAAGTTGGGGGAGGAGGAATGAATTCGTGGACCTAAAAAAGCCCCTCTCAGGAGGGATTTGAAGCATGTGTACTGAAGCAGGTATCATTAATGTTTTTTCATACAGTATATGGAAAAGAAACGCACTATTTACTTTAGTTTGTGCGCGCTTTACATAGTGCTTGCAGCTTGAATGGAAATTATAATACTAAAATGTTTTGGGTAGCTGTTGATTGGACCGGACACTGACTGGGGCTGACTGATAATTGTCCACGAGGAAATGTTTTTGGAAAAGGAGATCAATACAAGTTTGCTACCGCTCGCAAGGAGATATGTCAGGCTCCGTTCCCTTGCTCACTGCAGCACAGGGAAAGACAAAACGTGGCTACGAAAACTTCGGATGTTACAGATGGACTTCAGATCTCATTGTCCTCAGACACAAACGGAAAATATCAATATGGGAATGTATTGATGGAAACGCTACAAAATATACATTTATTCACACCTATTTTCTGGAGTAGCCTAACCTACCCGTTACAGCAGTTCGGACTGGACATATGCGTTTTGCACTCAGTCATTTCTATACCAAGGGGACAATTGCACATCTTTGATATTCAAACGTAAGTCCAAATCAGCGGAAATGTATTCGTTTTCCATTGATGCAGCACTCCGAGAGATAGTGTAACATAAAACAAGTCTTAACACTGATTGACTAGTAAATTATTGGACTAAAACAGTGTATTTGACTGGCATAGATAGAGCTCTATATACATTGTAATATTCTATACGTGAACTATAAGTTTATTTCACTAGATTATTTTCAACCTCATTATGTCAGTTGGTGGACTTTATTAACAGGAAAATATTTATAACATGAAACAATCCATGAAAGAAGAAAAAATAAGTAAACAGTTGATTTCAATTAAAACAAACATCCACAATAATCTGTTAAAGAACTAAATTTGAGCATCGAATTACGAAAATAGGCGCTACATAGTTGGGATAATCAACTTTTCCGTCTTGCATGGAATGCCACAGGGCGATACCAAGTGACTGCTTGTAACGCATTTTCTAAAGAGGAGGAAATGAGACAGAACAAGTAAAATACATTTTAAAATGATCTTGACAATGGCTGTGAAATGCTTGGGCCACTCATTGGTATTGCTGTCATTCTTGGCAGTGGGAACAGTTTTTTCTGGCGTCTTTAATACTTCAGAAACGTATGCTTTCAATGATAGGTTGGAGCATCTCAAACTCTCTGAGGATAGTGTTTTGCAGCATTGGAAGCATCTGTCAGCCAGCATTCATCCCAGCTTGTTCTTCAACCAAGTTGACATACAGCTACTGAGGCAAAGATCCACTACGACCCACAGCCACATTTTCAAAGTAATCCGCACTGCTGTCACTACCATGATGTCCAATGCCCCCCTGTATCTCCCTCCAGTGAAACATGAGGAGTTTACCAGCAAATGGAATGAGATCTATGGGAATAACCTGCCCCCACTTGCTCTTTATTGTCTTGTGTGTCCAGAGGACACACCTGTCTTACAGTTTTTAGTGAAGTTCATGGACAGGATGGCAGACTACCCAGACTGGATGGTAACAAGTGCCCCTAACGATGAAGTCCCTATGGCACATTCCCTTACTGGATTTGCCACAGCCTATGACTTCATTTATTCTTCACTGGATGACCAGCGACGAGAGAAGTACCTAAAAAAAATACGGTCTGTAACACAGGAGCTGTACGAGCTGTCCAAGCACAGGAGCTGGGGGAAACAGTTTTTGCAGAACCATCAAACCACAAATGTTTTAGCCATTCTGATTGGTGCCATTGTGGTCGGAATGCACTCTGATCTGGAAAGCATGATATGGAAACAGGTGTCTGTGAACTACATGGAGAAGACCATGTTCCTACTGAATCACATAGTGGACGGGTCTCTGGATGAGGGCGTAGCCTACGGAAGTTACACGGCTAAGTCCATTATGCAGTATGTGTTCCTAGCACAGCACCACTTCAAAATTGACAACACGCAGAACAACTGGCTCAGGGCACACTTCTGGTTCTACTATGCCACCCTGCTGCCTGGCTTTCAGAGGACAGTGGGCATCGCAGACTCAAATTACAACTGGTTCTATGGGCCAGAGAGCCAGCTGGTGTTCTTGGATGCCTTTGTTCTGCAGAATGGCACAGGGAACTGGCTTGCACAGCAGATCAGAAAGCATCGACCTAAAGACGGCCCCATGGCTCAGTCCGCTGCCCAGCGCTGGTCTACTTTGCATACAGAGTACATCTGGTACGATTCCCACCTCACGCCACAGCCCCCTCCTGGATTTGGCAAAGCAAGAATGCATATCTTCTCCAACTGGGGCGTAGTAACATATGGGGCTGGCCTGCCTAACAGCCAAGGAAACACATTTGTCTCCTTCAAATCTGGGAAGTTAGGTGGACGTGCAGTGTTCGATATTGTTCATGATAAGCCTTATTCCTGGGTTGATGGATGGAAGAATTTCAACCCAGGGCATGAGCACCCGGACCAGAACTCCTTCACTTTTGCTCCAAATGGACAGGTGTTTGTATCTGAGGCATTGTATGGGCCCAAATACAGCTACCTAAATAATGTACTGGTGTTTAGCCCTTCCCCCACAAGCCAGTGCAACAACCCATGGGAGGGACAACTGGGAGAGTGTGCTAAGTGGCTGCGTTGGACAGATAAGGAGGTTGGAGATACAGCCGGTGAGGTCATTGCTGCCTCCTCACACAGAGACTTGATGTTTGTGAGTGGAGAGTCAGTGGCTGCATACTCTTCTGCTATGAAGCTAAAAAGTGTGTACCGTGCCCTAGTGCTGCTCAACAGCCAAACTTTACTAGTGGTGGATCATGTGGAGAAACAGGAGAATTCACCAGTGGATAGTCTTAGTGCATTCTTCCACAACCTTGATATTGATTTCAAATATGTTCCCTTCAAGTTATTGGACAAGTATAATGGAGCTATGATGGATGTGTGGGATGCCCATTACAAAATGTTTTGGTTTGACAATCAAGGTGACAGCCCAATTGCTAGGATACAGGAGGCAGAGCAAGTGGCAGAGTTTAAGAAAAGGTGGACACAGTTTATCAATGTCACTTTTCCTATGAGGAATACAATCAGCAGAACAGTCTATGTGATGCACGGGCCTTATGTAAAAGTTTCTAATTGTAGGTTTGTGGACAACAGCAAAAATGGACTGAAGCTGTCAGTGTTCATTGACAACACTGAAAAGATTGTTTCCATCGCTACAAATTACAAAGATTTAGGTGCTCGATTAAGCTACCTAGGTTTTGGAGGATATGCAAAGGTAGAGGACAAGAATCAAGTTACCCGCTTTGGTCTGGGAACGCAAATTACTCCTAAACAAAATGTGTCAGAAAACACATTATTTGATTTGGGATTTACAGTTAATGTGATAGCTGGGGTGATTCTTTGTGTTGCCATTGGATTTCTGACATTGCGGCGAAGGTTCTACATTTGCTTCAATAAACTGATGCGGTGTGCTCTCCTCTCTGTACTCCTGCTTTGGATAATTGAACTATTGTTTGTATCCAATAGCTGCAATCAACTAATCTGTGGTGTGAAATGGAAAGGTGCCACTACAGAACTGGAGGGCACCACACAGTTGAAACATTATGATCAGCATGCTTTCACCTTACCAACAGTCGTCATCACAACCCTGCCTGGCTCTGGATCAGAAATCCTGAAACACCTCTTTTACAACAGCTCTGACTTTGTTTACATTCGAGTACCCACCGAACACTTGGACATCCCGGAGATAGAGTTTGAGTTTGACTCGGTGGTGGATGCATGTGTGTGGACAAAATCAGATGCTCAGGAAGGACGCTTCAAAGTAATCCAAGGCTGGTTCCATTCCCTGGTCTACAACACCAAGCTGCACCTGCAGAACATCCAGCTGCCGGAATCCAGCAGGATTAAGCTGAACCAGAGAACTGGTACTACCAAGGACAAGTGGAAGCGGATGAGGAGGAAGGAGCCCCTAGCTGAGTCGAAAGGCAGAGGAAAAGGAGGTTTAGACAGGGATGCGGAGTACATTAGAGAATTACGGCAACATGTAGGGCAGTACCAAAGTGCCCGTGTAGTCTTGAACTTGAG